>NC_142034.1:58988107-59288107 GCF_982192425.1 Myodes glareolus
GAAGCCACTGCTTAATCTTCTGCAAAGAGTTAAGAGCAAGCGGGCTGCTGAGACTCCCGGGGCCTCTCCGGGTCCCCAGGCCCCGCTAGTCGCTCCTGATTGGCTGATCTCCTGTCAGTAGTAAAGGGGATCAGATAGCAAACTTGGGACCTTCATAAAGGCGTGGTGGCGATACTCCGCGACCGCTGGCAGCCTATGACATCAGCCAGGAACGCCTAGGATGCGGTTGCTCCTGGCCACCCCGAGAGGAGGAGGGTCCTGCCTGCTGGGAGTTAATTAGCCTCGCGCGCGGCGAGGGGGGAGGCGCCAGTATTCCGGGGACACTGGCGGCCACTGTGCGTCCTCCTGCCCAAGGGAGCTCCCCGAGAGTTGGATGAATTCTGGGTTGTTAGCTGCTGTCCTCTGGGCTCCCGGGAGCCAGTTTCTGGTGAAAAGCAGGGGGCGTCTGGCCAGCGACCAGCGGCTTGCTGAGATTCACCATGACACTCCTGGGGTCTGAGCACTCTTTGCTGATTAGAAGGAAGTTCCGATCAGGTAGAGTAAGGCGTTCAGTACTCCTTCTTATACTTTTCATTTCTGCCATTCTTGACTCAACTGCTTTCCAATGAATGCCTGGGCCTGCGCTGACGGCCTCTACTCTGTTCCCCCAAAGTGAACAACTGTGTTTGACTGAATGCCTTCAGATGCCTTCCCTTTCACCTGTGTTGAGTGTGAGTTTTGTTTATGAATAACCCAATGTCTTTATTTTTTCTATATTTCTCCTCTATCGGTGAATAGAAAAATTTGAGGGGAACTCTCCAAAGCGAGCAGTGTTGAGACGGGATAAAGCGGGGTCTGAAGCTAGCCAGCGGGTGCGTTATCAGCTACAACTGCTGAGGAGATGAACCTAGGACTGTGTGTCAAGCCCAGGGGTCACGTAACATGTAGCTAATCCAAACAAATGTATTTCCCAAAAAAGTCACTCGGAGGAAGTAAAAATAGCGAATTTGGAGCACATTAAGAATTTAAAATGACATCACCATGGGGGGAAAAAAAACCCAGTGCCACAAATATTTTTTTTCCCAAACCATCTGATATTTATAAATGGACAGTTTTCCCTAAAATTGTTGTGTTAGTGGCACACAGAGAAACTTCTGAAGGGACACTCAAGAGAGGTGAGTAGCAGGAAACAGTTTGTATGGAGGCCTACAGGAGGTGCAGGAGTGTGTGGATTCCCATCAGCATCCTGGGCAGGGCCACCTAGCTTTGCATGTTGTTGCTTTGATAACGGTGGTAACAGACCATTCATTGATATCGGAACACAACTCCTGAGAAAGAGCCTCTGAATGAGAACTCTGGTGTAAGCCTTCGGGGTAACAGGTGTCGGCTGGATGCTGGTGTCGCCTGTTCTCGATCATTTCCCTTGGCCCTTCTACGTGGGCTACACGATTGTTTGACTTGAGGTGGTTGGTTCAAAACCGAGTGCAGTGAGTGACTGTCAGGAGCCTCTGTAACTGCTTTAGCTGCTCCTGGTCTTTGGGTGTCTGCAGGACCCACTACGGATTTTCTGTGGCTCTATACAGTGGGACAAGTTGAAGACTCAGGGCTTAAATGGCCACAAGTCACAGTGCCCCTGCAGTTCTGAGGGCATATCTCCTAGCCACTAGCCACCAGTGTTCCCCATGGGTTTCATCTGTCCTTTCCTTTCCATGCTGAGGAGAGGTGGTTGGTCTGTTAACCAGAGACCTCACAAGTTTGGTAGCTTGCTCAAAACCGCAAGGCAATACTGCCACCTTTCTGAAGTAGTGAGGATGTCCTTTTGTTTTTGCATTAAGCTGAGTTTATTTCAAAGGTTCCTGTGTGGTTTAGTGGAGAGGGAGGGGGAAGGGATTCGGGAGAGTCTCTTAAAGAATTTGGTGATGTTCTCAATAGTGGGCTTGCAAAACAGATTTGTCAAGGAACCCCTCGGCTAACAGTGGGGAAGAAAGACAGTGTCTCACAGTTCCAGTCCTCATCTCAGTGGGTTTGTGGAGGCCTGAGGTCTCCGGCTGGAACCTGCAGAACTTTATCCTGGAACTTTGGAGAAATACAGCCTTTTCCTCAGACCTTTGTGTCATAAGGAAGGCAGTTTTGGGAAGCATGATACAAAAGCAGGAAGCTTAATCCCACCTCTTTGATAAACAGGGGAAACTGGAATCTAGGGTGGCCAAAGCAAGGTGGGCTTCTGAGATGCCATGGTTGATAATCCCATACAAAATGAAGGAAAATATACAGCCTGGAAATACTAGGTATACTTTCTAGACAGCATGACCAAAGTGGACATATGTCTCCAAGGCCTGGCTGGCAAGGGAACTTTGCTTCACTTTGTGGCTAATAGTGAATGAGGAGGGCTTCCACTTCTCTCTCTCTCTCTCTCTCTCTCTCTCTCTCTCTCTCTTTCTCTCTCTCCTTCCTCCTTCTCATCCACCCTGTCCTGCTTTTTGGGCCTCCTCTACTTTTTGTGAGGAACTCCAGCCACAAACTCAAAGCTTCCTATAGCGCAGTGAATATTCACTTCAATAGTAGTAGTAGACCCTGGTATTGTGCTTTTAAAATTAATATTTCAAAACTAATCGAAGCCGATTGTTTTGTGATGATAGCAATGGACTTGCTGTGATAAGGTGCAGTCCACAGACAGTTACTGGCGTGGATGACAGCAACAGCTTATCAACTTTCCACTAACTCTGTCCAAGTAGCCTTGTGATTAAGTGACTGACCCACCCTAGGAGCTAGGGACTCTGGGTGTTTACATTGGTGAACATGTTTGGTCATGTAAATTAATCTTCCCTGACAGAAGCAGGGTGTCATAGCTGAGTGTAAGGGTCTCAGTCAGAGTCGCTGGGGTTTCAGCCACCACCTCTACCTTTTAGCTATGTGACCTTTCGCCTAGGCCAGAGTCATAATTCCCCCTGTCTTGCTCATCTAACACCTGAATAACGAAGGCGTTTCTATGGTGCTTATAAGAGCTAAATATGATAACCCGAGCATATTAGTTAGGACACAGACCAGCGCTGGTGAGCCCTCAGAACTGACGCTCTTTGGCGATGGGCTCCTCAATCTGCCATGACTTCCCTCTAGACTGATTATTTAACTTGTCCAAGCGGAATGAAGTGGTTTCTTAGATCCCTCTGGTATCATGCATGGCTCTTGGAAGGCATAAAGACGGTATGGGAACAAGCGAGATTATTAGACTGTATGGCCCTGGCGGCGGGTGTGTGGGGGGGGTGTAAGTAGGAGTCAGCTCGCCTACACATAATACGGTTGTTATTTTTAAACTGATCACATTTTTTATAACGTTTGTTTTCTCATTGTTAACTCAATACTTGTAATTGGTGTCGCTTCCTGCAGTTTTTCTTAGTATCAATCTCTTTGTCTACAAAATACAAGGACACACACAGAAACACGGGGAAATCAAAAGGAAAGAGGTTTCCTCGTGGTTTTTGTTTCAAAAGAAAACAACGCATTTCCAGGTTTTCCCCCTTTGTCTCCCTCTTACCCATCTAAACAGCCGAAACCAAAGCAAACTCAGGTACCCAATGTTGTCAACCTTGCTCCTCAGAAATGTAGATTTAGCAAATAGAACAACCTGTTCAGTTTTAATTTTGAACAAACGATGATCAGCTTTCGGTATTTATCACTATTCAGGACAACGTTTTCTCTGAAATGCGCTTTTCCCTGTGCCTGTGGTGTTTCCCTCGGCAATCACCTGCAGTCCCAGAGCTGTTTCTCCACTGTTCTGCTCTCCTGGCCCATATCCCATGAGTCTCTTGAGATTTCGGGTCCCCTAACGTGCAGAATTCATATCTTAGCTAAGACTCAGCATAACGTGGGGCAGCATGAGAGGGAACCTGGGTGACCTGGGGCAGACCCACGATTCAGAGGGAAGGAAGCCAGCAGGTTTACCTCTGCCTTCCTGGCAAGGAGGGGGTGCTGTTACCACACAACTGTAGCTAAAAGAAGCTGGGGGGCTATCAAAACAAGCACTGAAGACTCAGTGCTCAGGGTCCGGCCTCCCATGTGTGAGAGTCGTTGCTTGTCCTCAAGACAAAGCCCAGAGCCTCCCTGAAGGATTCTGGACCCTTCCTGTCCCTCTATCCTCCATCCTGCAGACAGTGTAGGAGAATTACTAAGTCCCACATTAATCTAGACCCTTAATAGAGACTGAATTGTCTCTTTTGTGAGGTGAGGCCATTAGATAGAGAGGTTGGTCCTCATTTTCCAACATAGACACTACTGAAGCAAGTCCACTATACCCTAAAAAATATCATGACGCTGCCTTAGCCATTAACTAGTCTGAAAGTCCTAGACAACAAATCGAACCTTAAGGGAGGCCTTTTCCATTACATATAACCAAGATGGATATGGATTTAATTCAGCTTCTTCAGTCCATGTTTTTGTCAAGTATAAAAGAGAAGATTTCTAACCGATTCATTTCCTTGGTTATCCCCAGACTTTACTTCTGCCCACTCCCAACTGAATGGCCTTACCTGTTTGTGAAAATTTTTAAACACTACAAGCATTAATTTTAAATGCTAAAGCATTATCATAAGAGACTGTAACTAATTGGAGTTTAATAAATTATATTTCAGTTTTTAAATGGAACTCTTAACTCATCTTTTAATTATTTATTTACTTTGTTTTTAGATCAGGTCACTTTCTAGGCCAGGCTAGCCTGTAGCTCACTATGTAGCTCAGGCTGACTTAGAACTATGGTGATCCCTCTGCCTCAACCTCCTGGTGCTAGGATTACAGACATGAGCCTCCATGCCCAGTGATACTTCAAATCCTTTGTAAAGTGAGAAGACACTTGCAATGTCTGGCTAGGATTGCCTTCTAGAGACCATTGCATTTCCCTGAGTCCGACAGCAGTGGATTTGTTCACCAAGCATTGGTTCCTTCTTCTATCTCTGTCTGAGTTACAGGCATGAGGCCTGCCCTTCTGCCTTCCCTATTTTTATCCCATATCCACTCAAAACCTTTGCACAGACTAAACATTTTAGTTATTTATTGGTTTACTATTTTCTCATGTGTATAAGAAGAATTCTTGCCCGGTTTTGGTTCATTGTTTTTACTTTCTACCACCTAGGCCAGGACTTGGCATGGAAAGGTCACCCCACAAACCTGTGTTAAGAGCTGGGGTGTCACTCTGTAATACACTGTGTCTTCAGCAGACTCGGGGTTTGCTCCTCAGGCTTCAGAAAAAAAAATGTTAAATACTTGTATTCCCCACAAAGACTATTCAAAGACAATTAAAGTAAAGGTTATCTGTTTTTTTTTTTCAGTATGTGGGTAGGTGTTGAAATTAACTTAAAAAGGGGGTGCGGGGTTGGTGAGAACAACATTGAGATCTGCAGCCAGCTCTTATCTGCATTAGCAAGCAATAATAAGGCCCGGAAAGAACAGTGTGTCTGAATGTAAAATCCAGAGTACTATGCAAGTGGGGGAGGAACCCAGAGAAAGGAAGTAGGGTTTGCTCTGGAGTTTGGAAGTGATCATTCCATGCTTAATTACTATAGGCAGATTAGTTCAGTAAAACTACTGATGAGCAGATGTGAGGTGTGTGGCTGTGTGCCACGCACCGGGGACCGTGATGAACTGAGTTGTGACCTCTGCTTCTTTAAAAGAGGCTGGAGATGGTGCCAGGATGAGGGCACTTGCCTAGCATGCGGGGCGCTCCAGGTTCAGTCCCCAGCACGGAGCGACCGCGTGGAAAGTGGGTACACGTTGAAGGCCGGAGCAAAGGGCATTCACTTTATCTGCTGTAGTCCATGACAGGGATAGTCAGAAAATCATTATATCGAATTGTATTGAGCTTGTTCCAATGATCTCGAACCTAATATAGGTTAAATTGAAGAAAAAAAAATAGACGCAGGGCAGAAGCCAAGTCCTCAGTCCCAGGGCTCAAAGTTGTTTAAGAAAAGCCTAACCTTCGTGAGAACAGCTGCAATTAACCCATAACAAAGCACCGAACAGATGTGGAGCAGGCGCACTAGCATCTCCATCCAGGTGGGGATGGAGGACCAGCAGGTGCGCCCTGCAGGCATCTGCTTCCCGTTACTATCTAGTCTGTAGGCAGAGCCACGTGGATGACACTACATCTTCCCTGCCAGCATGAGCTTGGGAAAGCTGGCTCCGCTCTCTGGGTCTCCATGTGCACATTGGCAAAATGAGTCATGGTCTCTGCAGCTGCAGGACTCTTTGAAGAAAAGACCTCTGACAGTTACTAAGGACTCAGGTTACAGGGGGAAATCGTACTCTCCCTCTGGGAATGGCTCCCTTGACACGCTGGCATGTGAGTTCCACAGGAGGGCAACACGAAGTAGTTCAAGGATCTTGACGGATGTAAATAGGATTAACAACAATAACAACAGCCATTAGTGAAATGACTTTGCAACCTTATACTTTAAGTCCTTAGATTTTTCTATTTTACTAAGCAGGTAATGGTTATTATTTTTTTAGAATTCTTAATAAATTAAGTTTTTACTCTACAAGATGTGGATCACTATTCTTAGACAAAACAGAGAGGTCACCAGATTTTGTTCAAACAAGATGTATCATTTATCCCCAGAAATTTACAATAAATAATGCTCGTTGCTGTCTGGGCTTTTCCATAATGCCCCCCAAATGCCCTCTAGAGTATTTGATGGGAGAATACTTTCTTTCTTTCCTCCTGTAGATGAGGGACGACAAACTCACTCTTTACCTGGAGAACTCACGGGCAGTTCTCTCTCTCTGACTGACGTTTGCTGTGTTCAGCCATGTTACCTCCCTGTGACCGGCTGTAGACTTCAAGTAAATGAAGGCCTTGTAATAATGTAAGATGTATTTGCTGGGTGAGCTTTCATGTAGGGACTTGGTGACAGTTGGTACGTGCAGCAATGAGTAATGAAAACGCGGCTTTCAAACCCTTTCTATATCATAACCAGCACCTCCTGCCTGCTGTCCTGCTGCATGAACTCACAGGTAAGGGTTCCCCACCCTCAGTTTACGGCTCCCTCCGGGGGGGCCTTTATTTAGTGGCACAAAGGCATCCGCTATTCCTTAGAGGACACAAGTGACCTCGGGCATCTCCTTTGTACAGATGATGTGACCTGATGAAAGCATCCTGTAAACGGCCCTGCCTTCACTTGTTTCTAGAAACACACTTCCTTTAGGAAACCAGTGAGTCTTGGTGTCTGCATGACTGTGGGCGAGGTTGTAGGTACAAGGCAAAGTTCCAGAAGTTTCAGTGAAGCTAAAAAACCAGTTAAAAAACCAACAACCAAACCAAACCAAACCAAACAAACAAAGTGTTGTGTGTTGTTCAACCTGAACTGAACAGCAAACTCTTGGAAACTTAACAGGCCTTCCAGAGATTTGTTATAATGAGAGTGTAGGTGTAATCCTTTCTATTGTTGAGCATAATGTTGTAGATATTTCCTTCTGGCTGCTCAACAGAAGTGTAATTCTGTTTTAAGACTCCATATTCCAAAAAGCATGTGTGTGGAAATTTACAAAACATTTGTATTGGAAAATTCAGCTAGGTTTTGATTTCATGTATGCATACTACTGCTCTGAAAAATCATTGCCCATAACTCTATGAAACCCTTTCAGACAGTGCTCCGCAGACTGTGGGTCACGACCCCTTTGGGGTTGAACAGCCCTTCACAGGAGATACCTGAGACCATAAAAAAACACAGATGTTTACATTATGATTCATAACAGTAGCAAATTTACAGTTATAAAGTAGCAAGGAAAATAATTTTATGGTTGGTGTCACCACAGCATGAGGAACTGTATTAAAGGGTCACAGCATTAGGAAGGTTGAGAACCACTGCTTTAAGAATAGAAAGGGGTCTTGTCCTTGTTTTGACTGTTCTGATAAGTCCTCGTTAGTACCTGAGTGTGGGAATAACTGACTTTTTTGTCATCCACGGTGGTGGCTGGCATTTGCATACCTAGATCAACCCTGGCCTACTTCCCCAGGTGACAAATACTTGCCTGCAGTAGAACTGACTCATCTCGCACTCTTTTCCAATGGCAAGTGGTATTCAATGAAACTTTTGTGTCTTCTCAATGTTGGTTTAGAAGTTCTATATGGTCTATTAGTTAGGAAACAGACTACCAAAGAGCTGATAATTTGTCGAGGTGTTTCTGAACCTATTAGCCATGAACTTGTCTATGATCCCACTGAGCCTTAGAAAAGACTCATGGATGGAAATACCTCTCCTATGCTACAGATGAAAAGGGAGAGGCTCATGATGTCAAATGACTTGAAGACCAGTTACGAATCTGTGTGTCCCACTGCACTGGGGTAATGTAATCTTCCCTTCCTGCCACTGACCTGTACACATACACACATGTGTGGGCACCCACACACATGCACACACACAAAACACTATACATAATTCACATATACAAACACATACCTGTGTAAACAAACACAAACAAATACACACATACATATATGCACACATACAAAAACATTATATCCAACACACATATACAAATGTAAAAACAGGGACATGTGTAAAGAAACACATACAAATGCACACATATACATACACACACCTACACTAGTGGGTTTAACAAACCTTCTGGTTACAATTCCAAATATGGTCCCAGGTATTGTTATCATCACCAAATAGTTCTTAATGAAGTTAATTATTTTAGTACTATTTAAGTTATTCACGCCACCCCCATCTCAGTATTTTTATGCAACTTGATTAGTAAATACCATTTTGGTTTAAAAGGAAAAATTTCAAGCCAATAAAATCATGAGAAGAAATCAACTCTAAAACATTATATATAGATATGTAAGAACTATTTAGTAATTATGATTCAGAGAAAAACGTATTCAGGGGGCCAGGATCACGTATGCATGGTCCTGCATACACATGCATACACACATATGCACTACCTACATGTATATTTAGAGACAGAAGAAAGCATGGACTTACTCTTACATGACAGCAGTTGTTCATAATCTCAGAATATTATACCATGAAAGTCTGTTGGGAAAACTGATGTTTATAATCTTTAAATAAATTTCATATAGATTAAAGAGTATGTGAAGTCTGTAAGATACCATAGATGAGACAGCAGAGAGACAACTTTACAATCTTTGAATGAGATGGCTTTTCCATGCTTTGCCTCTCCAGCCATAGTGGGAATGAAAATGGATACACTAGTCACTTATAATTAAAACCTTTTTTTCATTCTTGTTACCAAGTACCTTTACCCATTGATTAAGTCCAGGACCGATTTTTATGTAAAAGTAAAACACATCCAACTCAGTAGTATACGCATTTGATTTTGTCTGTGTATGTCAAAGATCAGTTTTAAAATAAAAATTTAAATGATTTCTAAGGAGTAAAAAAATAAAATAAAATCTTTACTTGAAATTAATAATCACCCAAATAAACTTAAGTCAAACAGTAGGTTGAAAAAAATAATTCTGAAAAGCATATTCAAGACAAAATTATTACAAAAATTTATCTTAAAAAACAGATTAAAAACAAACAACACGAGAAAGAACTCAGAGGGGAAATGGTCCACAAATACATGAAACACGCCAACCTCATATCCAACCAGGGACATGCAGCCTTGGACTGTTAAGGACATGGTCCCACACAAAATCATAAGCTTATTTAAAACAGTATGAGATTTTTTGAATCTTCTTTCTATTTGTAATTTAATTGCACAGATCTTAAGCATAAATTTTATAGATGACAAAGTTAGAGTCATAAGGTTGACCATCCCTATTGATGCATCTAAAAAGTCAGGATGCTGTGTGTTTTGTAGGTCCAACGAGTTAAATTTAAAATTTGGTAACATTAATGGATATATAAGTGTGAAGACACGGGCACATATATACTATCAGTGAGAGATCCATAACTATAAAAATAATTGACATAATTTTGTATGAGTCTCGCAAGACAGATTTTTCTATGTTTCATATTAGTCAGGAAACTTCAGTGTATCTACTATAAATCATATGTACAGGTCCTCGAGGTTTTTTTTGTTCTTGTTGCTTTTGAGACAGAGTATTGCTGTATAACCCAGGTTGACCTATGTCTTGAGCTCCTTCTGCCTCATTGCCCCAAGTGTTGGCACATCTGTTACACCACGGTTTATAAACTAGTACACAGGAGGATCAATACTTCAGTTCTAACCTGGGCTACACAGGAAGATCCTATTTCAAACAAATAATAAAACATAGTTTCTCTTATTTAACCTAAGAAAGATGGAAGCCACGTAAGCATTCACCCACAGAGACATGTTTAATTAAATTATGTTAAATTCATCCTATGATATACAATAAAATATAATGCAAAGCAAAAACTAATTAAAAAAAAATAACATGTTGACTGATGCAGAAAGGTCTCCAAGATTTACTTTTTCCCCATTTCTTTTAGACTGAATTATTTTATTTTATATGTATTAGTGTTTGTTCTGTTCCTAAGCGTATGCACCATGTGCATGCCTGGTGGCCATGGAGGCCAGAATATGGCCTCAGATCCCTGTGTTTGGAGCCACAGATGTTTGGAAGCATCGTATGGGTTCTGGGAATCAAACCCAGGTCCTCCAGAAGGGCAAAGATTCTCTTAACCACGGATCCATCTCTTCAGCCCAAGATTTAGAATTTTTAAAAACAGATTATGAAATGATTGGGCAGTAAATAAGATATCTTTATTTATACTCCTAAATTATGCATGAAAACTCGTGAAAAGGAAAGAATGTGTGTCACCTTAGGGAGAAAGACATCTGGACTCAGGCAGAGGAAGGTCTTTTCCATTTGAACGGATTTATTTATGTTTACATAATTTTCAAGTCTGCCTAAAACATAAGGAGAAATTCATATCTTAGTGGGGTCTGAAAAATACCGTATTTCTACAAGTTTTTCATCATGTTCATAAACCTTCAAGTGTGAATTTAGAAGATAGAAATAATGTAATCAATTAATTTGATTATATATTTTAACCTAATAATCAGGTGACATAGACATAGAATATACATTTAATACACACATTCAAATATCAATAAATTCTACCCATGAGATTCTTGACCATGAGGCATCAAAACAAAAAAGAGTAAATTCTTTTAAAAGCCAAATACTCTTAACTCAACAAGTCAGTAATCAAAACTTATCTACAAATATATCAACGTAACTTGTTCTTTCCGACTGTTTATTTCGGTCATTTCTTGAGTGTCTCCTTTACCTTCAGTAACACACAGGACTAGCTTGGTCCTGGGTCTATTTGTTGATTAATTTTTAGGCCTTGAAGTGATGTGTGGGGGAAGGCAGGCGTATGCTCTCTTTCAGGAGCAGTGGGAGGAGGGATTAGCTGGGTACCTGGGGAATTTATTTGTCCTCAAGTTCCCATCAACCTCACAGTGCAACCAAGAGAAGCTTCTTTACAGTCAAGAGACTGAAAACACACAGATCCGAATGTTAATTTACTCTCTCCCTCTCTCACTCCTTATCCTGCATCTTGTTTTCATAAATTTCAGTTCTCCACGCTTAACCGTGATCTAAAAATATCAAACGGCAAACTCCAGAAATTAAAAAATCACGTACTATCGAAGTAGCTTTTAGTAAGATATATTCTGATTTTTTTTTTTATTTTAGTGAGGTATTGATTGTTAATTCTTACTGTGCCTAACTTGTAACTAAATTTTACCGTAGATACATTTGCATAGGGAAATAACATTACTCAGATCTGAGGGAACATGGATGCTGTGTATAAGGGGATGCTACGCAACACTGAACGTTTCACATTCCACACATAGATGTCAGCCGTTGCTACAGTCTGTGGGTCTTCGATTAAAGCTCCAGGGACGCTCTGCATGAAGTAGGCCATTTACCCTCAGCTCCCCACTACTCCACTTCCACCTGTCAATGTGGGAACCCAGAGGGCCTCTCATTGGAAATTTCAGGAGACTCCATGTGAAACGTGAGAGAGCCAGGCTGTGTTTCTGTACTCAGTGAGCCACAGCGACGTCACACGCATGAGTGGCACGTGACATAATATCATTAAATCAAGGGGTCATTCTATGATAATGTTACAGTGTGCTAACTTACAATAGTTTAAAATTATAGAGAAATTATTGTATTGAGACTGAATAACAGCAGGTCTGTACCAATCATCTTTTAATATTCTTTAAGTGGCTCTTCTTGATGATGCGTAAGGGCAACAAAGACTCACAGAATCTATACTTCATTCTGTCAGGCACTTTTGATCGCTTGTTCTCTCTCTCTTTTTAGCAAGTGTTTGAAGGAATTCTTGTCCTTCTCCGTCTCCACGGGGAAGTGGGTGGCTCTGTGCTAGATCTGGTTTGTGCTGCTGTAGAGAGGTCCGGGTCTGGGTTCTGAGGAGGTCCCCACCGGCTATCAGCATTGGCAAAAGCTCTTTCTCAGGCGCTACTAAGAGCTGAGCCTCTTCCGCTGTAATCAAAAATACCTTCCTGTCTAAAAATAGAGTGGGAGAAGAGCTCTCTCCAGAAAGAATAAAGCTCTAGACATGGCCGCCTAAATCCGTCTATCTGCATGCTGCATTTTAACCTGCCCTTCCTTTACTAAGACCAAGTCATCTCAATACATTTCTTTATATTCCCGCCAACTCTGTGAGCACAAGGCTGGCTGGCTATGTAGTTGGAGAGAGGAGTGTTCATCGAAGTGAAGGCTAGTCCAAGACTGTGCAGGAGCAAAGAACCACAGTGCTCTCAGCTTCCTACAGAGCAAAAGATCAGCCGAGAAACAGCAGTGCGGAGAAACAGTCGCAGGGACAGCAGGCAGCGAGTATCTAGAACAACTTCTTTCTCAACAATGGGTCCCTGGGCTTAAAGCCTTCCCCAGGTAGCAGCAGTCTGCACTGGGTTCAAGGCCAAGGCAGTGCATTGGAAGGTGAGTGGAGGTTCGGGGCATGTAACTCAGCAAGGGCTGTGGAAGAAGAGGAGGAGGAGGCGGCATGATAGCAATAGATGGATGCTTCACTGAGCAGAAGAGCCAGTCTTTGCCAATAGCCCCACTGTTAGATGTGGATTAGGAACTGACACCACAGAACATTCTAGTTAGAGAATGTTCCAAAGTCTTGTGCTTGGTGGAAAGCCTGGTGTTTACAGTAGATCCACCATCATTTTGTTCTCTTAAATTTATGATCATTAAAGTCGGGCACTGGTGGTGCACACCTTTACTCCCAGCATCAGGGAGGTAGAGGCAGGTAGATCTCTGCAGTTTGAGGCCAACCTGGTCTACAGAGTGAGCTCCAGGACAGTCAGAGATAAACAGAGAAACCCTGTCTCAAAAAACCAAAAGAGAAAGAAAGAAAGAGAGAGAGAAAGGAAGGAAGGAAGGAAGGAAGGAAAAGAAAGAATTATTAAATATCATAATATCTTTTAAGTGTATTACAATTTTCTATATTAAATTTTTAAAATGCCTATATATTGTGCACATGGACATACATGTATTTAGCATGCATATACTATGCATGTAACATATAATAAACCTTATCTATAACGTGAGAGGATTAAAGATTTATATTTATACATCCTACAGAAAATAAAAACACTGTGGGAAAAATTTGAACTGTCCAACAAACTGGAAATATCCAAATATACCGAAAATGATATATATTGGCTTGTACTTGTACATCAAATGCATGTTTTCAAAGAATAATGAGCTATAAAAAATGCTTATAGTGCAGGTAGAAGATTTTGCACAAAATTGCACACATAACACAACTCCAGTTCTGGTTGAGCACCCACCTCCATGACTCTTCACTTTCTGAGAAGCGGCCTCTTGTGGACCTGCCCTTGCTTGGCCTTTACATGGGTGCCGGAGTCAAGAGTTCAGGTCCTCGCCTGTGTGCATTGTGGACCAAGTCATCTCTTCAGCTTTGTGAATAAGGGTTTTAGAAAAGCTGAAATCTGTGCTCCAAGACCACAGTCACGGGAGGGAAAAGGAACCAGCTCTTCATTTAAGGAGAATGTCTTACAAACAGTACCCTTGTTCCAAGTTCTAATTTCCTCCTATTCCCAATTTTCTCTCAGGGATTAGCTACATTAGTCTTGCTCGGATTTGTTTGGTTATTTATCATGATTAGAGAGATCTGATCATCCTTATGACCCTATACTGCGCACGTGATGTGGTCTCCTGGGAGATGGGAAACGGAGTTCAGAATCTACTCAGTGACCTCTGCCCAAATTCACACAAGCACAGCACTATGAAGTTGAATTTGAACTCGTATCTTCCAGCCCCAGATCATGTGACCTCTCTGAACGAATCGACCCGAAACATAAATCAGAGTCCCTTTCTAGAGGGCCTCCCTCAGCAATAGCTTTCAAGGAAAGCAAGTCAAATGGGAGGTCCCCCGCCACCCCACCCTTCCTGCTGTCCTCTCTGGGGTGTGCGCGCGCTGTCTGCTTAATTCACTCATGGCTCAGCGCCACAGCATACATAAACAAGCGGGGAAAGCCTCTGTGAAGAATCCTGGTGCCCAAATGGAGCAATCTGTCTTCTGAAATTATTGTTTGAAATTGTTTATGTCAGTTGCCGAGTTTCTGTTCTGTACTTCGGGACCTGTTGGCAAGAGAAGGAAAAGTGCCCCCCACAGCTGAGCAGCTCCCCTGGGCAGAGAGTTCAGGTGACTGATGGTGCGACCTGTAGCCCGCGGGTCCCTCATGTGGTTCGCCACAACCCAGCAGAGTACCCTGAGAATTATGGGGTCCTCAGTGTTGGTTGGATCCTGCTGCAAACGTTTAACCTAATTAATCCTCTTCGCGTCCTACAAGGAGAGACCGGCAGAGTGTGCTCGCCGATTCTCGGGTAAAACTTAAGCAATGAGACAAGACCCCGTGGCCCGTAAACAAAAAAGTTTGGACTTGAACAGTTTTGTCCTTGGCTTCAGAAGCCATGTTTTCCACTTCCCTATGATGCTTCCCATAGGCACCTAAACCAACAGCGCGTGGGGCGGGGGTGGGGGGTGAATCCTAAACCACTGGACTTTCCCTTCTGTACTGAGGACACAGACTGCAAATCCTGCCACCTCCACCTCCATGACGCACATGCCTCTGGGTCTCTACTGAGGCTCTCCATCCCCCTCCTGCTAATGCCTTGACATATTTTAGCATGAAGGCCGTAAGCCCACAGACCTGGCAGCTTTGTAAGTGAGGGAGAATTCCTTTTGAGGCCTGAATTAGTCTTCTTCAAATGTTTTGACAAACCCAGAGTGTGGTGCTTAGGGGAAAGAACAGCTTCGCAGTGTTTGTGTGAACAGACATCTCTCCGAAACAACTTGAGCCTTCGCGTGAGGCTGGGTCATTGAAGTAACCGCTTGGAGATCGAAGGCCACAGTCTTTTGGTATTCTGCTTGTGTTGACCCTCCGGATGCCTGAGCTAGAAGTGAGCCTAAATGAATGTCTCCTAATCTTCTGGAAGGAAGCAGAGAGTCAGGACACCCTTGAGGCCGAGGAAAGGTCAGAGTTTGCCTGGCCTTGTTCTTTCTGTGCATGCATGCCTAGGCCAGCCACTAAGGCCAGCTCTGTGTCCGGATTCTCTCATCGTTTGCTTTCCAGAGCTATGGGAGTGACCTGGTCGTCATCTTCTTCTCACTGTGGACCCCAGCAAGAGACGGTGGGCATTGGGCTATGCCATCCATAGTCAGTGTGACAACGTGACTGTGCAGCAAGCAGGCAATCCAAAGTCTTGCAGAGAACAAGCGCTGCTGTCTAGTGCCAGGAAGTGGCGAGCCTGGCCTCAGTCGTTAGTGCTAAACACAGATAAACCCCTGACTCTCGAGCTTGTTGCTAACCATGCCTAGGACTGAAACAGACAATCTAACCTGTCTATTCCAGTTACCTGGCTTTCTGACAGCCACCCCACTTTCTCTTTTCTGAGCAATTTGATGATGTCTTTATGCCCTAAATGGGAACATGGGAGACCTTCATGGGTCATGGTGGCTTTTTTTCCAGAGTTAGACAATGTCAGAGAGAGGGTTAAATTTGATAGGGGAATCCATCCATAGGCGGCCAGCAACAGAGAGTGCTACGTGTGTTATATGTCTGTGTCAGCATGGAAACCACCAATATCGCTCCTGCTCAGTCTGCCCAGGGATTCACCCGTCCATCAGTCGGTAGCTCTCCCAAAAGCCTACCCACAGTGTCATGGAAGGCAGTGGCAATGCCAAGGGCAGGAGATTATGAAAATATATCCAGCCTGGCATGATAGTGCATCCCGGCACTCAGGATAGTCTGAGGCAGGAGGATCACAAGTTTGAGCTCAGCTTGGTTACACACAATGAGACACCATCTCAAAAAAGACAGAAATTAGGTCAAATAAAAGGAGATCCCACTGATGGTATAGATAGTTTCCGCCACCAGTGGATCTCTTTATTACTAACACCGGGGAATCTTTGTGGAAAAACAAAAGAAAATTAAATAATAGGAATTTTGCAAAGCTGCTTACCAACAACAGAGTGCTCTCTCCACTGGGCTGGTATGCCCTGTGAAGCCCAGGGAAAGTGGCAGGATTTGGGTGAAGGTAAGATGGAACCAGAGGCTGGATACTTACACAGCTCTTGGAAGTGTTTGTCTACTCTGAGCGACTCCACGCGCCCTGCCCCACTCCACCCCAGTGTGGACCGTCTCTAGCGTTGCTCAGTGCACATAGTAGAAACAGCCAACAGCTCACAGGGCCAGACGCAGCCACCAGACTTCTAGTTACATTCCCAAACTTCCCAGGGAAATCCAGGCTGGCTGGGTGGCTGGCCAGCCTCAAAACACAAACTATGGCCAGGAAGAAAGGTCACCAAGGGAACCATTAGAACCACGCAGGAACTGTGTGGACAACAGAAGAGAGGAGCATTTTCTAACAAACATAGAGGGAAAACAAGCCAGAAGAGAATTCAGCATGGGCGACATTATTCCTCACCATTTTTATTTCCTGTTCTGCTTCTAGCATGCCCCCCAACATGCACAGAGAGAGACAGAAACAGAGAGACAGGAAAACTCTTCCTGTTCCCAGCTACTCTCAGATTACAGGCAGATCCCCACCAGGACATTCCTACAGCCATGATTCTTCATTTGACATCTTTTCTCCTCTCTAGACTATAACAAGCATTATATAGTTGGAGTTTTACAGCTGGATCCGCCAGTCTGAAAGTATTTGGACAAGCAGTGGGTGATAAGCAAACCCTGGATGGATGGATGGATGGATGGATGGATGGATGGATGGATGGATGGACGACAGACAAATGGACAGGAGCTGGAGAGATGGCACAGCAGTTAAAAGCAGGCACCGCAGCTCCCAGCACACACATTTGTGCAACTCACGATCCCCTGTAGCTCCAGTTCCTGAGCAACCTATCAGCTCTGGTCTCTGAGGGCACTGCACTCGGGTGTACATACCCACGCATACATAACAACAGATCCTTAAAAAGTCTGTCAGTGAGGACATCATGTAAGTTTGGTCTCTGTATGTTTCTGTCTTTTTGTCTCTGCTTCTTTTTCTGCTTCCCATCTGTCCTCTCCATCTACCTTTTCCTAATTTGTCACTGAAACAAAGGTTAGATAGGTAGATAGATAGATAGATAGATAGATAGATTGATAGATAAATAGATTTTTTTTTTACTTTTTTCTCATATCCACTCTCTTTTCAATTCCCAAGCGAACTTCCAAGATTTACCTATGGATAGTGACAGTCTCCAAATCAGCTTTGTGTCACAAACATGTCTACATCAGATTAATGATCCAAAAATATCAATGTTACCATACTATTCTGCAGGGAAAATTGCAAACACTTGAGAGGGACATCCCATGTCTTACCCGTATCATGTGTCACTACTGCCCCTGGGGACTTTTCCCTAAATGATGCCAACTGGAGATAAGACTTACTTTGTGGTTCTCAACAGAAAATGATAATACTTGGTCTTTGTTCACAAATGATTAAAAATGTTTAAATGAAGATGGTATGTCAATCAACTAGGACTGGGACCTTCTAAAAATGGAACCCTAGGACAGCACAGATCACACACTCAGGAAGCCAGTCACGACCAGGATATGCCATGCTTATTCCAGAATTCAGATTTTATATATGTTATTCTTTTGGTCAAGAATTTTTCTATTTGAGGGGACTGGACAGGTTGTTCAGAGCACTTGCTGCTATTCCAGAGACGCAAGTTCAGACCCTGCACACACGTTGGATGGCTCACAACCACCTGTGACTCCAGCTCCAGGACACCTGCTACTCTCTTGCAGCCACTTGGGCACCCATACACACATGGTCCACCCTGAAGCAGCCCCATGAATAAAAAGTAAAAATAAACAAGTTAATCCCCTGTGTCATGTAAGCTCTTTCTCAGGAAAGTTTTTAAGGCTCAGACTTTCTGTCCTTGGTAGAGACCCATCTCCAGTCACCCACAACCTAACCCTTCCCTCATCTAAGTCCAATGTCACCCCCTCTTCCTCCAGGGAAGATGCAGGCCTTGATTTCTTTGCATCATCCTCAGGATCTAGAGAGAACCGCAAAGAACACAGATGGGTCTAAAGATTCTCTAAGGCTGAGTGAGTTGAGGTCAGGAATGTGTGTGCTCGCTAGCTTGGCCTGCCCTCTGCAGGGTCCTTGGGACCTGGCTTTTACGACTGGCCCGTTTGAAGCCACACTGGAGCCCAGCAGCTGGGTCCCACAGGCTTTCCTTGGACTTTGAATGTAATGCTAAGAAAGCTTACAAGAAATCAGATAATCTCGTGGTGGAAAGTGCTGGAGAGCAAGAGAAATCTCAGACCTCCTGATGTGGAGGCTCATAAACAGAGAGGCTTGTCAAAAGCAAAGCCGAGTGTCACGAAACACCAGCCCTCCAAGGAGCCTTGGAGCTCACAACCAGCTCATCTCTCTCCTTCTACAGGGAAAACCAAAGCTGATGAGATGGAGTAATCCTAGCCAAGGTCACGCGATGGCTATGCAGTAGTTTTATTACTACTATTACTATTATTATTATCATTATTAATTCCCTCACCACATTTTGTGCGTATTTGCCAAGCTAGTCTTAGGAGTGGGGCCCGCCTTGGTGTATAGAGGGGCCCGCCTTGGTGTATAGAGAGCCTATCAGGGACACATAATTGAAAAAAACTGGTGCAACTCATCTTAAAATCTACAACTTTCCAGGTTCTTCCATTTTCATTCATAACATGTTACTTTTCCTCTTTCATGTAAGATTTCAATTAGCCAAATATTTTTAAAAACTTTAATGCTGGATACAGTAGCACACACCTATATGCAGTCCCAGCATGTAGAAGACTGAGATGGGAAGGTCTGTTTGATGGCAGCCTGAACTACATTGAAGGATCAGTCTGGGTTAGATAATAAGAATACATCTGAAAAGGAAAGGAAAACAGAAATTGAAACTCCCAGTCATTACAAGCTCATATGTAAAGAGGCTAGATCCCAGAGAAATATATTTTTATAATGATGATGATGATGGTGATGATAAGTGTTACTGGGGTGTGCAGGTTTACTTAGTAATGTTTGGGAGTTCTTTTCCTCCTTCTACATGGATGAGAAAAAGGCATCCCTCAGACTGCAATTTGTGGAATACTGAGTCGTCAGAGTGGGAAGAGGCTTTGTGCATGATGGAATACGCGATTCTTACACATCCTCTGTTGGTCAGTCACCGTATTTTCCATAAGTCTTATTTTCTTTTGTTCATGAGGTGATATATTACATGGGAGAGAATTGTGATTTATGTCATGATCTTGATGAGTTTTTAGCATAAATTAATTTGTAAGTCATAAAATGTATCTTATCAGATCAAGTGTTCGAGTGCTTCTTCAGAGAAGATGATGGTTCTCAGAGACCATGGAGGTTGTAATAGGTAGGGTTCCACAAACTTGTCAAGCAAAGACGAGGAGAGTTCTTAACAGACGGATGGAGGGAAATCCTGTAGGGGGAAATCTGAAAATAACTTGCACAGATATCAGTACTACGATGGTGTTGAGGAAGCAGCGTATCCATGGTGACATAGTTGGGCAAAGGTGATGCTGTTAGCAATGATAGTTTATTTGGTGGAAGAAATAGATTCTCGGAATGTTGATGATTATTTGAATAATAAAATTTTGTGGAAAGAAAATAGACAATAATTATTAGAGAACACAGAGGCACCTGGCATTGTTGTGGAAACACAGAGAGACCTTGTATCCTTGTCTGGGTACGAGTAGGCTAAAAAGCTCAGCCACCTTGCATGGAGAGAGACAACTGTCTTCTTGAATGACAACACAGAGGCTTCCTGCTTTCTGTTAGACCTCCCAGCTCTGTCATCATAGCCAAGCGGAGTCACGGGTTACTCTTAAACCCATGCTTATGTAAGTAATTCTTGCACTGCTTGCTGCTTCCGAATTTATCTAAACAGTTGAACAAACAGTCAGTCATTCTGAAAACCTTCACAGCGGATTCTTGCTGTAAAACCAAAGTCGGTTTTCTTTTCTTCCTTTTGTCAAAATCAAACAAAATTATAGGGATAAATTTCCAATAAAGGAACTTCGCGAATAAATAAAGTAGAATGGCAATCTGGACACAGAGAGAGCAGAGAGGCTTCTCAGGGTGTATTAGAACAGAAATCTGTGTGGTTCATTTTGGATGAAAGCTCATTGGCACTTTAGTGCCTGAGGGCTCTGGCAAGCTTTGATTGGCCAGCAAGGTGACATCTGTTAAGTCCTGCTGACAGTCCTATATCATAACTAATCAGCAGTCATATTAACGGTTGACTTCAGCTCTTCCTTTCCTGTGGTCCCTCAGCTCCATTTCAGTGGTCTGGGGAAGAAATGACCTATTCTATATACTGAAGTTCACAAGCTCCACCCTCCCATCCTCCCCTACTTTCTTCCCTTCCTTCCTCTCTTTATGGTTCTTTAAAAGCCCAAGATAAATGCATGATGGTACATACCCACAGTCCTGGCTACTCTAGAGGCTGAGTCCAATACATTAGGACCAGTTAGGCTATGTATGACTACAAACTCCAATTTTTTTTTAATATTGCTATCCATTCCCTGTTGGAGGGAGACAACTCACGATGGGAGTGAAAGTGTGGTCTCACAGTTCAGTCAACCAGCATCCTTTTTCTGTCTTTTTCTGTCTCCCAATTCCCTCCTGGGTGGGACTTGGTGTGCTCTTCACTGGACACATCTTAATTTCTATTAAGCACACACACACACACACACACACACACACACACACCTTGTGGTTATAATCAAAATGTTAAAACTTTCTTCCTATCCCACATTTCCTCCCCTCCTCCTGTACATCTTCCCTAGTCTTGATTTCCCTCTGCTCCCTCTCCTGTAAATCCTTAGAGATTTACTCAGATCACATCACACTGATGTTCATCTACCTGCGGTTTGGACATATTTGAGGTTTCCTTCTGCCGATTTATTTTCAGGAATGAGATAGGCTACTTGCTGTTGTTTGATCCCTGGGATCTTGTTACTGCTAGAAATGGTCCCCAAAATGGCTTAGGACATCTGAAGTATAACTGTGTGACTGCAGTGGGGAAAGGGAGGTCCAGCCTAATCCAAAGGAGACTGCCACACTCTAGAGTATAGTATATATCTACATCAGATATAAAGTCAGCTTGCCATCAAACAAACGAAATGTTAAGGTCAGAATATGAAGAAGGAAAGAAAAAGATCGACGGCATACACGTTTGAATAGTAGGATTTATTTGATATCTAAAATGAAATTATTGTTTGAAAATTGAACCTTTGATAACACTTTACTAAAATTAATTCCAGATGCCCTGAAAGTCAAATGCAGAAACAAAACCATAAAAAAAAAATGTAAGATTAGAGAGATGGCTCAATCAATAAAGTGGTTGGCGCAGAAGCATGAGGAGCTGAGTGTATATTCCCCAGCATCCATATAAAAGCTGCCATGTACAGCAGTGTTGACCTGCCATCCTAGAGCTGGGGAGGCTGAGACAGCAGGATCTCTGGAATTCAGAACCAGCCAGCCTACTTGAATTGGTAATCTCAAATTCATTGAGAAAACTTGTCTTAAAAAAAAATAAGGCAGGAAGTAATAGAGAAACATACCTGAAGTTGACATCTGACCTCTACATGCATACAAATAAACATTTACAGATGTACTATACACGCACACAAATAAACACACATATAAACACACATACAAACACACACACATCAGAAATGGAGATCTCTCTGAGTCTATAGAAAACATCAAAGAATTTCTTAATTTTTAAAAGGTTTATTGTGTGCCTTACATGTATGGGTGCCCAAAGAGGCCTGAAGAGGGCATTAAATCCCCTGAAGCTAGAGTTACAGGAAGTTGTGAACTGCCCTGTATGGGTGCTGGGAACTGGATGCAAGTCCTCTGAAAGCAGCTGGTGCTTTAGGTGCTGAGTCATCTCTCCAGTCCTTCATTAAAGTTTTTTTAAAGAACTGCATTTAGAAATATTAAGCGCCCCCAAATCATCACAAATAAAGTTGAAAAACAAACTAGAAACAAAGGAAAATTGACAATACAGATGACTGTGCTTATCTGTATTTTAAATATAAAAAGCTTTCCCAAATCTATACAAAAATATTCCCCAAAGAATATTTAGCCAAGATTGTTATTGGACAATTTGCCAAAAATGAAAAAAAATACTCACGATTGAAAGATACATAAAATATATTTGATTCATTAAAATCACTTCAATAGGATATTTTGCTTATCAAGTTAGCAAAGCCATTTTTCTTTCACAACGTCCTCTGTGACTACAGAATGATACATCTTTACTTATTAGAGAAAAAAAGGAAACCTATTAATATAACAGAGACTAGAATTGGTGTACAAAGAATTGGTGTCTAAGTTGTTATTAAAAACATTTGCATCCACACAAGAAGCAACACAACATTATAGGTTAAAAAGCAGGGCACTAAGTATTTTGCAAACACATCTTAGGTGGAACTGTAGCTCAGAGATAGAGCCATTGCCAAGCATGCTGGAAGCCCTGGGTTCCATCTGCAGGACCAACTAACAACTCCATGTTCGTACACAGTGGTTTCTTTTATTTATAAATTTATACACTTATGTGTGCATGGTGCTAAGGATGGAGGTCAGGGCCTGTGCACGTTAGGCAAGTACCCAACCTCTAAGCTACCCAACCACTGAGCTCCACCCCTTACTAGTACTTCTATTTCTGTATCTGCCTGTCCCTCAAAGCTTATTCTCACTTAACTCCAAACCTACCAAACACTATTCTCCACGAAGGGAACCAGGGACCTTAGGGCTTTGGTCAGGGTCAAAGGTATGCTGGAGAAATGTTGATAGGATCTCACCTCACCTCTTCCTTCAGTGTAGTTGCGACTGGGGTCCAATGAGGCAGGGATTTGTTTAAAGCCATATAGCAAGAATGGCTTCCAGAGATGCCCATGCTGTATTCCAAATGAGCCATCACCCTCAAGAGCATCACATTTATGTGAGACATAGCCTCCTCCTTCTGTCAGCCAGGTAACAGACTCAAGCCCATTGTTTGACTTTGGGTAACAATCTTTCTTTGTTGATAGCAAGTGGAAAGTTTTCTGTTCCTTCCCTGTTCCCTAGCAATGTGACATTTTCAAACAGTAGCACAGAACTCTTTAAATAGCCAAGATCCATTTCCACTCTACCGTGACTCAGTAACAGCCACAGGATTCTTCTCAAACTTTCCTAAAAATGTCATCTTTGGGCTGGGCTCAAGAAGAACATTTCAGCCGTGGAAGCACATTTTCCACTCTGTCAGGAATGAGGGAGCGCATGGGCTTGGAGCAGAAAGTGTTTTGCAATCCTCAGAAAAGCAACACTTCTCACCAAGGCCATAGCAACCGCTCTGTGTAATGAACGCTGTCACAGCCTGATCACTCGGGGCCCTTGTGTTCGATCACTCAGTGGCCTTGGGTTCTTATCAGCGACTCTGCGGGGACCGTCACCCGTGGTCCTGAGAACAGCTACCTGGCTGCCTGCGGACTCCACAGAGAATGGCACCCTCTATGACTGTTGCCATGCGGACCCTGTAGGCAGTGATTCTGAGCCAAGTGTTGCAATACTGAGTCAAGCGGGCAGGTAACATGAAACTTGCCAGATATTCTAGGGGCACCTAATTCTTTATTTAAAAAGAGCCCCCCAGCCCCTGCCCCCACATGGGGAACTACAGTAAAACACAAACTATGGGGTTGGAGAGATCTCTGCTTCTGCAGAAAACAGCAGGGTGGTAGAATTCAGCTCCCAGGATCCACACCCTCCAGGGCTCTCACCCTCTTAAGGCCTCTGAGGGTGGGGTACACCTACAAACATTCATGCATTCAAAGATACATATAAAATAAAATAAATCTTTAAGAGATTTACATAAATACAAAGTGTAATGCAGTCACAGTTAATGTCTTGTCATCAAAATAATTCTATTTGAAATTTGCACCCATGAGGCCAAAATTAAATGTCCCAAAACTCCCTTGGAATCCATCCTTTCTGAACTTCCACAACCTCAGCTGAGCTGTCGGTAATCTCTGGGGCTCAGGAGCTCTGCTGTGGGGTGATAATGCCCGTTCCCACATACTGGTGACTGGAGGGCTCCTCTGAGGTCATTTGCATCTAACCTCTTTCTCCGAAACTGACGTCCTCACGTTCTTGGTGATGACTGGTCTCTTTATGTTCCTTATGAGAAATGATCAGAAATGACTGGCATCAGAAAGACAGGAAGAAGAAAAACTGGATGAGAGCCAGCCCCTTCTCTCCACCCACCTTCCATCTTCCAAGCCCTTTCCATGAAGCCAGGCTACCTGTGCCTTCAGTTCCTGCTTCTTAGAAATGTGTGTCCTCCTCCTGGGCACAGCAGACCTTGGTAAGGCCCCTAAGAGGCAGGCTTCTTTAGGAAGACCTGCGTTTGTTTCCCCTCTGTGTCCCGAGGTGTCTGTTCGTCAGATGTCCTAACCTGAAACAACCAGGGAGTTTTTATTCTGTAGCCACTCTTGTTTTGCTTTTTGAGACAAGGTCTTACAAAGCTGGCCTCAAACTCTCAGTCCTCCTGCCTCAGACTTGTGAGTGCTGGTGTACAAAAATATGCAACCATATCGGTGAAGACATGTCATTACCATAAGGGTATTTGATAACCTTGCAGAGTTCAGGAAAAGGTTACCTGGTTGGCCCCATCCCAGTCCTGCTTTTACTACTAATCGCGTTGCTATGAAGATGATGAGAATGTGAATGCTCTGCCTAAGCTAGAGGAGCACAGACGGTGTCCGCCTTCCCCCCCCTCTGCCTGTGCACCTCTGTGCTGCTTTCCTTTGGCAGCAGATTGGGTGCATAGAAGAAGGAGATGCTTCCATGACAGGGAAAACACCACTATGTCCACCACTCTTAATATTTCTCTCTGACTGAGAGAAAGATCTCAAGAAACAACACAGTGGCACTTGTCCTTCTTCCTGGGCACAGGCAAGTGTTGTCTCTCGGGTCACAAGTTCAAGCTTTTGCAGATATTCTCTCTTCTGTCCAGGACTTGGATCCCCCAGTCCTGTCCCCAGAGGCATGCAGGTGTCTAGTCCGACCGATCTGATCTATGCGGCTGCAGGGATACATGTAACACTTAATTGTCATCCAACAGGAAGGACTTGGGTCTCTTTGATGTAGAACTGTTGAGGACACATGGCTCCTCTCCTTTGGGACCTATCACTCTGACGTGAAGATCATTTGGAAACATTCCTATAAAGTTCTCAAAAAAGAAAAAAGTTTAAGGAAAGCATATTATATGAGATTCTTCCTACCAGACATGAGCTATATCCCACTTGTCTGGGAGAATCTATTAATAACTACTGCAGCATTGAGTGAGACAAGATTGCTAGAGAGATGTAGAGAGCCCCTGGACTCCGATTCTGATGATGATGCGGAAGTAGATAGCAGCATCACCCACTGGCACAGGCAAAGGGTGGCATGGTGTCACCATGAAGCTACAGAACTCTGCATAGGCCTACTGAAGCAGACACATGGAGGGATGGAGCCACTGAGGTCTGGCTTGCCACCTCCCAGCTTTGCTAAATCTGGAGAAGAAGCTACACAAGACCAGAGACATTGCCCTGGCAAGCTCATCCTGGGCATTGCTCTAGGCTGGAGACGTGGGGCAGCAAGCTGCCAGTTCTTAACCTTTGGGGGATGGAAGGACCTCAGTGGCTCAGTGAGAAAAGATCAGCAAGGACCTGACACACACTGTAGTGGGAAGAAAATCAGACGCACCTTTAGAGCACCTGTCATCTGAAGATTTCAGATGTCGCATTTCCTGTGACCGAATCACTCAACTTCTAGATTCATTCCTATAAATACTTTAAATCACTAGAAAAAGAAAAGCGTGGTCAATGCACAAGACCCTGATTTTAACTCCAAGCACCACCAAAACTGGAAAGGGAAGCAGGCAGAAACAAAATTCCAAAGAGTGCTTGCTCCTGTTTCTGCTGATAAACGTTGGAAATTGTCTTTGTAACAGTCATTCAGAAATCTAGAAACACTGTGCACAAAATTTAGCGACTAAAATTCATCTACTTTTGCTAATTTTATTGTTAAAATTATTCATTTTTCTGGTAGTTTTTTTTATTCTATCCAGATACTTTCACACTAAGGGTTTTAAAAAGTGAGATGCCATGATAAAAATCATTACTTCGTGTGCCAAACTAAAAATCAATCTAAAAAACACAAGAAACAATTACAAAACATAAGAGCTTGGACATGACCTAAATATCTCACAGTGGCCATACAACTACTTAGATGATAGCCAGAACAGAAATGAAAAGGAAGAAAAATATGCTGTCGCTAGTACAGTAGTGTATTTTCAAGGGTTTTAAATAATCTGAGAAAACACTGTGATATCTAAGTAATAAAAAGCAGTTAATGCAGGAGAACTTACCACATTTATCGCATAAAAGTTGAAAGTCTCACAAATCAGATATTATTATGACATAGCTAAGCTAAAACAATGTCTTAGTCTATGGGATTGCTATTCTAAAATATTTGGTAAAATAGGAACACACCCCACGGTAGAGGTAGAGGCTGACCTTCTCCAGTGCCTCAGCAGCTGCCCGGCTAGCCCTGGACAGACCCATCCCCACAGTGGAGTCCTGAGTTTATGACTTCCAGTTATTTGACTGTTTTTTTTGTTGTTGTTGTTGTTCTTGTTTTTTTTTTTCTATAGGTTAGTTTCTGTGATTAAGGATTTCTTTGCTTTCCAGTGTAGATGTAGACTTTTCTCTCAATTCTGTTATTTACAGGAATAAGTCTGTGCTTAGTTGGCCACCTGGAAACAGAAAACATTTAGTAGTTTTGCTGCTTAGAAAGAGAAGACTTGGTACAAGACATAAATGAACTCTCATTAGAATTTAGTTCCTAAAAGCAGATCGTGGCTGGTGTCAAAGTTTTCACAAAAGAAGAAAACACTGCAAATCAAAGAACACAGGGAAGCATTTAGTAAGCATCCATTGTATGGTTTATCAGCTGCACAATTAAATCTGCTGTGGTAAGTTAGAGTTATGGCCTCCATGAGCCTTCCTAACTCCAACTCCATGTGGTAGGTTGACATGAGGCAGGGCAAGGCTATATCTGACAGTATTAGGCTTCTGAGGACATAGCCTGTTGGGGAAAAGAGTCAGTATAAGAAATAGAGACTGTGTGAAAGAAAAAAATATATTGGCCACAAGGAGGAGGAGGCTCCCTGCACAAAGCAATCCTGTGCTAATTGAGCTTTGGGGTAACTCTCTTTATAACATTGTCTGCACACGAGCAGTAAGCAACATGCTGGTAACCACATGCGAAGATTAATTCAGAAGGTCTGAATTAATGATTATTATTGACATTTGAAGATTCTGAAGACTTCCAAAAATCTGACAGAACTCATATGCCCATCAACAGAACTATGTACTTGTGTACACACACACACACACACACACACACACACACACACACACACACAACTTTGTAGTTTTGGAGCATTTACAGAGCTTTTCAAAACCAAATTAAAGAAGGGAAAAAGAAAAGAGCGGGGAATAAAATGATCTTCTATTTAGGGAAATTAAGTTTATCTCTCCAGCTAGCATATTTGAGCCACGACATTAACAACCACGATCTTATTCACCGTATGTTAACAGTGAACAGTACCTGTCATACAGCAGACAACTGGAAGCCATTTAGTGGGTCAGTGCTTTTCAGTCTTCATGACAGGTAAAATCCTGCAAACGAGTTTAAACATTAATAGTATCAGCGGTCACACTGTGGCATACTATAACAGGTGCATGGAGTTAATTCACTCTGGGTTCTTTTTGAAGCATCTTTTCTTTGTTTATGATAAGATTTCTTTCTGCTTTGGTTTTTTTTTTCATTGATTTTTATTGAGCTCTACATTTTTCTCTGCTCCCCTCCCTGCCTCTCCCCTCCCCTTCAACCCTCTCCCAGTCCCCATGCTCCCAATTTACTCAGGAGATCTTGTCTTTTTCTACTACCCATGTAGATTAGATCCATGTATGTCTCTCTTAGGGGTCTCATTTATCATTATTTTCTTCTTAGTGTCCTTTTCCTTGGATAATATATCCCTATTACTTTAGGAATCCTGTCAAGATGATGCCCAAAGTCAGTGTCGGAGCCTTGACCTCTGAACTTTTTCAAGCCCTGTAAGGGACAGTATGACACCTGATTTATGATTTACAGGGACCTCCAAAACTCAAATTGTCGAAACTTAAACTCTTTTCAAATTACTTGGTCAACTCCATGACTCTAATGCACATTCTTAGAATTCTTGAATTTTCAGATTTCTGCATTAGTGGTCTTAAACTCCGAAGGCCTTTGCTCTGTTTGGAAATCTGATGAGACCATGTTGCATCCCCAAGGGAAATGTGTAAATGCAGCTCCAGTTCCCACCAAGGTCCATCCCCAAGGGAAAAATGTATACACAGCTAGTTCCTTCTATTGAGAAACCTCTGAGTTTCTACAGTGTCTCGAAGGATCTCACATTAACAATCTTCAGGGAGAGAAAGGTATAGTTCTCTCTTTTGTATCACCAACTTCTGCCACTTCCTTTTCCAGATTTTTCTCTTGTTTCTATTTTGTTATCTTCATTGAGCTCAGTCTCAGTCAAAATAGCTTAATGTTTAGAGAACTGAAACACTTCAAACCTGCTGCTCGTAACAGAGAGTGCTCAATGCTTTTCTCTTTAGGGTGAAAATCATGATGTTGAAAGACCAAATAAGCGAATATTCTTATTTACAGTTGTGGAAATTAGTGGAATGTGGAGGTTATTTGATGGAGAACTTAGAAAACAATTTATTCTTTTTAAAAGACATGTTTATTTGTGTGTGTGTATGTATGTTTGTGTGTGTGTGTGTGTGTTTGTCTGAGTATATGTCTGTGTACCACACGTGTGTAGAAGCCTACAGAAGTCAGAAGAAGGGCAGGAGCTCTCCAAGACCTGGAGTTAGAGATGGTTATAAGCCACCATCTTGTTCTGGGAACCAAACCCAGGGCTCCTACAAGAACAATAAGTGCTCTTAAGAGCAAAACTGTCTCTCCAGTTTCCCAAATAATTTATTCTTACAGCAACAGATAAAAAAAAAAAGTCACTACCAAAATTATCTTGGCCTAAAGGTGTTTATCCGTACACTGAGTGGTCAGGTTTTGATTTTCAGTGTAATTTCTTTAATATACGCTATTCAGAATTTTTGCTTATATCAGTTTTGATAAACTATAGTTTTCAAGAAGTTTGCCCACTTACTTGAGTTGCTAAAATAATTGGCACAAATCTTTAATGATAGTTTCTTCTTATCTTTTTAATGTCTATGATATGCAGTTTTATTCCACTTTTTATTTGTAACACAGGTTCATTTTCTCCTACTTTTCTTCATCAGTCTAGATACAAGTGTGTTGATTTTACCAGTCCATTTTGGGGATCTGCTTTTAGCTTTGCCAGGCTTCTCTACTACATCTGTTTTCTTTCTTGAAGATTTCTGCTTGTCTTAGTCGCTGTTCTATTGCAGAGAAGAGACAGCAAGGGAAAGAACCCCTTAGTTGGATGGCTTCCTTACAGTTTCAGAGGACTATGGCAGGAAGCATGGCAGAAGGAGGATGCGATGCTTGAGCACGAGCTGCAACCTTTACATCCCGATCCACAGGTGGCATGCAGAGAAACAGACCAAGCCTGGTGTGGGCTTTTGAAAAAAAAAAAAAAAAGTCAAAGCCCACTGCCAGTGACACACCTCCTCTACCAAGGCCACACCTCCTAATCATTTCCAAACAGTTCCACCAACTGGGCACTGAGCACCCAAAAATGTGAGCTTATGGGTGCCTGGGCTGGCTGTTTTTGTGTGTCCACTTGACGCAAGCCAGTGTCATCAGAGAGGAAGGAGCCTCAGTTGAGGAAATGCCTCCATGAGATTCAGCTGTAAGGCATTTGCTCGATTGGTGGGATGAGTGGGGGTGGGGCCAGCCTCAGTGGTGGGTGGGGCCATCTCTGGGCTGGTGGTCCTGGGTTCTATAAGAAAGCAGGTTGAACAAACCGGGGAGAGCAAAGCAGTAAGCAGCACCCCTCCATGGCCTCTGTATTAGCTCCTGCTTCTAGGATTCTGCTCTGTTTGAGTTCCTATCTTGACTCCTTCAATAATGAACAGAAATGTGGAAGTGGGAGCCAAATAAACCCTTTCCTCCCCGGTTTGCTTTTAGGTCATGGTATCCATCTCAGCCATATGAACCCTAAGACGGGGTCATTTTTATTAAAACCACCACACTGCTTCAATCTCTACTACATTTATTTGTCATTTGGGACATCCTCCTTTGCTGTCTTCTTAAGGTAGAATCTTGGGTCGCTGGTCTTAAGCCTTTCTTCTTTTCCCATATGAGCATGTAGAGTTGAACTCCTCTCTGACCATGGTGGTTGCTGTTCTCCATAAACTACTTCCTCTGCTCATTGTCATTCAGGCCAAAGTACTTTTAATTTCCCCTGTGCTTTCTTCTTTGGCCTGTGAATTACTTAAAGTACGTAGTCAAATATTTTTCTCAGCAACAGATTGCTCCTGATTTCTAATTAATTCCACTCTAATCAGAGAACACGCACTGAGTGAGCTAAACCCTTCTGACACTGGTACGGTTTGGTTTGTTGCCTGCAGTTGTTGAGGGCAGGGCTCTGCGACTAAGTCAAGAAACAAGTCAATTAAGATAAGGCTGCACATACTGTTCAACTCCTCTGAGTTGCTAGGGACATTTTTTTTTTCATTTAGATTAATCAAATGTTGAGAGAGGACACACTCATGTTGTCCGTGTACAGTTGCTATATCTTACTAGTGATTGGCCATTTTTTAATTCTAAAATGCCACATTAAAAACCATTTCTTCATTTGTTTTGTGTGCGTGCGCATGTGTGTGCGCCACGGTGCGCATGTGGAGCTTAGAACAATCTGCTGGAGCCCTTTTGTGTCTTTTAATGGGACTCAGATGGTAAGGCTGGGTGACAGGAACCTTGTCCCACTGTGCCAGCTCACCTGCCTCTGAAATGCCTTTGGCATCTAGCAAGCTCTTTGACTAGAAGTCCATTTTGTGCAGTATTCTAACCGCCACTCAGGCTTTTTGCCACTTTTTGAGTGGCAGGCCATCTTCAATTCATTTTAATTCAAATCTTTCTAATAAGGTAGGAAATACAGACTTAACTAACATTCCTTTAAGACCCATGCTGAACATGTCTTCCTAGCAAATTTCATTCTGATGACTGATTCAGTGAGGTCTAAAGCTTCTACTCACTGTATTATTTGGTTTCTAGTTTCTCTTTTTCCCAATATGTCTTTTCTTTCTTCCTTTGGGTTATTTTTGATAATTTGACATTCCATTGTTTGTTTGTTTAGTAGTTTTTTGAGACAGGGTTTCTCTATATAGCCCTGATTGTCCTGGTACCCACTCTGTAGACCAGGCTGACCTCAAATTTGGAGATCTGCTTACCTCTGCCTCCCAAGTGCTAAGATTAGAGGTGTGTGCCATGACCCAGCAGGAATGTGTAGCCCAGGCTGGCCTGGAACTCTTGATCCTCTTGCTTCTGCCTCCTTCAGCAAATCCTACTGGCGTGCACCACCATGACTGAACCGGCCAGCATTCCTTTTTATTGGCTGTTAAAAGTGATTTCTGTTTTGGGAAGGGGTTTATAATATGCATTATTAGCTTTTATCATTGAAGTCATACCACTGTGTAAATATTATAGGAAGTATGTAGTTAATAATCCGTTTTAGTCAAAAGTATTGTTGCAAGTACCTGAGATAATCAACATATAAACAAGAAAGGTTGTCTTGTCCCGGTCCGTGATCCAGCTGCTCTGTGGCTTTGGGCCTGCAGGAAGCAATGCAGCATGACAGCAGCATGCGGCAGAGAAGGAAACACACCTCGAACAGCAGAAAGAAAGAGAGAAGGGGTCAGGACCCAGTGTTTCATCCAAGGGAACACCCCTAGTGACCCAGCTTCCATACTGGGCTTTAAATAGTCCTTCCCTTCCTGAGCACTCAGGCCACAGACCAAGCCTTGGCCGTGAGAACCTTTGTGGGATGCTCAAGACCCAAGGAGAGCAGGTCTGTCACGCTACAGCCATCCTGTCTGCACTGCATCCATGCGCCTCGGGGACGCCAGCAGGCGGGGCTCAGTCTTTCTCCCAATAGACACATGTTTGTTAAATTAATAAGAAAGGAATAAATCTTAAATGTTTTCTAGATAGTGTTGCTCATTTCCTTATTTCTGAATACCCAGGTTTCCTTTTCAGCATTAGTTGCCATAATCAGTTCTTGAAACGGTGTGAGCTGGCAGCTGGTGTCACTATTTTCCTTACTCCAAACATCACCTGATTCCACCTTCATCTCCGCCGGGCGCGTCTGTGCAGGCTGAGAGCTTCTGGGTTCATTTTGATCTTCCATCTTCCCGGAGTGCTGATGAGAAGCCTGTGGCTATTCAAGCTGACATCGCCTCCCTAGTCATGCTGTACAGCCACCGCTTCGTCCGCTGTGCGACCTTTGGCACTCTTAAGTCCTCAGAGGCAGATGTTTGGCTATTGTTTTATAAACCCCTGAGAATCTGCTCGCTTGATTTCATCTGTTTTCCTCCTTCAGTTTGATGGGCCTCTGAGATGACTCAGCCCTTTGTTATTTACAGACCTAGTAAACCCATTTTCCATGAAATAGTGTTTTCCAGACCATTCTACAGACAGGTTTGCAGTATTCCCATTTCATTTCTCTCTGTGTGTTGTAGTTTGAGGGTCCATCCTTTCTTTCATTTTGATCATTGCTTCTTTGACTTTATTGAGCATGGCTGAAAATAATCCCCTTGAAATTCTTGTCTGGTAATCCCAACCATAAGGTCATCCCAAGGCCAAAACGTGGGTTTATTTTATTTTGTAGTTTTCACTTAGCATCTGTTACAATGACTTGTTTCTTTGTGTGCAATCTTAATTTGTTCCTCGGACATTGGACAAGCCATATACTATATAACCCCAAAGTCTGTCACAATCCTCTGGAAATACAGATTTTTCCATGTTTATCATAGTAGACAGTTAATCCCCCGAGACGTAAACCAAGTTGACTCTCGCCCTTGTGCCGAGAGTCTGTCCCATGGAAACAACAGGAATCAGTGTGACACTGGGGCATCCTGATGAGCTAGGGGCCCCTCTGCTCCTCACTGTCCTCTGGCTGGAGCTTCTCATCTCACTCTGGCAGTTGACAGCCCTTAGCAGAACACCGGTCCCTGATGCTTCGGACCAGGAGTCTGAGCTTTGATTTGCTTCTGGAGTTCTAGGTGTCTCTGTCGCCTTTCTCACTGCGGCTGTCTTCAAGCCTAAGCTTCCGACGTCGGAACTTCAAGTCCAAGCTTCTGTGCTCTCTGCAATCTGCTTAATTAATGTTTGCTGTTCTTCAGGGTGTGTGTGTGTGTGTGTGTGTGTGTGTGTGTGTGTATGTGTGTGTGTGTATGTGTGTCTCTGTGTGTGTGTGTGTGTGTGTGTGTGGTTTGTTCAGCATTTCCTGTTTTTAATTAGTGACAGGATTGGTTTAACCTCTGAATGAACAAGTTTAAACGAGCCCTTCCACTCCACGCTGTTTACATCAGGTATTTGGTGACAGTAATGGAAGCCGACTAATGTACATTCTTATTCCCAACAACCGAAGCCAAGGATCAGGAAGGAAAACCAGAATCTTCTTGAGAAAATAGAATATTCATGAAGGGAAAGCTGTATTTCCAAAGGCATAATGTGTTTGAGGGAGAGGAAAAAGTTGTAAATATTCTACTCACATTTTAACAATCCTGTACTATTCAGTGCTAACATTTTATAGGTACATGTTTTATGCATGATCTTTGTGTTATGAATATCTAGTGCATGTACATAATATAATGTTTGGATAATTTATAGTTTTTTTTTCCTAAGAGAGGCATAAATGTGATCACCTTTAAATTCCCATAAGAATCCCAGATTCTGCTAGTTCTAGCATCTACTGATAGCATTGCTGACAGGCACTTGTCTAAGCTCTATGCATACATTTGCTTTATTGGGCTTCATAGCAATGCTGACAGGTAGGTGTGGCTCCTGTAACAAATGAGAAATCCGAGATCCAGGACAGTCAGCAGTGTGCCCAGGTGCATGCTAAGGAGTGGTGATGGGATCTGGGCTCCAGGGGGTCCTCGGAGCTGATGTTTTCTTCACTTTGTCTCCCGTTTGGAGTCGCAGGCCACCACCCGGCTAGCACTGGGTCACATTCATCACAGAAACAGTGTAGCAGAGAGGGGGAAACACCGTGTGCAGAAATGACAGTCTCTTCAAAGGAGCCCAGTCTTCTAGCTGCCATGGACTCGCAGCCCTGCGAGCAGCCTGCTCCTCTCACGCCTCTCTCTCTGTCTGCCTCAGAAATAATAATGTACTTCACCATCCTGTTCAAAGCTGTCTGGGCCTTAAACCAGAAGGGCTAGAAACGTGTGATGAAACATGTGACTGTCGTTCTTCTGTCCCAACTCACACCCTCGTGCTTCCTTTTCCAAGTCTTACAGTTACGGCTTCAACAGCGAAGGACCCAGGAGCAGCTGGCTAACCAAGGCTTGATACCACGTGAGTACCCGCCGCTCTTCCTCATCCCCTCAGCGCTGTGATATCCGGGAGACAAAAAGACCCTAGAGATCAGCTAGTCTCAGCGGAGATCCCCGGGAATCTGAATCCGAGGACATCTAGGCTGTGGATGTTTTGTCTCCTACCCTTGCTTATGTAGAGGCTGTTCCTAAGACTCCAATATGGTAGATTTACTCCCAGGGTAAACTCAGTGGATGATAGGCATCTCTGGCTCTTATGAAATTGGTTCTTCTAGAAGTACCAAATGTATGCTGATTTTTCTTTTTCTTTTTCTTTTCTTTTCTTTTCTTTTTTTGGGGTTTGGGTTCAGCTATTTGAACCCACAATTAATTAAATATTGTCAAGCATTTCCTTTGTAGAAGACTCGGTTGCAATACTGTGCTAGCACGAATACTACACGGTTGAACTACGGCCCAAAGTCTGAGTCAAAGAAGGATTATCACAGGTTTTAGAAGATTATTTGTAATTTTCTAACAATTAAAGCTAATTCTTGGTTGTCTAGGGAAGAACAGGGGAAGGTGGCCCAGACATGAAATCACAGTTCCAATTCTTCTAGGTCAAATTAATTCTCCAAATAAAATATAAAAACCAGTGTTCATAATAACACCTGCAGAAATGTGAATCGTGGCACAGTACTGGGCTTCACTGTTTAATATATAGCTCTCAGACTGTACCCTAGACAAGACGATGGTGGTTAATATGTGTAGGGGCGTATGAAGGCCCGAGGACTGTCCAGAGCTGAGAATCTTCCCTTTTGTAATTCAAAAGTGGCCCTCATATTAGCTAAGCATCCAAAGGATGAACGGCAGGGACCTTTGGAGCAAAACTTCTTTAGAGTTTTTTCCCGAGCATAGAAGGGACAGACAGTCCTGTAGTCTCAGTACTGCCTGCTCCAGCAGCACTGTCCTGCTGGGAAACGGAAGTGCAAGCTCCTGTCTGGTGTGTTCATCTGCTCAGTCTCCTGAAAGTGAGAAGGATGGAAGCCAGGGATCTGAGACTGCAAATCTCATGGCCACGTCCTCAGAGGTGTCCCCTCTTCATTTTGGAAGGGCAGATGGCTCACGCACACCAGAACCTCATCCATGTTCACAACTGATTTAAAACAAAATTTAGTCCACATGCCCAAAGGCTGAACCTGAATTTCACAGCTGGCTTTTGGATAAGAATATTTTTGAAGCCTATGGAGATAAATCTGGAAACAAGTGAAAAATAAAAGGTCAAGACAGCATTGACTCCCGGGGTATAGTTTAGGTCATGGCTGTCATGTCAGGTGTACAGGTGGGGCATCTTTTCCTGTAAAAAAACAGAGTGGAGATGGAATGTTTTCTTCTCCAGAATTTTCAGACTCAAGTAGGGTAGATATCAATGAAGCACTATTGAAATGCTTAGAGAGAGTTTGTGACCAGTCCGTTGCATCATCAAGGTATTTTCAGGGCAGGGAAGTCCTGCAAAGAATAAAATGTCTTACTTGAAACCCAGCCAAATGATAAAGGTTTGCTCATTAGCCCCCTCCCCCCAGCCACAGTTTCTAAGGAAGCAGCTCCTGCCGTGGGAAAGTGTGTGGGTGTCTGGCACAGACCGCAGACCCTGTGTGGATGGGCCTGCTCTGCTCAGCTCTCTTCAGGAAACTAGAGAAAGAACCAGTTCCTGCCCCTGCTGGTGTACCCAGAGTCCTAACAGGAACAGCACACCAAGGAACCTAAAGGTAGTTGAGGGCAAGAGGCTCCAAAAGGCTCTGATTCTCCTGGATTTAGCCTTATTTAATACATTTTATTAACTGTGTACAGACTCCAGAGCCATGCATTGAGATGCCCACAATAATGACCAAGATGATTCCTGGGAGGAATTCAGAATACTAGGGGATCTGACAATAAGTCAATCTAATTCAGTGGGATCTCACTGTCTGCCCCAAGAAGACCTTCATCTATTATTTCAATTTTTTAAGAGAAAGAGGAAAGGAGAAAAAAAGTGAAAGAACAAAAAGCTACAAAGTTCAGCTAATTCTCCGGTTTTTAAAAAAAGTTTTTCAGTTTTTTTTTTTAAGTTTTTCAGGAAACCATCTACGTGATTTGTAGCCAAGGCAGTGCTAATGGTCTGTACCCCTCCCTGGGCCTCTCCTCAACACTCCTAGGAGCCTCGAAGTCTCCTCACTAGAGTGATATTTCTCTTCAGCAGAGATCTGAGACACTCACGGCAGTCAAATCCTTATTTCTAGCTAACATTCATGGAAACGAAGCTGAAGGCCTGAGAGAGTTTTCTGATGTTCTAAAGCAGATTCAGTGAGTTCCAGGCCCCTCTCCTATTAACTCGCAAGAACTTAATACATAAAATAAGATTATTGTAAAATCCCACTTGGCCCATGGTGTGAAATAACTGTAATTCTCTGAAAATTTCACAACTTACTATAAATTGCCTACATACAAAACCAAAGACCACATTAGTGATTAATTCTAAATTGTCACATATATGCAGTTAATGGGAAACTGCCACTCTTGGGCAGTTGTTTTGTTTCTTTACGTTGGGTTATCTCCAGAGCCTGCGGGAATGCCAGCTCTCTCTTCGTGTGATAGAACAGAGGTCAGAACCCGTGATGTCCAGTGCCCACACAGACCCCCTTTCTACCCGCGAGGCTCAGGCCCCACACAGACTATATCTCTCAAATGTTCCAAAAAGTCGTTTTCCATTTGTAAGAACGTAAATCATTGTGACTAAAATAGTCAAGGAGAGATGTGGGGTGTGACCCGTGGTGCGACACCCACTTTTAGTGCAAAAAAAAAAAAAAAAAAAAAAAACAAAAAACAAAAAAAAAACAACAACCCTGGCTTTGATTCCAGTACTGCAGAAACCCGCTGGGAAAACATGGAGGATGGCCCAGTTGTCTCAATGAGATGTTTCACTCTGACCAGCTCTGACAGATCTTACTCTTTCTCAGTGTGATGATAAACTGTGTTTTCTCTTCTCTGACCCCAATGAGCAGGTCACCAGTTGACTTGTCCACCTCGTCCAACAGGGTTCAATTTCCTTCCTTCCTTCCTTCCTTCCTTCTTCATGGCCATGCAATGTTCAGGCTTTGAGGTTGCTGCTAAGTAACAAACAGTCCACACCAGTAGCAGCAATATTTTTTTCCCTAATACCTCCAATCACTTTAAAAACATTCACTTGTTTTTATGAGTTTGTATGAGTTTATGGTTTTCCCTCTTCTGGTGCTTTGAATAAAATTAAATGCACCATCTTTTGATTAGAAGTGAAGACAGATGTCTTCTTATATTCTTAGGCCAATGTAGAACCTTGGCGTAGAGCAACTTAATGGAAAAAAAGTGTTCTTTGGACCTGAGTAGGAGGCTGAGCCATATCCTAAGGCAGTTTTCACAGTGAGTGGTGAGGTCCATGCTCTCCAAACAGCCGTGAAATCTAAAGCTTTATTGTTTGGAATTATCTCTCAGACACACGTATGATTCCCCAGGTGGAACTGTCTGACTCTCCACTGAAGCTAGGGTTTGAAAGGATGTCTTCAGCAGGTCTGCAGGCTCAAGGATGTAGGATATAAAGAAAGCGCACTCTTGGGGCTTTAGAAGAGGGCTCCCTCTTGTCTTGGGAACGTCAAGGAGGATTTTCCTCATTGTCTTCATACAAATATCCTCCCTACACTCCTTATACCTGAGCATCACCCTCCCAGGCAGACGTTTTTTATTTTTAAAATTTTTATTATCCCTCTGATAGCTGCATTAAGAGTTTCGCTTATATTCACTCTTTCCAAACACACGCCAGATTCCCTACCCACCCAACTTTGTGTTGTTTTATTTAAACCCATGATGTGTAAACATTTTTGGACATGTAGGCTTCCAACGGAGCATCATTGACTTACCAGGGGGCTATACTCTTAGAGGAAACTCCCTCTCCCAGCAGCTAACAATTATCAATAACCCCAAAGTTAGAGGTGGAATTTCATGCCCGACTCCCATCTCTGTGCTAGGATTTGATCTGGCTCGGACTTGCTCCAGTCTTGAATTCGGAATCTTAAATGGCTCCATCTTATTTTGACCCCTTCCAAAGCTCCCACATAAAAGGTTCTCAGCCTCTTGACCTAAATGTACTAAAAATTGCCTTAAAGCTATGAGCATCTACTAGGAGTAAGGCTGTACCTAGGGCATACACACAGGAATCAGACAGAGTTTCTGAGTCGCTAAGGAGCTAGCTCCACGGAGCCCTCGTTTGACTGTTTCTGTTGAGAAGTTGGGGAAGTATAAAGGCCTTCTTGAGAATGGGTACCAAGGGGTTTGGAGGAGGAACCTGAGTGTTGCCTCCCTCTCTGCTACCAAAGAACACCTAGTGGGGATAAACTCGGGGAATACAGGGATACCGCTGTCTTCCTGGAATGGAAAAGGAGAGGAAAGAACTGGGCTAGATGTTTGAGGACCTAGAGACCAGAGAGGTCACTGTGTGCCCACAGTTTCAGAGAAAGCCCCCTCTGACTGGAGAGGGATTTCCGGGCAGCTTGAGTTCAATGATCTGATCTATGTAAATGAATTTGGAGATACGAGGAGCTGTCGGTGAATGGTGCTGCCTTTATTTGTTTTGCAGACTAATCCAAGCTACATCAGCCACATACTTACCGCAAAGCCTTGGTAAACCCCTGAACTCTGTGGCATTCCTGAGTAGCCAGAAGAATGACGGGCCATCCCCGCACCCACCCCCCATGCAGCCTCACCATAGTGTTGAGACATTCACGGGACAGAGTCCCCCCTGCCTTTTCTCAGTGCACCAGCTGACTTGGCTTCTCCCCACGGGCACCTACCACACACTGTTGGCTGCCTGAGCAGAACGCGTGGCACGAGGGGATTAATCTGTCTGCCTCTTCCTCTCTCCCTACCATCTCGCCCTCAGAGCTAGGGGACGTGTCTCCTCTCTTCTCTCTCGTCTCTCCCTCAATTTTCCGGTTGCCCTGCTTCTTAAGAAGTAGAGAACCAGTCACTGGAGACGTGCTTTGAATTTGTCTCTGTATCCACGACGGGAGAAACTCCCAAGTATTTGCATGTGTGAGATCAGACTCTAAGTGTACACACCAGGCCTTAAATGTCATCAGCTACATGGGGCAAATACACTGTTTTCAAACCCCAAAGACTATAATTTGAGCACAGAATAAGTGATCCATTATCAACTTCCCCTCAGAGAGAAAGAGATAAGATACATAGATAGAGTAATTTCTAAGCGGTTATCACCTCCACAAAGCCTGTATCCTGACTACTCAGAGGGAAGTATTCAACGCCTGTCCACCTTTCAGAGCAAGGCAGCGTGAGCAAACACCATGAAGTCCATTTTATAAGTGGGAAGCCAAGAGTGCAGAAAACCTACTGAATTAGTTCAAGGTTATACCATCAAGGAGAGGTCTCAACTAGATGGGTCCTAAATTCTCAGGTACCCGGGATACCTTTAATCACACAGCACCGTGAGTCTCACGTATGGACATGACCGTGTCTCCCTCCCCACAGACTACCCTGTAGCACCCACATGGTAATTCACAGCCTTTTGTAACCTCAGTTCCAGGGGATCTGACACCTTTCTCTGGCCAGTGTGAGAACCAGGCACACACACAGTACACTCGCATACATGCCAGCAAAACACCAAAATATATAAAATTTAAATTTAAAAAACCTAATTATTACTAAATTCATTATTAATCCACATGTCTACTTTCAACTAACAAGGGAGCTACGAATTTACTAGCAAATGGTTTTCACTGGAGCTGGCACTTTTAAACTACATTGCTGTGACTCCAGGCAGCAGTGGCAAAGAGACTGTCAGTCACCGAGCATCCTTTCTAGGAACTGAAATCCAATCCCGACAAGCCCAATCCAGAGCTTCCTATTAGAACTCGCTGTGTCTGTGAGACCTTCAATAGGAGCACACTAGTCTTACAAGTCCCACGGGCTGTTGTCCTTAAACTTGGGTATCAACAACACCTGGAGAGTTCGTTCAAAGCCAAATTCCTATGCTTCACTCCCAGAAATTCTGCGGCTGTGGTTCTGAGATGGGGTTCAAGGTCCCAAACGTCTAACAAGTTCCCAATTGATGCTGGGAATTGCCGGTCCCGGAGGCCTGTCCTAAGAACCGTCTGCGGCTCTTGGCATCTCCTTCCGTCTCTATTCAATGGAGTACGACAGAGTACTCCGAGTTCTCTCTGGGCCTGGTAGTGAGAGGTCCCCTAGAGAGAAGTCAGTGCCGCTGCATCCCTTATGGGCTGCCATTCAACACCAAAGCCCAGCCCTCAGCCAAAGAGCCCCGCCTCAGCCTTAATGAGTTCTCTGCAACCTCGGCCTCATTGGATCCCCTTGAAGGCCTGAAGTCGAGTGGTGCAGAATGGACCGCAGGAGGCCTGTTCTTATCTAGGCGAATGTTTATCCACACAGCTGACCCAAATTAGCTGGAGCTGCAGGGACAGAAATAGGAATAGCCTGCGACTAAACGCTGAGGCGAGAACATGAATTCCCCTGTGAGGAGCGATTAATCTTCCTCCAGGGGAACAAGTCAGATGTGTGGCTGACTGGATTTATAGTCGAATTCTAATTTGAAATCACATGAACTTATTTTTTTAATTTAGAAATCCAAATTCCTTTTCCATCTTAAATGTCAGTGTCCTTTAAATATGAAATTTTGCCATTTGATACTCCCTGGGCTGGCAGCAGAAGAGGTCTTTTGTGTATTTTTAAAAAAAAAATCAACCGAGGGAGGCTTTATGACTTTTGGAGGCCTGCAGGGGAGATGGCTAGAGCCCACATTCTCTGGAGTCACAGGGTAGGCAAACCTCAACCCCAGGGCCACTCTGCTGGGGAGTTTTCCATAATGTGACTTCAAGCTAGCGCCCCATAGCACACCCAACCCCCACAGCAAGCCCTGAGGAGAGCATTTACTCGGTGAGGGCAGCATGTAGGCCTCTTCCTGTTCTTCTCAAGACCTCATTAAATGGACATTGCTTCCCACCCTGCAGTAGAAGGTTCCAGAAGACCGTTGTGCTCCTAACACCGAGAACTAAACTGTTTCGGTCGTTTCCCAGGAAAGGAAGTGACAGTCATGAGTTGTGGCTTTGTAGAACCAGGGCAGGGGATGCCGTGTTTCCTTGAAAAGGGAGAAGCTCGGCTGGTGAGACCTGAAGAATCTCAAGGATGCAGAGTCGGTCAATTCCCCTCGTGTCCAGTTAGAAGCAATTGTGTGGGCCAGCAAGATGGCTCTGTGGCGAAAGGCATTTGCTACACAAATCTGATAGATTGAGCTCAATGCACAGAACTCCCACAATGTGAAAAGAGAGAGCTAACCCCACAAAGCCATCTTCTTTCTTCCACACATGCCCCTCAGCTTGTGCCCCCACAGACACATCATACATACAAAGGCACGCACAATAATTTTTGAAAACAAATTGTATTTAGAATGTGGACAATATCTAAAGATTGTGGGGTATTCCCTTTGGAGACTACCTCCAGGAAAAACACATTATTCTTCCTAGCCACTCAATAAAGTTCAGAATCAGTCCCTTTACAGGTGATGAAAGTAACTCAGCCCTACTAACATGTAATGCTTAATTCCATGGACACCAGGGGTAAACACCTTTTGGAGCAGAATGCACACAATACAGGGGCCCAAGTAGACGCTGTGACCTGGAAGCTTGGCGAGGGGGAGTCACTCTGTACATTCCCAAGGTAGGGTACCGAGAATCCTGCCGAAGAAAGTACATGAGCCACAATAGCACTAGACGTTTGTTTCTCAGAAACACTTGCCTGGGAAAAAGTAAGAAAGAAAGGGGGGCATCGACAGTAGTAGGTGTGGCTGGGGGGTCCATTTGAAGGAGGAATATGTGGCAATCAAACAGAAGCTGAGAACCCCTTGCCAGGTCAGTGTGAAATGTGATAGTCAAGCTAAGAATCCGTCCTTTTTCCCTTTGAAAAAGAGCCTCTGTTGCTCCAGTCGAAGAGAGAAAGGGTCATGTCGACTGTATTGGGTACAAAGCAGCCGGCTGGGACAATTTTTGGCATGGCCTTTGGTCAGCATTGCTAATGTGGGACTGAGCTGGGGGAATTGATAATAGCATCCTACAGAGAAAATAGTATGGCCAAGCCTCACTATGGTGCCTACCAGGTCCTGTTAGCTTGAACTCTGTACGAGTACACACACACATACACGCATGCATGCACGCACGCACGCAAGCACCGAACTAGTTAGAAACCTAATTCGATTTGGAAAATGACTTCCTTGCCTGTAATGTAAGAGTGGACACCTGCTAGAATACTTGTAGAATCTGGATTGTGTGTTTCATAAACATATCCAGACGAATGACTATAAAAAGAAAAGCAAGGCAATTCCGTACTCTGCTCAACCACTTCACTTGCAGCGAAGCCTGATTGTCTATGGCTTCCAGCTGATACCGTTCCCAGGAGGCCAGGAAGCCAACACAAAATTCAGATGTGTGCAGAAAGCTGTTCTGCACGTTTGCTATGGAACCCTAGAGAAGAGGTGCTTCCAAGGAAAGATGGGAGGACACAGAGAAGATCGGAAGTGCTAACTGGGCCAGGTTGACTGTTCTGTGCCACTCTGTGCCACCGGACAGAACTGTCGAGGGAAGCCCACCTCTGCTGCCAGAGAGCAGCCGGAACCAGATCCTGGAAAAAATGAGGGAATCAGAGGACCTAGGAGCCAACTATGTGTTCCCGTACAAGGCAATCCATGTCCATGGACCTCAGTTTCCCCACTTTGGTTAGGGCTGGGATTGGAGTTCACTGGACCCTTTGAACTCTCCTGTTCTGAATCTCAGCTTCTCACTTGACACCCTTGTCTGTCTGCCCATGATCAACCAGCCACATTCTATTACGAAATAGTCTCCTCCTCCAGGATAGCCACATGCATCCCAGACTACAACTATCCCCCAAGCTGACAGAACTAAAAGCGTAGCAAAGTCAGTGAGGGTGTTAGCTGCCCCACTTAGCCCTCAAACCAATGTTATTCCAGCCCGGCCCCACTATGCCCTCAGAAACCTGGCATGGCCTGACGCCACTACTTCTCTTGTCACAAATCCTGCCTCTGCTGCTCTTCCTGGTTTACCCCGAGTTCTGCCTTGCTCTGTCTCTTGTGGCTTCTGGGCAGCTGGCATCCTCTGGGTCTCTCCTCTTTGTTGCTTGTAGCCTGAGAGAGGCCATCACTTCCAGACTGTGCATAGCTCAGCACGCACACGGCAACCCTGCAAGACTGACCCTGCCTCAAGCCAGCCCCCGCTCATCTCTTTTATCTTTCTGTTGCAGCACTGAAAAGTCCAACTGAATTCCATGACCCAAGAAAACATTTGGAGAGTGACAAGGTAATTTTTGCAAACTGCCTTTTCTGAACGAGGGGTGGCCGACAGGGTGTAGAGAGTGCGTGCTAGAATGTTGGCTCGGGTGCGTAGGATTTCTACCACAAACTCCAAAGGAAGCGCTGCCTCCCCATCCTCATTCTGCGTGGACTCGCACTCCCGTGAACAAAGACAGCTGTGAAAATGACATCTCCTGTGGAAGCTCTGAGAGTGACAGTTTTCGGCTTAAAGAAGAAATGTTTTTAATCACTCCGTGGTGGAGGACAGTCATCAAAGATAGGCTAGAGGTCAAAAGGTCAGAACACCTTTAGGAAAGGAAGTAAGGTTGGTCTTCCCTCTGAGTTATCTTTTCCAACAGTCATTTTTGTTTTGTTTTGTTTTGTCTTTTTGTTTTTCAAAGCAGGATTTCTTTGTGCAACTTTGGAGCCTGTTCTGGAACTCGCTTTGTATACCAGGATGGCCTCAAATTTACAGAGATCTGCCTGCCTCTCTCTCCCTTCTGAGTCTTAGGGTTAAATTGTGTACCACCACTGCCCTGTCGGTACAGTCATTCTTAGCAAAATCAGATTTTCATAAGAGGGTTCAGTGGAAAGACGAAGGTTGTGAGTGGAGGGAGCTACACGAAGAATGGCATTGATTGTGTTTTCTCATTTGGGAGACAGGGTCATTTGGTTTATTTCAGTTTTTTCATTTAAAGGAAAATTTGACATACTCATTGGTCACCTTTATCGTAGATTTCTACTCCTGATAATATCAGTAATATCGATACAATGTAGGAGCCACCAGCACCTTCTCGGACATGGAAATGCCTGGCCGGGGTCTTTTCTTGCCTGTTAGTTGCAGTCTTGTAGCCTGTCTGTGAACAGACAGGAAGAACAGAATTTGCGGTTCTCCCAACTTGTTTGTGAGGAGCTGGGATTCCTAGCAAGGCAGAATAATGAACAACAGAAGTTATCAACAATGGGGAGACCTAGTACATGGAGAGCGAAGAACCTGGAAGAGGGAGTTAGAAGGCTGCGATTCTCAGTTGGTTTGAGCCTCGCCTGTCAGTCCTCCAGACAGCTCCTCCACGACAATGGGGTGTGGCAAACCACCCTTCCCTGGGTGTCTTCCAAAGTCTAGACTGCAGGTTGCACACTTTGCCATGTCAGAGACCACTGGCAAGGGCTGTAGAGAGTCCTATCGTAGTTCAAGTTTGTGCGATGTTTTATCCCTGACCTTGGTTGCTTTTGTGACAATTAGGCAATCGGATCCATTATAGCAAATGACTCCAGGTCAACTGCCCTATGAAAACCGCTAGATTGCCTTTGTTTAGAGCCCGTCAACTTCCATATGAACATAGCTAGACTGCCTTTGTTCAGAGCCCTTGACTCGGCCCAGGCTTTTCACCCCTCTGCCCTTCTTTTCCATACTGAAATTCTAAGGGGAAATTTTGTGTTTCTTTGCAAAAACGTGGGGAAAGAGGGGGTATTTTCCATTTGCTACTTATAGAATACTTTTTCCTTTGGAGAGAAATTGAGAGTTTTGTGCTTTTGTTCTACAGACTGAAGATTCCCTAAAGCACAAGGGCAGAAACAGATCTGATCGTGGCAGCCTGGTTAATATGCACATTCTCCAAGGTAAGGCTACCTAAATCATAAACAATGATGTGCCTGCCCAGCAGGGGGCCATTTCTCTAGAGCTTCCTGTCTCTGTATTTGCTAAGTCCCTTTAAAAGACTCTCCGAAGATAAATGAATTAATAAAATAAAAATCTTTCTAAACCAAATATATATGTATATATGCATATACACATGTGCATATACATGCCAGCTTTGCACTGGGGCACGTTTGAACCGTCATCCAGTCATTCTTAGCCTCACAGAAGACTTAGAAAGCCACACATTTGCTTCAGATTTGATTTCCTGCCTCGCCTACACCATTCCTGACTTTAAGGCCAGGCAGCTCCATCATTTTGCTGAGCACTTACAGAGAGTCCTCCTCTGTCCACATGGAGAGTTCATCTACTTGTTCCCATAGTCATCAGATAGCAGCTTGATTCTGCTCTGCGGATGCCTTTGTATTCCAATGCAACGCTTCTCAATCTGTGGGCTGCAACCTCTTTGGGGTTCAAATGGCCTTTTCACAGGGGTCCTCTACGACCATCAGAAAACACAGGTATTTACATCACGACTCATAACAGTAACAAAATTACACTTGTGAAGTAGCAACAAAAATAATTGTATTATTGGGGGCCACCACAACTTGAGGAACTGTCTTAAAGGGTCCCAGCACCAGGAAGGTCGAGAACCACTGCTCTAGAGTGTAGGAAATAGTGACCTCAGAAAAATCAATGCTGACCCATGAAGCTCCACCCTGGGCTGCTCTGACCATGTTGGGAAATAGGAAACAAAGCAAATGTTTGTTTTGCCACTTTAGTCTGACACCTGAGCAGAGCAGAGGCCTTTCCTGTAATGGGGATGCTCTGACCTCTGGTGCCAGCTTCAGAAAGGCTCAGCCTCTACTTGGACATTTTCTGTGAACTCTTTGATCAGTGAGAAAGTGCTGCACTGATGGTTGCAAGGATTTGGCTGACCTTGTCAGTGCAGAGATGACCAAGATGTGGATGTCTGCCGTTAGTGAACCCTCCAGGGTAACAGAGAAGAAAGACATAAGTATTAGCATTTGCCACCCAGCACAAGAGAGAAAATGCATATTGCGAATGCATAGAGAGCATGCATGGTGGTGGGAATGCATAGAGAGCATGCACGGTGGTGGGGATGCATGGAGAGTATGCACGGTGGTGGGGATGCATGGAGAGCATGCACGGTGGTGGGGATGCATGGAGGAGACCTCAGAAGGGAGTCATACGACTCAGAACAGACTGCAGAAGGGAAGAGAAGGAGCTGGGATGTGAAGTATGGCCCAGGTTAGGGAAGATGGAGGGGCATTTAAGGTGGAGGTGCAGCATGCACCCAGCACCAGGGTGCTCTCTCTAGAACATGATTTTCCTTCCAAGTCTGGATACAAGTTGTACAAGTAGGAAAGGCCCTGAAATAGAGAGGAAGTTGTGAGTCTTTTCTCTTTGATCAGCATCGTCTCCGATCCTTTTAACTTCCTGACCTTTCTGCCACCATGGAGAGAGTGAGATGCTGTAAGATAGAGAGAAGGCAGCACAGAATCTGAAGAGGGGGGCTCTGAAGAACCCAAGGGCTCTCAGGTACAAGTGACAAAATTCTTACCTCCTTGACAATGGCATCTATAAAGACCATGGGAGTCACTGTCATGTTGGCACAAAATTCCAGCTATATAAATTGTGCAAGAAATGCCTTTCAATTATGATACAGATTTTCAATGATTGAGTTAGAAAATGAAAATTAATATTGACTTTTTTCTGCTGTGTAGTACTCCATTTGTGGACAAATGGATGGATCTAGAAAACATCATATTGAGTGTGCTAACCCAGACCCAGAAAGACAAATATAATATGTACTCATTCATAAGTGGCTTTTTGACATAAAGTAAAGAAAAACCAGCCTACAGTTCACAATCCCAGAGAACCTAGACAGCAAAGAGGACCCTAAGAGAGACATATGTGGATCTAATCTACATGGGAAGTAGAAAAAGACAAAATCTCCTGAGTAAATTTGGAGCATGGGGACCTTGGGAGGGAGTAGAAGGGGAGAAGAGAGGAAGGGAGGGGAGTAGATAAGATATATAGCTAAATAAAAAACAATTAAAAATAAAAATAAATATTGCATGTGGCAAACATGCCCCATTTGTGCTCTGTTGGTGGGGTACAGCCAGGTCAGTTTCTACAGGGCAGCTTGGCAGAGTGTGCCAAACCCTTGACTGTGAGTCTAATCTTGCATTTGTAAAGGTTAGGATGCAATATATTTAGCAAGGAGTTATATTTGGAGGGGGAAATATTGAAACTGGTAAAATGTCCAACAATAGGGGACCCCCCCCAAGTAAACTGGGGATCCTCTGTCTAGTTTAATACTACACAGCCACCACAGCTAGGGTTTTGAAGAATAATGAGTTAACAAGAAAAAACTTAGAGGATGTTTAGTGAAAACAGCAGAGAGCAAACCAGGATTTTTAGACCAATTCTGGGAAGACAAGCTAAACATGTAAATATGCACATTTGTAGTCCAGTTCTGGGAAGAAAATGTATTGATCTAATAATAAAAACAGACAACTCAGAATGACTGGGGCAGCGTGGGGAGTTCCCGGCTCATCTCATTTTCTTTTTTTTTTAAATTATTTATTATGTATATAGTGTTCTTGTACCAGATCTCATTATAGATGGGTGTGAGCCATCAAGTGGTTACTGAGAATTGAACTCAGGACCTCTGGAACAACAGTCAATTCTCTTAACCCCTGAGCCATCTCTCCAGCCCTCATCTCATTTTCTCATGCACAGCCAGGGCATTTGGGATCCCACGCGCACTGGGGGCGCCAGGGTCTAGGTGGCCGAAGAGGTGCAGTGTGACTCAATGCTTGTCTGACTTTCCTGCCCAGCTCTTTAAAACACTTGCTTCTATCATCGTCAGCAATATCAGGTTCTCTACCACTCCAGCCCTTGATTCTGTGGCTTGTCTCTTCCACGGAGCCTTCTAGTCTCCCCAACAGGGAGGGAGAGTTCGTTTCCCCGAGTACCCAAGACCCACTAGGACAAAAATGGCTCCTCTCTCCTGAGTTTCTCACTCAGGTGGAGACAGGAAATAGGAAACAGATTGCAGAAGACAGCACAGTATGCGGTGAGGGCAGAAGGGAGCAGGGGTCGCCTGCAGGGATTGGCAGGGAAAGCTCTCTGTCGGGCGGGGGTGGGGGATGGGGGGGGAGTGGGTCCGTTCACGGCAGGCTGAGATGTTGAGGGCCGATGTGAGAAGAGAAGAGGCTATGGCAGGGTTGAATTGGGAAGTGGAGTCCAGCCAGCAGCTGGAGAGCCACATTCTTTTCTAAAGATTTATTTTACTGTTTAATGACACGTGTTTGCGAGGGGTGGGGGAGTAACGACATACGAGAGTGCTGGTAAAATCCAGAAGAGAGTGTCAGATCCCCCCAGCTGGGGTTCTGGGCAGTTGGGGGCCACTGACATAGGTGCTGGGAACTAAAGTAGAGTCCATCGAGAGCAGTCAGTGCTCTTAACTGCTGTGTCACCTCGGCAGCCCCAACATTCCTGCTCTTAGTGTGGAGCTTCTAGACAAGCATGGCCAGCGGCTGATTGCGGGAGTTCTCTGCTGCGTAAGAAATGCCCAGTCACAGACTGAAGACCCCAGGTCTGGATTAGAGGGTTGGGAGAGCCATCTATTAACGCCTCATCTTTTCCAGCTCAGCACGTTAAGACAGACCCTGTATTTCTCCGCCAGAGCCACAGATTGACTAGATTTTTCTTATTTTTTTTTTCACGGAAATCACTCACAGCTCACCCTAATGAGGACATTTGGGGTCCGCCACAAAGGGGAGAATTTAGAACCCTGAACTTCTCCTTTTCCACCCTCCAAATGATGAGAAACTGCCTGTTGGATAAATTCAGTTTCTTTTCAAAACTCCTTCTGTTTAATTAAAATTTCAGTTTCAAGGGATTTTTTCTTTTACAATGTATTGTCACATTTGACTCTCAGTCAGCATCACAGCATTGACAAGTCTAAAAGCCCTAGAAGGTTCCACTCCCCCTCTAACTCTCAACAGGAGATGACAGATACTGCAGACCCTGCCTGTGCCAGTCATTCTCAAAAGCCAGCCACCTAGCGTCAAGCCGGCCGCATGCAACCATCGACTGCTTGCTTACAAAATTGCCAAATTGCATTTTTTTAAAACAAATCCTCTCAAGGCGAGTTTCTCCAGTTTTCCCGTGCCTCTTCATTTGCCTTTATTTGGAAGTGTCTGCTCTCTGGAGCTAATCCCTGGGCAGTGATGAGGCTTGCATTGAAACATTATCAGGATGTAGGGCATGGTGTGACACAGGGTTTTGTAGCCACCGGCCAAGAACGCGAACCAAACAAAATGACATCAAATGCTAAAACGGCCCCTGCCTGTTTCCACCTTGCAGCCTCCACGACAGAAAGATCCATCCCAACTGCTCAGATGAAGCTGAAAAGAGCCCGCCTCGCAGATGACCTCAACGAAAAGATTGCTCTCCGCCCAGGACCCTTGGAACTGGTGGAGAAGAACATTCTGCCTATGGATTCCTCAGTAAAAGAGGCTATAAAAGGTAGCTGGGGTTGGGGGAGGCATGCCTGTCCCACACTTGTGAAACCCAGGGCGGCCACAGCTCTGGCGAGGTAGGAAGCCGGTTCTAAGCAGCTCACTGGATGAGCCGTGCCACGGATTGCTCCCCAAGCGTGCTCCCCATGCCCAGAGGTCCACTGACTTTAGCTTTCTATGTTAAGGAGGCAGAGACGAGAAAAGTTAGATGAGAGCAGTCAGTAAGGAAGTCTGGCAGCTGCGATCCCAGCACTTGAGAGGCTGAGATAGGAGGATCGCCACGATTTCAAGGCCAGCCTGGGCTCCATCGTCAGTTCTGGACCAATCTGAGCTTCAAGTGAGATCTTAAAAACCAAGTTAACCAATGAGAGAGAGATGGAGAAAAAACTAGTACAATGGAAATAGTTTGGCTGCTGTGTTCTAGGGTTGAAATGAAGATGGCAATGCCCAGACTTTCACAAGCAAAATTCACGTTATGACACACGGCAAACAGACAATTCTTACGTCATGTCCGAGGCCAAACACTCAAGGAGGTGATGCACTCACCAGTTCCCTCAGAAACTGCCTTAGTTCAATTCACAGACCTTTAGACCAGCTGACCTCAGGTGGAGCCAAACAGTTTGCGAGCCCAGACTTCATCTAAGCTAAGCTGTAAATTGGGCCCTGGGTAAACAGAGGGGAGTGGAGTAGGGAGATGAACGTTCCTATGGGCAAACTGACTCTCTTCCAATTAGACCCGCAGGCAGTTCCTGGGGACACTGGAAAGGTATTACTTACCAATAGATATTTAAATGCTTCAACGTGTTGTCAAAAGTGCATGTAAGGACAACTTACTCTAAACTACGTTTATTGTGAGGCGCCCTTGAGTTGCCTTATGTCTCGGTCTCAGCCATCCATGCAGAGACAAAGTGGGTGCTGCCATTGGAATGTGTAACTGTGGAAGTCGGCACTTCGGGAGAGTCCCTGACCCCTCTCCCAGTGCCCACTTAGACATCTCACAGTGGTTGTCTGGCCTCCTCACATACGGTCTCCACATTGAATGTCTTGGCCTTTGGAACTTGGCCTAAGGTCTCAGGGGTGCACGCTCTCACCACTGCTCGGGTAGATCCTTCCCAGAGCCAGGACAAAAGCCCGGGGAGAAAAATGCCATTGAGCATCTCTCATCGCTTCTTGGAACATCCTATTCCATGACTATAAAGTTGTCACTTGGCTATTATAGGCGGAAGATTTCTAATCTCACCTTTAGTCTCTACCGCCATTGCACCTTCCCAACTGGTAGCCTTTCTTCTTTTCTTCCCGCTGCCTGTGTTTCTCCGTGTATGTGCTACCTATAGGAGAAAAAACACTGTCACTAGTGTGGCGGACGTTTTAGCAGGCTGTTGCCTTGTGCGTCCTGGTTTTACACACAGCACTTTCAAATTTCCCTCTCATCTGTTCATCTTTTTCTTCACAGCTTCTGCATTTGTTTCAGTTGAGACTATTTCCCAGCTCAATGATATGGACTTTTTTTTAAATGTCCCTCATCATGAACACACCCTCATTTTCAAATTTAAAATCCGAGTGCCTCTGAAAATATTTCAGGACTTAGATTAAGAGGCACATGTCATTTTGTTGTGTCCAGAATTTTGTCGTGTATTTTACAGCTGGACTTGTCATTAGTCTTTAGAAGTTTCTTTACATTAACTTGCTTTGTCTATCGCTTCCTGGCTCCTTACAGAGGTGTATTGGAGATAACACTTAGGAACAATTTTTCATATGCTAACTTACTCCCGTCAAAATTTGTTTGCGAATACAACACATTTATAGGTTAATGTGCAGTGGATCCATAACCCATATGCTTAAAGCACACAGATTCTTCCGGGCCAGAAACACAAGATCCCTTTCCTTTTACCCAGACCCTGCGTGTCCCTCAACACAGTTTGTTGTTGTAAGCCAGGTCCTTTGGATCACAGTGACACTGGAAATATTCATTTTGTTTATTTCGTTTTTCTTAGCATCTTTGAAGATTTCCTTAGTAGTGTCAGTAAGTGTCACAGTTCATCCTGTTTAAGTGGAAATGTCTGCAAATGAGACACGTTTCCGGCTGCACTTTGTGCAGTGACTGGTAGTTGGAAATCTATATATTATATGATCAATGTCATCATAGAACTGGACGTGTGTACTACATTTCAATAGTTTTTAACTTCATATAAGAATCTCAATATATATTTATATTTGTAGGTTATATCAATTTGATATAAATTATACAGATGATATAGTATAATATACTAAATAAAGTAAAATTTTACTACATATATCTAGCAGGGTGGTTCTTTTTCTTGAGGAGTCATATAAACACCTGCCTTATGTATAAAATTGTGCATCAGGCATATAAATTCATATATATGCAATAAATAATGACATGCGAGATGATTGGATAATCTTGTGTCTCTTGCTTAGTAGAATCCTATTATTACTGATAGGTTGACAATGGTTCAGAACAGCCAGGAGGCAGTGAGCTTATGGCCAGACTAGGGCGGACAGCAGACCTGCCTGGTAAAGGTGACGTGATAACACGTCATACTTTCTATGTTATACTTATCTGCGTTCCGACTGCTGCTGAATGAGCGCATGTTTTCATTCTATTTCTCTGTTGGCTGGAACTCTGTAATCTCTGCCTTCATACATGGCAGCTGCTTTTGGTATAGGTTGTGTGAGGACGTGTCTGCCCTGAGGGCAATTGGAAGAGGACACTGAGTCCAATGCTCTTAAAGGGTGTGAAACAACAGTGTCGGGGGGCGGGGGGGGGGGGGAACCATCGCTGCCTGTGACAGTCTGGTACCATCGCTTCCTTCCAAATCACCCTGACCTTCCTGGAAGCTGCCTTTCAGGATTCTGTGTTTAGAAATCGCTCACATTTTACTTATAAGTCTCGATCAATTTCCTCATTCGTTGGCATGTCATGGCATTTATTTAGTGTTCTAACAGTCCAGGAAGAGTCCACTAAGGAAGTTGCCACTAAGAAGAGTCCTCCATGGCATGTTCCTTAATCTTGTTTGTTGCTTCCCCATCCCACACCATTCTCCAAGCAAGGCTCTTTTTCTTAAAGGGCCAGATAGTAAGCTATAAGCTCAGTGTATCACAACAGCCCCACCCACCCTTGTAGTGGGGACGTCAACCATGGCAACAACTAAACGAACAGGCATGGCTGTGTTCCAATTAAACTTGTAGAAGCTTAGATCCATAGCACTTCAGCACCTTCTGGATCTTCAGCGAAATCTGGAAATGAATACCTCCTTGCGCTCTGCCTACTGTGAGACCAGTATACAGGATGAGAAGGGTCCCCTGGTTGAGCACTGTTTCCCAGCAGTAACTCCACACTGTGGAAAGGGGAGCCCCGCATTTGACCAACAGCAATCCCATTAGCACATTCATAAATAATATTGCTTTCTACTGTTTTTGTCTTATATTGGTCCTATTTAAATGTCAAAGCCATTCGGACTGCTCCTTGAGTCATGATGATGTCATATGCAAATAGATAGTTCCCAAACCGAAAATATATTTACTACCCCTGAGAATCCCGGTCTAGAGCATCCCGCCTTGAAACACTGTGGGGAGTGGTTTGTTCATGCTGTGACCACAGTTCGGACTACAGTTGCCACCAGCACAACAAAAGGATTGGGGAGGGTAGAGCTGACCCAGGAAAAAGATCAAAATTCCAATTTCGCAGTAAGGTTCCTCCTGAAAGATTCCAGCTGTTGCATTATTGAAAGTCACCTCACTGTAAGTAAAGGGTGATTTGTCTGGATGCATTTCACTAAATAATTGACAATTACCTTTGAAATTTTTCTGAGTGACAGAAATTGTTAAACGTGGTCTCGTGATCAGCTTCATGAGCCTTCCTCGTGTACATCTCTGAAGTTGTTCTTTCATGACTTTCTATGGTGACGCTCATAGTTACATGTGTACTCAAATTTTTATCTTATATCAGCTGGAAGGTCTGACCCATGCTGGAAATTCTCCTCCTCCTCTGTGTCAAAGCTCATGAGTCTCCAGCTGTATGTGGTGTTGGCTCGCTGTGGTTCTAAGTGTCTCTGAACCTGCACTCCACTTTTCAACTTAACTTCTATATGTGGGATATTGTCTCTTCCTCTCTTCTTTACATTCACTAGAAGCCTGTCTGGTTCTTCTCTTAGAAAGACGTTTATGATTCTATTCTTAAAGTCTGTTGGTTCCACGTCTTTACTTGAATTCAGTTTGCCTCTAATCCAGCTTGCTGAGAAGTTGGAGGTGGCAAGCAGGAGGCTTGTTTTGTTGTTGGTTTTCTAGGATTGTTGTTGTTTGGGTCTCTCTCTTTCTTTGTGAGTTGTTTGTTTGTTTGTTTCATACTGGCGGTCAAATCCAGGGCCTCACAAATTCTAAGGAAAGTGCCCTGCCACTGGGCTGCACCCGTGACCACAAACCAGAGCTTTGGAATGCATCAGGTTGGCTTTGAACTGTAGTTTGGTGGCTTTAGGTCACACACCTGTAGACACTTGTCATTTCATCTTACTGTGACTCGATTGCCTCATCTGTAAGTTTTGCCATTACAGTAATTGCTACAGTAATTACAACAGTAATTGGGTTGTTTGCTATAAATAGTCTCAAATAATTGATGCAAAGAATGAAGTTGGGGCGAGGGCAACTGCTCCATTGGTAAAAATACTTGCCGCACAAACATGAAAACCTAGTTCAGTGCCCAGAGCCCACATAAAAAGATGGGTACAGAGGGACAGACCAGTAATTCTATTGCTGGAGAAGGGGAGATAAAAGGGGCTCACTGGTCAGTAAATCTAGCCAAATCAACAAACTCCCGGTTCAGTGAGAGACTCTGACTCAAAATACAATGTGGAGGGTGCCTGAGGAAAAATCTGGGACTGACACCTCATCTGATCTCCTCACACACTGCATACATGTATACCACACAGAGAAAAAGAGAGAGAGAGAGAGTGAGAGAGAGAGAGAGAGAGAGAGAGTGAGAGAGAGAGAGAGAGAGAGAGAGAGAGAGAGAGAGAGAGCTGAAGTCTCACTTGCTGCTCATCAGGAACCCACCAATAATCCCCACTGAGTCTCAGTCAAGCCCTGAAGGAAGAGAGGCAGGGGTGAGGAGGGCAGAGTGAAAAGGGCAGACTAAGTGCTGGAAGCTTTTTACAGCACGTCTTCAAGCAGAGAGGCTCAAACTTCAGCGTCCTTCTCCTCAAGAAACTTGATAAAACCGTTTTTCTAACACCCTTGCTAGAGAAAACATAATTTTTGAGGGATACAAAAAGGTAGTGATAAGCACAGGAAGGGTTTTGGTGAGGCAAAACTGAGTGTGCATGTGTACGTACGTGTGTGGGCACGCATGCACCCGTGTGTGTGTGTGTGTGTGTGTGTGTGTGTGTGTACAGGGTCCGGCTGTGCATGAACCCCTATGTGTGTATGTGTGTGTGTGAACAGGGTCCGGCTGTGCATGCACCCCTGTGTGTGTATGTGTGAACAGGGTCAGGCTGTGCATGCACCCGTGTGTGTGTGTGTGTGTGTCTGTGTGTGTGTCTGTGTGTGTGTGTGTGTGTGTGTGTACAGGGTCAGGCTGTGCATGCACTCATGTGTGTGTGTGTGTGTGTGTGTGTGTGTGTGTACAGCATTAGGCTGTGCATGCAGACTGGACTGTGTCTGTGGTGTGGAGTGGGCTTGTGAGAGATGAAAGAACTCACCGCGAGGCTGACACACTTGTCTGAGGAGAGCTGACAAGCTGAAGAAAGCCCTGCCTGACAGTGTACAAGAAGAGTCTGACATGACCAACATTTTGCATAACTCGATTGCAGATCGCCTTTCAACACACAGGCTTCTCTTTCTCTCGATCAAGGTAGTGATGTCATCATTCATCAAGATAGGAATATGAATGAATGAGTTAGGTGGTGGAAAGTGACAGCTTCTCCTGCTAACTGCTGAACTGAGCGGCCGCCAGTAACACAAAGGTCCTGTGGCTCCTAGTTCAGAGGAAAACACACACTTGCAAATATTCAATACGTATGATGATTTAAACTGATGGGGTAGCTAAGATTGCCTTTGCATGCACGCATCTCTTCACTGACTATCTACCGAGTCTCTTCTAACATGCCAGACCCCACTCTATTCTCCTGTTCAGTGATCAGAGCCGACAGGTCAATTTAGTAACTTTAGTATTGTAGTAAAACTGTTAAGCGCGATAGCAGTACAGGGTCTGAGCAATGCATAAAAAGAGCAGAGGGTTAAACTCGAGACTAGGGTAGGAAGTCTGTGCAGAATAAACGAGGATCCACTGGAGAAAAAGCTTAAATATACATTTGCTTTAGTCCAAGGAAATCCCAGAAGTCAGTGCTAGCCTTAGAGAATAGAGCCCTCATCCCTCCCCGAACCCCCCCATCCTAGTGTCCCCTTGTACTTAGGAGTCTCACAAACTAGGGAACACGCATGAAGAAACATCATAAGACTGCTTGGAGACCAGCTGTAGGAACAACAGCTGGAGCCCTCCCAGGAGCAAAGACGACCCAGCTTGCTCGTGGGCCTGCTCCCCCCGGGGATCACATCCCTTCTATGGTGAGGTGCAGATGCATTAGTGTGATGGTTTTTTTCATCAGCCTCACGACCTCTGTGTGTTTCCCCTGCTCCATCCACGTGCCGTTCCGTTTGTGTTTATACATTGTGGTTCTCTCTCCAGCTGTGTTTCCTTGCTCCTGCCAGACTTAAGAGGCCTACTGTGTCGCCTCCCTCCCTCCAAGCTTTATTAAAATCTAAGAGAGAATTATCTAGAACCTTTCCTAACACAAGTAAGGATCTATTGACAGTGAGCCATCCCATCTGGCATTTTTCTCTTTCTTTCCAGGCACCCTCTTGTAGCTGAGCAACCTACCACATCAAGCCTCTTTTTTCCCCATAGACTTGTCTATTTTATAGGACACCTACTGTTGGTCCCACTTCCAATGTGAGTTGCTTCTCTGAATCTATAGTTTATATATATATATATCATTTATATATAAATATAATATATATATCATTTATATCATATATACATATATGTGTGTATATATAGCTGATCTCATGTGCATCATTCTGTAATGGCATATTAAACAGGAAGAAAAGATGTGGGCACCCAGAGTGCACCCAACTGCCTCTTCAGGTCAGAACATGTCATATAGCTCACACAGTCTCCATGGGAGTGATGGTTTCTCTACAGAATGTGGGGTGCCTTGCTAGGTTTATGAGTGGTCATTATTACTCAGGTACTCCCTAGTACTGAAAGCCCTGGGTTCTTCTCACATGTTAAGGTGCTCACTGATCATTAAATAGTTTCTGCACAGGATGGGAGCATCCTGCATCTCCTAGTTCCAGAGGAAGCAGTGTTTTGCCTGACTCCTGACTTGAGTTAAACCAAACGTGGCTGGATTCCTCCAACAGTAGCAGGACTCTGGACTCCAGCTGCAGGGGACAAGTTTCTCATCTTGTGTTTGGACTGGACCAGATTTCCTGTCTAAGTCAGCACTTCACTTTACATTCAACCAGTGCTTTAGAATATGTAGCTCTTTTGTCAAAGACATATTCATGTTAGCAAAATAATCTTTTACATTTTTAATTTATTCTCTCATGTATTACATCCCGACCACAGTTTCCCCTTCCTCCTCCCTCCCAAGTCTGTTTACCCCTCTCCTCCAACCCCCATCCACTCCTCCTCCCTTTCTCTTCAGAAAAGTGCAGACCTCCCATGGGTATCAACCAAATACGGCATATCAACTTGAGAAAGGCTACGCATCACTCCGTCATATTAAGGCTGGACAAGGCAACCCCGTAGGAGAAAATGGGTCCTGAAAGCAGTCAAGAGAGTTAGAGACAAGCCCCGCCCCTATTGTTAGGAGTCCCACAAGAAGGCCAAGGTACAAAACCATTACATATACAAAGAGGGCCTAGGTCAGACCCATGCAGGTTCCTTGATTGTCTATACAGTGTCCTTGACCCCTCTGGTTCCTACAATCCTTCCTTCCCCTCTTCCACAGGATTCCCTGAGCTCCACCTAGGTAGTGTTTAGCTATGGGTCTTTGCATCTGCTTCTATCCGTTGCTGGATGAAGCCTAAGGATGATTATGCTAGGCTCCTGTCTAGAAGTATAGCAGAATATCAATGGGGATCATTTCATTGACTTTCCTTTTTCTTTTCTTCTTTCTTTCTTTCTTTTTTTTCCTTGATGTTCATGTTTGGTTCTATCCTATGTCTTTGGACAATTCAGCCTCTGATTCCTGGCTCTCCAGATAGTATCAGGGGTAGGCTCCCTCTAGAATAATCTTTTAATATAGAAACCAATGTCTGACTTGCCCGGACTGTTGCAAGGGCCATCCATCTTCAACTGTCAAGCTTCTGAAGGCCTGTTTATCCATCATATGTTTGTCTGTGACCCTGAGGCTTACTTTAAAATCAAACTCTCTTGCTCACTAAGAATCCAGTCCATGGTCAGAGACTAGAGGTTTTGACACTGACCATGCATTTTAAAGCCAGATATGCAACAACAATGGCCCAACGCCAAATGGTAGGGTTGCTTGCTTTGGCATGACTTTAATTCCTCGTAGACGAGACTACCATTCTTCACGGAGAAGTAATTTCCAAAGTATCAATGATCCACAGGGGAAAGAAACAAACTATGGTGCATATGTCAAATGGTTTGCTGAAGGAAAATGCTGGGGAACACAGGGCAGGGTTTAGGAAACTGGGGAACTGGCTGATTTGGAGAGAAAGAGTGAGTGCTAAGAAAAGAAAGGGGTCCTTTGACTCTGCAGAGCTGCCTGGTAACCTGAATGACATTAGTGCTGCTGAGGCCACACTGGCATTGCTGAGAAGTGGGCAGTTGGAGTTGGGGTTATCTTGCAAGGTCTCTGAGGGGCAGCTGGGGGCAGCGATGGGTGGCTACAGGGACACTGACTGTTTTCCCCTAAAGAAAGAAGGAGGCAACGAAAGTATATAAGGTTCACACTGGATGACATTCTTTGTCCCTTGGATTTGACCTCTAGAACTATAAGTATTAAATACGCATAGAAGTTAGTTGCATTTTGTGATTAATGAGGATCAGGTCAAGAGATGGTGAGGGAAATTTCTGAGCTGCCCTGGAACTGAGGAAACGGAACCCGGTTATCCTGGTACCAGTTCACATCTGTTTTATAACAAAGAAACCCAATGTCCTTTAAGAGCAGCGAGTTCTCCCTTGGGTTAGAGGATCCACGGGTCTATAGACCACAGTGTGTTGTTGGGTCTCATCAGGCTTCCTTGGGCGATAGCCAGGGTTGTTAACATATACATCTCTGTGAACAATCTGTGACGCTTTCCTCTGGGAAACAGATTCTGTTTCGTTCTCATTCAAGAGGATGTTGGGGATGGGCAGTCTGTACTCGGATGAAAATAACTCTGCCACCATTCACTGGCCCAACTCGCAAGGAGAAAATCGGGAGGCGCACTTCCATACCCTGCCCCACCTTTCCTTCACAGCCCTTGGTGCAGGGTCCAGGGGCAAAGTGACCAGGGCGCCAATGATCTCATTTCATCTTAGAATTTTACATATTTGTGCAGAGGAAAGCACAGCTGACTCATTCAGCTAATCACTTCCAAGGAAAGGGGGAGCGAGGGTCCGTCGCCAGCCTAAGGTCCCCAAGGGGCCTATACCCAGAGCCAGTCCTGTGGACATACCCAAAGGATGATGTCAGGACTTCCCAGAGCAGGTCCTTGTCATCACACTGCCTGACATGTCTGTGGGGACAATAGCCAGCGCTCCTGCTCTCCGGCAGCTCCCAGCCAGCCTCTTGTCGTGGGAGATTGGAGTCGAGGCCCCAGGTCACAATGCAATGCCATCGAAGTGACTGTTCTACAGGAATACAGATAAGGCGACCAGAAGGTGACCTGTATCCCTCTCTGCAGCAGCGTGGCTTGAACTGGCAAAGAGCAGGGTAACTGGTGGTCTTTCCAGGACAGAAGCTCTCCCTACTCTAGGGAAGCGGACTCCTTTTGTTTCCAGAACAAGCCTCTCAGGACAGATGACTTTTCCTTGCCATGGAGACGATACGCTGACCTTTACGAGGCTGACCGCAGAATAAACGGCCTCCTGGGTGGTCTTTTTGTTGTTGATCATGGTAAACTTGAGAATGGCCGATGATAACAAAAACAATATCAGCCACCATAACAGCCAGACATGGCTGAACAGTTCATATCAGGCCATGGACTCCGTGCTCTGCAGATAGTATTTCTTAGGAGCTAGAGAGGTAACTGCATTCATTATCCCCACCTTATAGATGGGAAAATTGAGGCCCAACAATTTGCCAGTATTCACGCTCCCGCTGATGTGGCACAGCCAAGAAAAAAAAATGTACCCCATGTTTCCAACTCTAGAACTCATAAGTGCCTCATGCATCCTGTGAAAGTGCGCAGCGTGCAACAGTGACTCTGGGTACTCCTTCACTCTTCCAGTTCTTGCTCTAAAATCAAGCAACTGTGTGGCTATGTGGATGCTCCCTGCCCCTTTCCTCCTCCTCCTCCTCCTCCTCCTCCTCCTCCTCCTCCTCCTTCTTCTTCTCTCTCTCTCTCTCTCTCTCTCTCTCTCTCTCTCTCTCATTTGTTTGTTGTTTTGTTTTTTGTTTTTTTGTTTTTTTGAGACAAGGTTTCTCTGTAGTTTTTGGTGTCTGTCCTGGAACTAGCTCTTGTAGATCAGGCTGGCCTCGAACTCACAGAGATCCACCTACCTCTGCATCCTGAGTGCTAGGATTAAAGGCATGTGCCACCACCCGGCTCCCTTCCCTCCTCTTCTGCCCTCACAGTGGAAAGCCCAAATCCCTTGCAGCCCTGAAGGGTTAACTGGTAGGGCCCACATGGTGGGCACATCCCTTATTGGTCTTCAAATCTGTCTGTTGGTCGAATCTTACATGGCGACCTCATGCTTTCAAACAGTCACATTTGGGGTCTTGATATTCACTCTGCTTCTTTGTGTGTGCGTGAACAACTTGCTTGTATTTGGTTGTATGGACTCAAGGCTTCCTTGTTGCATTTGCTTTAGCAGGCAGGGAGCCTTTAAATGATTTGGCAGATGATTTGATGAAACAGCCTCCTAGACTCTGAGTCTGTAGTATTAGTCTCCTGACTAGGGGACTTTCTTCTCTGCCCCACCCCGTTCTGTTCATCAGCCCCTTTAGCATCCCTCCGTCTCTCCATTGTCACCCAAGATGCCGCCCCCTCCTCTTGTCCTGTCCATAGCTGCCAGTTATTTCAGGTCCCACCCGAGCCCTCCTCCTCCAAGAGAGCGAGTTCTCAGACAACTCTGTGTTACTATCTCCTCTGCCTAACCGCGGTGGACACTCTCCAGGACACTTCTCCTTGACAGATTCTCCGATTAGCCCGAGCAGATACACAGGCAGCCTCTTTCTCCTGACTTTCAGCCTCTTTACCATATCTTATCTGATCACCTTGCCTCCTCTTGAAGTGTGAAGGGTGGAAGTGAACGAAATAATTGAGGACCGGCTCCCTTCAGCCTTGGCGGGGAGGGAAGAGAACTGACTACAGAGAGCTGATCCTTTAGATCCACAAGGGCTTAATTCCGGGACCCCCCACAGATGACAAACTCAGGACACTCCCATCCCTTCTGTGAAATGAAATACTGTTTGCACATAATCTGTGCATAGTCTCCCTGCTGTGTCAGTCGCCTATATATGAACTGTCTTGTTTCATTCCATGCAAATACGATGTTAAAAAGTTACTATAGTCACTCACGGGGGAGTAATAACGAGAGCAAAGCCTGTATACGTTTGGAAGAGATGAAATGTCGTCAGTTCCAGTCAATGCCAAGAGTGTGGAAGTTGCGGACAGCAAATTGGTACTGCCTACCCTTTTATTCCAAATTCTCTACTTCTAGGCTTCTTTTTTTAAAAAAAATCATCGTGGTGTCTTGACTTGAGAGTGGGGGGGGTGCATCGGTTCACTGGGGCATCTCAGTCTAAAACGTGTGCAGAGGCGGGTCCTTCGCTTCCCTGTTTACTCCCTGGCGTCCAATCAAGGCGGGATGATGATGCCCCCTAAATAACAGATGGCTCCACCCAAGGGCTTTATGGTTAACAGGGAGAATGATTGGTTCAGCCACTCTCCTCTGTGAAGTGACTCTGAGAGTCCAAAGGCTGGGAGTTCACTCTCCGTTCAGCCACTAAGTAATGGTGCAAAATAGAACTTTGAATATCCCCAGCAGCCGGCCAGATACAAGAAACTGGGATCATGCTTGGGCTCCCTCTGCCTGTTGGAGGACTCACAAATCTATTTTATTCTAGCTGTCACTATTACACAATCCACCCCACCTCAAACCTCCCCTTCCTTTAGATATAATCAGATCATGTGTAGTAAGAGGAAAAACATTACCCCTCTGCCTCTATGCTTCTTCCAACATTTCTACCCATAGGTTAGAAAGTGGGACAATTCCATACTTCGGTTCATTTCTCCCTAATTTTTGCACATTCGGGATGCCCTATTCTGGTTGACTTGGTGGGGGCGGGGGGGAGACATCTTTGTCACATGAAACATTAGACCACACAGAAAAGGCCCGGTTCCCTCATAGTGAAAGAAATGGGAAGAGACAGGAGACTGAACTCAGAGTGTGCTGGTGTTCCTGAGGGGTTGGTAAGATCCTATGCAGGAGTCTCGAAGATGCTGAGCAACATTGACTCAGGGCATGAGCCAGGCAAATCTCAAGGACATGCTGTGATCTCCTGGATGGGCATCAGTAAACATCCCCTCCTTCTCCTGTCTGCCTGATTCTCTGTGGCACGTGTAAAGACCATAACAAAGATAAAATCTTCCATTATCTGCATAAATTGGGACGAAAATTCCAAAGAAGGTGTAGTTCATAATAATGTTTTAAATGGGCTGAGCAGAAAATATATCCATATATTCACAGAAGCAACTAGAAGGCGTTTCCTTAGAGATCTCAGGTATCTATTCCCCTGAGAAAGGAAGAGGCAGAGTCCCCGTTGAGGCAGGAAAATGGTGTGCAGAGGCCATCTGCCGGGCTTAGAGTGTTTTGAGGGCTGAAGGGACAGAGTGTGTGACTAACTCCGGGGGGGATGGGAGGGAGGACTAAAGAGGTAGAAGGGAGACTCTGGTCTCAAGGAAGAGGTTGGCACACATCCAGCAGGTTCTTCTTGCTGAAGGGGGAGCAAGTTTCTGACATAAATATTAACATTGACTTATTTGGGCTTTTGGGTAAACAAGTGATCTCTGTGATTCTCTGCACTTTCCTAATCTTTCATGTTTCTCACTGTTTTTTTAGTTTTGAGATGAAAATTTATTTCTTCCCTTTCCTCTCTCCAAACCCTCTCATAAACCTCCTCTCCACCCTCCTACATATTTATGACCTAGATTTTTTATTAATTTTGTAGTCATATACGTATAGACATATCTGTTTCTAAATATGACCTCTTCCGTCTGTATAACTGTCTGTCTGTCTGTTTCCAGGGTTGACCGTCTGTATAACTGTCTGTCTGCTTCCGGGCTTGACCATTTGGCACTGGACATTTTTATGCTATAAATGTATAAGAATGAGGTTAATAAGGTTGGGGTTATAGTTCAGTGGCAGAAGCTTCCCTAGTATGCCCCAGGCCCTCGGTTTAATCTCCGCTTAGATACACACACACAGCAAATGTTCCAACTAACACGATGGAATACTACACAATTATTTTTTGAGTGAGTATAGTCTTTTCTCTCATGTGGAAAGGTCTCTTTGAAAACAAAAACCTACAGAGTAGGAAAAACATAAGTTCCAGAAATAAGTGTGTGTGTGTGTGTGTGTGTGTGTGTGTGTGCGTGCATGTGTATGTGCTCATGTGTGTGTGTGTGTATGTGTGTGTGTAGTATCATTTTTAGTGTTGAGAATTGAACCTAAGGCCTTACACCTGCTAGACAGGCACACTATCACTGAGCTGCACCCCGGGCCTTGAAGAGTATATTTTATCCAGTCCAATCTATTTCAAACTTCTTAATTTGCATGGATCTTTCCGTATCCATAGAGTTAAATCTAAACGAGACTACTGACTTTTATTGTGTGGCAGAATATGTGCATTAGGTATTTTCATACTACACAAATTTTTGTCGCGCACCTTCCACTTTGGTAATTATCACAGCAACAATGACTTCGATGCATGCCCCATGGGAGCAGATGTGCTGGCACCCAAGCCCCTCCAGGTTAGTGGGCTTCCCATTGGGTTAGTTACTGGAGTTCCCACTCGCTGTGTCCTTGCCTGGCCTCTTTCCTGATTTGACACTCGGATGTTCAGAGTGTCTGAGACACATGCCAACAGCGGTGGTGATGACAAGCCCCAAACCACGTTTGTTCCATTCCTCCCCGCTCCTCGCGGCCTTCGCAATCGCCACAGCGAGGGCTCCAGTCTCTTATCTACACCGAGCAAGAGTCAAAAGTTCTTGTGAGTGTGATTGCAGAACAGGGTCTGGAAAAGCTCCTGATAATTCTGAAATTCCTTTGGAAGGGCTGTGCTAAGGATGGGGTCAGGAGAGCTTTGTGGCTTCGGCACTTTGTGTCCTGTTTAGCCGGACAACAAGCTGGAGGAGAATGGGCCATGTCAGATGTGAGAGACAGGTCAGGACATTGTTACAGACCCATCTGGGCTGATGGCCTCTGTCTCCAACACAACCTCTCTGTTGTCATAGGAACACAACCCAGGGGATAGTGAAAAAGTCCAGAGATGGGTAGGGGATGCTGAAGGACTTGCGAAAACACAGGATATTAGACATGAAAATAAAATCCACGCACTGAGAACATTAAGAGTCAGGTTGAAGTCTCCGAGGCGGATTTCTGACCTTTCGGTTTGGTGGTGCCTTGGTTGGGTGGCTCCTTCAGGGATGAGCTAAGCCTGACATCTAGGAATTTAAACTTAGTAACTGGTCTCGCTTCTCCTTATTAGCTAAGTTTGCTAAACATTTTGTACCATGTGCCCCACTTTATCTTTGAAGATGAAGCAACTGGCAAGCTGTCATTTCGATTCTCTCATGCCAGAAAGCCCGAAGGAGAGGGGCAGTCATTCCGCATTATCTTCCAGCGGCCTCACAGCATGCCCATTCCTCCTGCCTTTCCTGATTTGTTTCAAAAGGACATAGGCTCCATAGAAAGGGTCGGGAAATGACTCAGTCTCGAAATAAAGTTTGGAGCGCGGCAATAAGCTTTGATATATCACCCATTTGCCCCAACAACAGACTTCTTATTTTTAAATACTCCTTCTCATGTAGAGACTCTAATTGTTTAAAGTACATTTTCACTCTTTCCCAAACTCGCCTTACACTGAAACTGTGTGCTTTAGCATAGGGACAAACACCGCTTAGCGGTGTTTTCAAAAACAGCTCTCTGAGACTCTGAGCCCCTGGTCCCATCTCGATTCTTCTCTTGCTCAGGTACGGAGGTGAGTTTCTCCAAATCAGCAGATGCGTTTGCCTTTGAAGAAGACAGCAGCAGTGATGGGCTTTCCCCAGACCAGACTCGGAGCGATGACCCCCAGGGCTCTGTGGGATCACCCCCAGATATCAAAGCCATCGAGGCTCCATTGGCTGGCCCTCTGGACACAATCCAGGTAAAACAGGCTGCCCCTGCCTCACGGGCTTGTCAGATCGCTTAGATATCATATCAACACTGCTATGGCTGGTGTTGCTTATAGCCCCTTCTGCTGCTGCTACTGCTGCTGGTGGTGGTGGTGGTTTTATCCTGAATCAGGGTCTCACTATGTAGTGTGATCCTTTCAAACTCGGGATCCTCCTGGCTCAGGCTGAGTGATGGAATTACAGTATATGCCACCACACCAAAGTCACCTGATGCTGTGTTTTCTTAATGTCCCTTCCCAGCCTATTGTGGGTCATAGAAACAATTGAAAACCTTCACAATGTTAGTTTCCAACTTACCTTGTAAGCAAGTAAGTGCATTCATCTCCTTCTCATGCATAAAATAAACTGACTTGGTGAGATCACATGATTGGCCAGCAATCTCCCGGCAGGACTGAGACCAGATTCATCAGAGGGCCTCAGGGGGTAGGAAGAAGGCGGTGCTGGCTATCAGCAAAACAGGAGACACCTGTTGCTTCTAGCCCTAACAGGGTCGGCCATGCCAGCCTGTAGGCAGGGCACCACCCCTACTCAGTACAGTTCTTATTTTTTCTCCACAAACCCACAAGAACTTAAAAGTGAATGTGTACAAAAAGTATGAAGCACACTTAAAAAGAGTAATTATGAGTTTAATAAACCACACCTTCTGCCCTGATGTTGACTCTGGTTAGGCCCCTGGCTACACTGGGCATTTCATAGCTCCTCAGAGGAGACCACAGTCCCTGATGCCAAGGATCACAGACAAGGAACTATTTGCTCCATAAGGCTAGGTAGCTGTGTGGATTCCAGGATCACACAGAATGTCACTATCTCAAGAAGCCATGTGATGGGGACTATCCTCAGCCAAACATGATGGCCTCATTGGACCCCCTAAGAGATGTCAGTGAGGCAGACGGGAGCATACATGGGGGAAGGTGAGTTCGCGCTATTAACATGCGATGCAGTAGTGATTTTGCCCCTGGTTCTGTAACACTCCTCTCTAGAGTGTTACAGTGGTCACCCCCTCCCCTCTCAGAGGACTTTACTCTTCCTGGTGACCAAGGGACTGGTCCATGGACTGGAATTAAACATCTACTTTGACTATCTCTTACCCAAAATGCTTGGGACCAGAAGTGTTTAGATTTAGAATTTATTTGCATCTATTCATGATGATACGTCTTGGGGATAGGATCTAAAATCGAAATACAAACTTCATTTATGTCTTAGATATGCATACATACCCATGGCCTAAATGTAATTTTATATAGTACTTTTTATCATTCTTGTGCATGATGCTAAGTTCTACGCTATGGCATTTTCTTCTCATGGTTTCTTGTTGGCCTCAAAAGGTTTCAAATTTCAAAACATTTCAGATATTAGAATGTTGGATTAGGGATGCTCAACTTGTATTTGAAGTTTTTTTTTTTCTACTAGAATGTCCATCCAGAGGACAGGAAGTTTGAAGTACTGTTTATTAAGAGTCCAGTTTCCCAAAACCATGACGGTCACTGGTCACCGTCATTTCTATCTCCACTCCATCAGACCAAACGTAAAGCTGCCAAGAAGAAAATGCGAAGTGGGAGGGGAAGGGAGGCGTATGAGGCAGAGCTGAATGTGCATTCCTTGTGAAGAGTTCAGCATCAAAGTATCTCCCTTCCTCTGCACGCCCATGCTGAGCCAAACCTCTTCACAGCCAAACGTCTTTGATAACATCAAACGGTCTCTCAAACCGCTAGCACGTATTCTTCTGACAGCAAATTCCTCGGCTTCTCATTTAAGAAGACAAGTTCTTTTCTGCTTCTCCCTAGCAAAGAGGGAAGAAGGGGTGAAGCCCTGAGCAACACAGAGAAAATGTAGGAGCGTGTCTTTTCTCTCAGCAGCCATGTTTGACAGACAAGGAAACTGAGGCTGTGAGAAAAGCAGCCAATGGGCTTGTGACAGATGCCAGGGTTCATGGGAGAACCGAGAAGCTCAGTCCTGGCCCCCAGGAGGCTGTATGGACCCTCATCCCTCTGTGTTGAGTCACAGCCTAGGAATGTAAGAAAGGAAGAGAAGAAAATTATTCCTTTCATGGAACTCTCAGTAGACAGAAACATACCACTCATAAAAACATGCTACTTTAGGAGACACACAAATACATGGATCCATGTTAATACATATATGCACATATACATTTATTAACTTTTTTCTGTATCCTGGCAATTTTTCCCCTTTCATTTTTACCTGCTATAATATATATTGATATAACATGTGTATAAAAACAGTCACACATATACACTCAGATGTTACTGATACACACACAGATATTTATATACTTATATCCCGACATATGCACATACACGAGTATGAACCTGCATACATATTGTCAACACACACATACATATGTGTGTATATGTGTGATCATATATATATATATACACATTTAATCAGTATGCCCATACACACACATGAAGGCATGAATACATGCACATGCCCAGGAATGTGCTCATACTCATCATTGCACACACACACATACACTTGTGTATATTCACAAAGACATGCACATAAGCATATACACAGAGATGTGTGTGCACATGTATGCACACATATATGCCCAACAAAGAGACATGCACATTTACAAATACACATGCATATACTCTACATATTCCTACACACTGAGACACCTTCATAATTTTATCTGTATACATATATGATATGCACACATACAAACATTCCCACACACTGAGACATGTATATGTAGTTCTATCTTTACACACATATTTGCACACCTACTTAGGTATTATTCATACTTACACACACATGCCCCTTTCCCCATTTTGCTTGTTCTTTTGTTCTCAGAACTTTTACTTCACTCTCCCCTATTCCTTTCTTTCTCAGTCTTATCTTTAAGAAGAACTCTCCTTCAGGGTGACCAGATGCCCCAGTTTGCCCAGATCAAGTCAGAAGTACACCCCATCTTTTGGAATTGGTGCTGAGATTGCTCATTTATCTCTCAGTGGTATCCTGGGGTATGTGACGGATTGGTACGGCCTCCTGCAGGGCGCCCCTGATGTTAGCAGGACAGGGCGTCAGGGTGCAAACAGCAGATCTTCCGCTGTGTGATGCAACACCTCCTATCCTTGTGCCCTAGTAACACTACGGTTTGGATTTCAGGATCTCGCCCCTGGCTCAGAAAGTGACAAGAACGATGCAGCCTCTCAGGCAAGCAACCAGTTGGACTCCGGGAAGCAGGGGCTCGGCCCCCTCAGCACCCCTCTCCCTGTGCATGCTGCTGTAAAGGTATGGACTGGTCTAGCCCCCAGCTCTGCCTGAGGCCAGGCTCCCTGAAACCATGAAGATCAGGGCTTTTTGAGTCAGTCTTGTGAGCATGAGGAGAGTCACGAGGAACCCCACCCAATTTCAGGCACTGTACTCTCAGCATTGGGGAAGCCTGTATGTATGTATCACTTTGGGAATATAGTTCAGCCAGTCATGTACCTGTCTGGGATTTCATTAACCAAGCAAGGTGGTAAATGCCTGTAATCCTAGCTCTCAAGAGGGAAAGAAATAGGATAGCGAGTTAAACAGCACAAAATAAAAAAAAAATTTAAAAAATGAAGATTTCCCAAACTCACCCTGAGGAAAGCTACAGCTGACTGCAGTGCACACAGGACTGGTTGGGCCCATAAAACACATCTGGAGCAGCTGTATTTACATGAAGGGAGCAGCACTGAAGGCTTGGACATTAAAAGAGCTCTACCACAGTGTGAAAGGGGTCCAGCAGGAGGGGCTACCCTCACGGGAGACAGCCAGCGGTTACAACTGTGTTTCATACCTAATTTCCCCAGCGTTACCTCCAGCTGCTTCCAGAGCCCTATATCCCAATACGCGGCTGGGTCGTCCATCTGTGGCCTCTCTTAGAATACTCTGCACTAGCTAGCTTCCATTGGAGCTTGTTGGCAGAATGCTTCCTCAGCTCTAGTGCTACCTTTAGTACCTGCCAACACAACTCTCTGGGCATTGTTTTAGGTTGTAAGTTAAAGTAATAGTCAATGGCAAAGTGAGAGTTAGCATCTGAGTGGATGGCATTGTGCACACTAGATGGAGGAGAAAATGGTTCCCGTTATTGGTAAAGCTGTCTATAAAGAGGAATTACAGTAGTATTGATAGTTGAATATTTAAATTTTTCATAATTAAGATTAGTAAAGCTATCAGCATCCCCATACCAAGAAGGTGTGCTGGGAGCTCAGAAGAAGGACAGACTGAAAAAATCCATCCCCATGCAAACTTCACTGGTCCTTCATTCCGATGCCAACTCCACTGGTCCACAGGACTACTGGTCCATAGATGCCCACTCAGCCCTTCTAAATGGTCAACACCTAAATACCAGTGGTTGAAGATGCATCACTTCTAGCTTCAACTAGACCAGAGGTTTTCAACCTGTGGCCTGTGATCCCTGTCGGGGGCAAACGACCCTTTCACAGGGGTTGCCGAAGACCATCTGCATATCAAATATTTACATTATGATTCATAACAGTAGCAAAATCACAGTTATGAAGTAGCAGCAAAAATAATCTTAAGATCGCCACAACATGGGGAAATGTACTGAGTGGTCACAGCATTAGGAAGGTTGAGAACAACTGGTGTAGACTCATGTAGAAGCATAGAAAGAAGATCTTGGGTAGAACTTCCCAAGTCAATTGACTCGGTGTGATTCTCCTGGGGATGGAGAAGGACTTCACAAATCCCTCTTGGAAATCATAAAAATCCTAAAAGGAAGGGACCTGGTAATTTGCAAGAGGCTGTATCACAATCCAGCAGGAACACTGCCCCTTCTTCTAGTCTAGCTGGGTCTTCAGGACATCATCAACCACAGCAGTGTCCCATGTAAGAATGAAAGCCATGAGGGGTCTGGCAGGTGTTCTCTAGAGACACAGAAGATTTCAGGAAGCACCTGAAAATGTTCTCACTGCTATTAGTCTTTCTGGAGGTGCAAAGTGAAACCCAATGAAATGCCTTTCCGTGTGCACTAGGATAGCTTCCATCAAACAATGTGGAAATGACAAACATTGATGCAGATGCAGCAATGCTGGAAGCCTCACACCCTATAGGCCTGAACATAAAATGCTAAAACTGCTGGGGGACGTTGTCATTTCCTCAGTGAATTAAACACAAATTTATCATGTGGTCCAGCAATTTCACTCCTAGGCATACACTTGAAAGAACTAAATTTAAGTCCTTGAATCTTGAAAGCAATACCATTAGCCATGTTTCCAAATTTGAACCAACCCAAATGCCCACCAACTGATGGGTGAATAAAGTCATGGTATAGCCACCCCACTGAATATTATTCAGTCATAAAAAAGATGCTATTTGGCACCTGCCACAGCTTGACTTCTGAAAACACTATGTCAAGCACAAGAAGTCCAAATCAAAACACATCCATCTGTGTCTCATGTATACAATGTCCAAAATAATCACATTTAACAAGATGGCGATCGGAGCTGTGGGAGTTGGGGAGAGCAGAGAGTGTGGAGTGATTGTTTAGTGGTAACACGCTCATTTGGGAGCCATGGGAATTTAATAGGACTGGATAGAGATGATGCTCACACAAAACTGTGAGTGTATAAAATGTCCCTTGCTTTTTAGCACAGTAATTAAAGAGGCTCCCCTGCCCAGGCAGTCGGTAGTCTAGGCAGGGGAAAGGAGGGTGGATTTCATTCTTCCTCGCTCCCTCGGTAGACAATATGACCACTGGCCTGGACCCTCAACATGCTGAGTGAGGAGGGCACACAAAGCTTCCCAAGTTGGAGCCAGCTTTGACAGCGAGTTGGAGTCAGACAGAAGGGTGGTTGCGGGTTACAGCAAGCTGAAGGGAAGGAAAGATGTATGTATAGCCAGAGAGGAGAGCCAGGAGCTGGGATGTGGAACTGTGTCCTGTAGCCTCCATGGGACTGAGCGTCACCTTTCAGAGGATCACCGGCACATTGGTGTGCTCTGCTGGAGTGCACGGTATTTGGTAAAAGGTGTGTGTGTGTGTGTGTGTGTGTGTGTGTGTGTGCGTGTGTGTGTGCATGTGCACATGTGCACATGTTTGAATTAGTGCTACATTAGGAAGTCTTGCCATGTCTAGCCACTGATGAACCCTAACCTGGCACCTGAACACCACAGTGGATCCACCACTGATTTCCCTTTAGGAGAACGCATATGGGTGCCTTCTGTATCCTGGAAGGTGTAGAGAGAAAAACAAATATGCAACTGGACAGAACTCGAGTATCCCCTGTGATTGCAAAAGAATGAAACCATACAGTTGTGTTAGGTCAGTAATGTTTGCCACACACTAGTTTCTGGAATGTTCTTGTACCCATGCTAAGGTAATATAGGGGAACAAAAGCATCTCCAGGTCTCTTGAGTCAGCAACAAGACAACCTAAACTTTGTCAAAGCAAGTCTGAGGGCATGAGGCCTGAACAGCAGCTGAGCTGGAGGGAGCCGGTCACCAGACCCTGCAGAAACTCACCCGGTGCAGAAATATGATTAATTTACCGGAATGCCAATCGATTCTGGAGTAGGGAAATATAAAGCCACCAGACTCGCAGAAATACTTTCAACCTTTATTCATTAGTCTTCAAGAGGAAGACTCAAAAAAAGAAAAAAGACAAGACAAAAGTGTCTGCAGCGATAGGATGTCTGAGTCTGAGAGTAAAGAACTCTGTAGGCTACTTGGAGGTCACACTCAAATGCGCTTTTTGCAGACGTCTGGAGGCGGCTGCTGGAGACTGTGTCCGCCAGCTATTCAGGAGCTCCCTCTTCTGTACAATAGTGGTACTACACTTTCCTTCCAATTTGACACCCATGATCTCTTTTCCTTTCAACCACCTGTAATAAAAACAAGTTTGAATTTTTATTCTACTCAATGATTTATTGCGTCCTAATATATGAAGGTTTTTTTTTTGATTTCCAGAGAAGGGTATGTATAGAATAATCCTTCAAAAGGACACTTGCTACTTTTATGATCTTAACAACCAAAAACACCCCACAACTAGTAGTGTGTGTGTGTGTGTGTGTGTGTGTGTGTGTGTGTGTATGGTATAGACAGGTGTATACCACAATACATGAACACATAGCACACCACAGCATATATGTGGAGGTCAGAAGAGAGCTAGTGGAAATCAGTTCTTCCCACCATTCTGGATTCTTGGAATGAAACTCAAGGCTTGGCAGCAAGTGCCTTTACCTACTAAGCCGGCCCCTTTGATGACCTTTTTATGGTCCTTATATTAAACACTAAGATGCAAATCAAGTAACATTTTCTTCTTTTTTGTTGTTGTTGTTTTTCAAGACAGGGTTTCTCTGTAGTTTTAGAGCCTGTTCTGAAACTAGCTCTTATAGACCAGGCTGGCCTTGAACTCACAGTGATCCACCTGCCTCTGCCTCCTGAGTGTTAGGATTAAAGGCATGAGCCACCACCGCCCAGCCATTTTCTTCATCTTATACTTGATGAAATTTAGAGATACTAAGCTTACATAATTGTGTCATATGCACACATTTCTGTTAATCCCCAAAGTTGTGCCCTTAACTCCCCTCACAGCGTGCAGACCGTAGTGTAGAGCGTGACTCCCCGTACTGAGAACTCTATATTTCAGAGGGTGTGGCTTCAGGCCAGTGCCTGGGCATTTGGTAAAGGTGAGGGGAAGAAGGCATGGTGTGTTTAGGTTTGAGAACCATGTTCTGGATCTGCAGAGATGATGTTAGCTTCATCGGAGCCCATGGAACAAGTCAGCTGACCGTGTGTTTAACTTGAGGTATTTGCAGACACTAGCATGAGTGGTCCCCAAATCAGAGTGCTAAGCTATCTGTAGGTTTTACATAAGTCATTGAAGTCCAGGTTTCCATTGGGCTCCACTGCAGGAAAAGCCCCAAGAGCCCCTTGTATGACGTCAGGTGCCCATGTGCAGTGAGGGCGAGGATTTCACGGCAGATCTCTTCAGCTGCTACACTGGGAACTGTGCACCCTGCCTTTGCTGGATTTCTAGGATTTGAGAAAAACACTCCTCACCATCATCGCCTAAAACTCAGGCCACGTCTCCCTTCTCTTTGCAGTCCAAGTCTTTGGGTGATAGTAAGAACCGCCACAAAAAGCCCAAGGACCCCAAACCGAAGGTGAAGAAGCTTAAATACCACCAGTACATCCCCCCAGACCAGAAGGCAGAGAAGTCCCCCCCACCCATGGACTCCGCCTATGCCCGACTGCTGCAGCAACAGCAGCTCTTCCTGCAGCTGCAGATCCTCAGCCAGCAGCAGCAGCAGCAACAGCAGCAGCAACAGCAGCGGTTCAACTACCCTGGGATACACCAAACACACCTCAAGTGAGTACAGTCACCTGGGGCGGAGGTAAAAGATGGTTTCTCTGTGTGAGACCTGCAGGGTCCGCTGTTTGGGACCAGTGTATCCTGTATTGCATCATGTCCTTGTCTGGTGTGTTTGGAGTGCGACTCTCTTTAGAAACCATGCACACATTTGCGGGACCACGGGGCTGGAGGGAAGCAAATAAATCAAGGTTCTTTGGAGAAGAGGAAAACTCCTAGCATGTCTAGACTAAGCTGTGAATGTCTTGGAACATAGGGTTGGCTTTGCTGGCAGTTCGAGCTCGCCGCTAAAGAGAGAAGGGACAGCTTTGGAGATTGACTTTTGAGCCCAGGCCAAGCACCTGTATTGCTAGACTCTATTCATATTCCAGGTGGACATCATTCTCACGCATACAGTTAGCGTGAGGATTGTTTCACCTGTCTTTGGCCACCCTCAGGTCACAGTTTCAAATATATCCAAAGCTGAGCATGATCACATGATCAAGATTCCTATAGCATGCTCAGGCCTCTCTAGAAGAGCATCTCAGCGAGGTCATGGGTGGACTCTGCTATGCCACAGTCCTCATCGTTCAGTTCTGTGTTCCTGAAACGAAGCTGGGAGATTTTGGGCAGTTCCCATTCTCATCTGCTGATTTGTTACCTGCCTGACTGCTGTCGGCAATTACTGTGTGACTTGTGATTTGTTACCTGCCTGATTGTTGTCGGCTATCATTCTGTGACTTGACCCAAGCTCCCACGCACAGGTCTGATTGTATTGTAAGTGACTCTTTGTTTTTCAGAGAACCTAATGAGCAGATGGTCAGAAATCCGAATTCTTCCTCAACATCACTGAGTAATACTCCTCTGTCCCCTGTCAAAAGCAGTCTGTCTGGACCAACTGGTGTCTCTTCTCTCAAACCAGGCCCCCTTCCAGCAAACCTGGATGATCTCAAGGTATACAGTTTGATTATTTTTCCTTTCTTTTCTTAAAAACAAACAAACAAACGAAAAACCATAGAGACAGAGATATGTTGTCACTGGCATCTTTGCCTCCTGACCTCTTGAGTAAAAAAGTAGAAGAGGGAGAGAGTGCGGGACAGACCCAAGGGTGTTGCAGGATTTACAGTGCAGAGGTCAAACCCGAAGCTGTAGGTCCTGCCTCAGCCTCCCAAGGATGTTCAAGCTCAAATCTGATCTTTTCTGCATCTTAGACTCCTCGTTAGCATAAATGAGTTACTGTGAGTCAATCGGGGCAGAGCTTAGCACAGAGACATGCAGCTTGTAATGCTTCCAAAATGTTCTAAAGCAATATCAATCTCATGCTGAACCTTTGGCAATGTCTGGTGAAATAGGAAAAATAGAAACCATGGGAATTGCTCTTCACATAGGTAAGAACAATCCACGGAGCTAATGTGACCATATTTTTTCCTAACGCTTTTGATTTTTAAAGCAGACTTTCCATTAGAAAATGCTGACTATGCTGATGGAAATTCGGTAGTTTTGATTTTTTTTTATCCAATACAGATATTGTTAAGTAAAGATCTTTATTCTCACTGAATAAGAAACAATGTTTGTAACCCACTATCAGTAATATAATTTAAAACAATGCCCTGTTCCTTTATGTTCCCAAATCTGGGAACTGTAAAGTCCGTACTACTATATGTACTATGGTCCTGTAGTGCCTGTACTACGTGTACTATGGTACTATGCCTGTAATGTACCTTAGTAAACCGGGAAAGGGCCTGGAGATTAGATCAAGTTTTTGGACTGGCATGGGTGTAATACAAATATGACAGCAATAAGTTGGAAAATGCCCTAGCAAACATGCTCATTCTATGTTCCACATGAATGATATTAAATGCTGGTGCCAACTACAAGATAGTCACAGCAGCTGTCTGGCTGATGGCAATTCCAACTGCCAGGATGGCTTGGCAGTCGTCCTCAAACTCCAGATCCTCCTGCCTCTGCCTCCTCCAGCAAATCCTACTGGCATGTGCCACCACAACTGGCCAGGGTGGCAGGCAGGCTCAGGGACCTTCCACAGCTACTGCGCAGGTTCCTCGGGTCTTGCAGGAAAGCCTGCCACTCATGCCGCAGACTCTTGGGTATGCAGAGCTGGGAACCACCACTGCCTTCTCCTTGCTCTGCCTCCGCCTTCTCTATATGGGCAGCCCAGGAGGGTCTGAGTGGCTCTGGCTTGCCTCAGCTCCAGCACTTGTTGCCAATGCTCCTGGCACCGCTGCAGTGTCCCCCTCGGCCCCACAATTTTGGGAATTTGGGCGTTGTTCTCTATACTACTTCCTGCAGTTTATTGGGTGAAGTTTCTTTAGGGGTATTCACAACGACATTTCAGGGGGTCTTGGTGCATAAATGTCTCTCTAGTCAAAAAGTGAAAAGAAAACACAACAGTATACATCTGAACACATTCTATTTTTTGAGGCCCTCAATTCACCCTCCCACCTCCTCTTTATTACTTTCCTACTGGCCAGTCTTCCAGAGGACATCCCTCAGAGCATCTCTGGGGATGAAAAACACATACATAATCCAAATTCTCTGCGCACATTCCATCCTTTCGTGGTTTATTATTTCTCTACTCCTCTTAATCTGACTATTTATACTCTGTCTCTTTTACTTATTCTTTCTCTTCCATTCTTTTTGAGGCCTTCAATTCACCCTCCAGCCTCCTCTTTATTACTTTTATTACTTTCCTGCTGACCAGCTTTCCGGAGGGCATCCTTCCGAGAGCCTCTAGTTCCTGGTCTCAGCAGTGCCTCCTGCTGTGGCGCCTGCACCACCTGGAACAGCTATCAGGCAAGAGTCTGGGGATGAACAAACACACAAACAAAGACAGATACCCAACTTCAATCCACCCTCACCATTCCCAAGGGTGATCTCTCAGCAAATCCCTAGTTCCTGATCTCAATAACGCCTCCACTTGTAGCGTCTGTGCTACTACGTGTACCACGGTCCTGTTGCACCTGTACTACATGTACTCTGGTACTACATCTGTAGTGTACCACCTGCACTATGGGACAGTTTGCAAGCCTGGCAAGGACCTGGAGATTGACACACATACAAACACAGAGCGAGAGACATGGGTCATTCTTGAAACAAGAATGCCCCCTTTATTGTGTTCCAGGGCAGCTAATATAGGGATCCTTAACTGATAGCCGCACCTCAGCCAAACCCACCAGAAACCACTCCCCTGTCGTCAAGAACTCCTGAGGGTCTCGTGCTCAGTGCAACTGCAAACACAGGAAAACAAGTTGTTTTGCTCAGAGCAGCTGCAAGCGTAGGAAAAGCAAGTTGTTTACAGGAAATTCGAGAACTGAGGGTCCACAACCCTCAACAGGGAACATTTGCCCCGATGTGACAGCTTGTTAAATGGTCAAATGGGGTGGGATAGCAGGTATTACAAATTGAAGGATATCCCATGACTGCCAAGAGACGATAAGATACACGCTATATGCTGATATCAAAGTTCCTCTATTCCCTTCTACAGGTCAAAGAGGCTTATTTCTGTCTGGCATCTACACACCGAGACAGAGATGCTAAGCTAATAATAATACTCTTTGGAGCCATGTAGTCACTCCCCTCCATTCCTCAAAAATCCACAGATAAAAGATGCCCTCTTGCCTGAAAACGTTACGCTAAGTGAAACAAGCCAGGTGCAATGGTTCAGATATCCAACGAGCCGTCTTACCTCACACATGAATAGGCAAATTAGTAGGGATAGAAAGCAGACCAGAAGCTACCAGGGCCATCCCAGAAAGACCATGGGGTGGGGGTAATTGCTTAATGTAGACATCGTTTGAAGCTGGAATAATGAAAAGGTTCTGGGGATGCATGACAGTGTGGATGTGCTTGCTGAAGCTAAGCTACGTACTCGGTAATGGCCAAATGACAAACTTTATGTTTACTTTACCTTAATAAAGTTATTATTTGCAGCTAAGTAATGAAAGTACAAAAATCCTGAATCATGCAGGACTGGAGAGACCCAGAGAACACATTGTCTAGAAGTGCTGGTGGCATTAGGCAGAGGAGAGTTCAGAACCATTGGTTGGTGACAGTCACAGTAATTAGGACAGGTCAAGGATATCGTGGTGGTAGTGGTGGTGACAATAGCTATCTTTCTTTAGCCATTCAGTATAGATTCCCACAAGGTCAGGTCAGTCTTGTCAGCCCAGTTTTTGAAGCTTTAATAGTCAGAGTCTTAAAGGAGTTCAATGACAGGCAAGTTAATCAATTTGCAAGTGATGAAATGGGACTCCAATTTAAGTGACTGATCACAAGCTTTTGCCTACTGGGAAAGATGAGAATAGAAAGAAAGGGGTGAAGGGAGGAAGCTAGGCTGGATTTGATCTCTCACTCGGAATGTGGGGAGATGTGTCTCCGAGTCCTGGGAAAGTTATACCAAGGGTAGAATCTCAATGAGTTGAAGCAGAAGAAACAGATAAATTCATTCAGGTTGGGAGTGCTAAGTAGCAACCAAGAGAAAGAGAAAACCTAACCCATTTCTATGATAATAAATACATTAGCCTCACTTAACTCAGCTGTGCTGCAGGGGATGGGCATACACTTTAGAATCCTTGACAAAGTGGGAAAAACTGAAACCAAAAAAGTGAATGAGATCATGAGAAAGTGAGGGGGGCGTGGAAAGGAAAGAAATGGGAGGGGATGAGAAGGCAGAAAAGGATGCTCCAGTGCACTCACATTTGCAGAAGGGTGGGATGAAGGATTGATGAAGGTGGTCCCACCTCGAGATGATTAGGAAGGTAGGACAGAATATGTGAATGCAGACATTCCGCTGCGGAAAGGAAAAGGGTGCTGAGTGGAGTTTGGCTTCTTCTTACAGAGATGTTGGGGTTGGCAGACGGCTCTGTGGGAAAGAGTTGGCCGTACAAGCATGCGGACCTGAATTTGATCCCCAGCACCTATGCGTGACATGATCGCACACCTGTAACCCTAGCACCAGGGAGGCAGGCACAGGAGGATCCCTGGGGCTGGCTAGCCAGCAAGTCTAACTCTAGTGGGTAATCTCCAGGGCAAGGACAGACCTTGTCTCAAAAACTAAATAAAGGAAGGACGGAAGGAAGGAAGGAAGGAAGGAAGGAAGGAAGGAAGGAAGGAAGGAAGGAAGAAAAAGAAAAGAAAAGAACTGAGGGTTTGACCTCTCTCTCTCTCTCTCTCTCTCTCTCTCTCTCTCTCTCTCTCTCTCTCTCACATACACACACACACACACACACACACACACACACACACACACGCATGCGTGCACAGCGGGACTTAGTGATTTTTCATAGCACGTTGACTTTTTAAAAACCTTTTTTCTAATAAATTAAATTTGAGTGAGTGTGAAGAGAAGAAACTAAAAATTCTGAAAATTGGGAAAATATTTGCTGGAGATTAAGAAACTGTCCATTTTAAGGTGAGCCATATAAGGCTATTGTTTCTATGTGTTTAAGAGCACTTTTCTTTCAGAGATAGAGACAGAGCTGCATACCAATTAAATTGTAAAATTTGCCTCAAAACAATTTTAGAGAAGTAGAGAGGGAAGCAAAATTGGCATAAATTGTTAATTACTGAAGTTGTTGGATGGATATGAGTCCCCAGTGTTTTTCTAGCTATTTTTCCATGTTAGAATTTTCCATAATAAATGTTTTTAAAATGACCAAGAATTAGAAGAACTGAATGTAGAGAAGAGGACTGTGCAAGCCTTTGTCTCACGCAAGCCCACACAGTCAAATAATCTGAAATTTTTAAGGGAAATTGAACTACACAAATACTCATTTTATTTTAGAATGTGATCTGTGTTATTTAATAATGTAGCCAAATTATTCGGTGCAAGAACAGATTCTAAAAATAAGTGCAGAACTCATTAATTTTAAGTAACTCAAAATTAAAACAATAATGAGTTGCCATCTTGCACCTTTTCAAACCAGGAAATTTGAAAGAAAAAAAAATGGTCCAGCAAGACTTTGACAAGAGCAGCGTGCTGGATGCCAGCAAAGGCGGCCGTGGTGTTTTTCTCGTAGCTTGCAGCTGATTGTAAAGGGACATTTTCGAGTTGAAACATGATCGTGTACAGCAAAGTAAATGGCATTTTAACAGACAAGAGCCAGAGAAAACATGGCACTATGCTTCTTCCAACTTGAAATGCATGTGAACACATTTTGTTTGACAACAACCTCTTTTAAATAATTATGCTGCCCATAAATTTCTGACATGCTTTCCTTAGCACGCCATGAACATTTTCCATAACTTTTAATATTCAATAAAAGTTTTATTTTTAATAACAGCAAATCACCCCATCACCTAGTTAGCATTCCACTTCTGGAAATTTAATTTGCTGCCAAATGTTTTGCTATTCAGAATAGGATTTCAGTGCCCTTTGGACATACATATATTATCTTCTCTGATTATTTCTCTTGGATAACGTCATACATGTTAAATTGTTGGTTTAAGATACATTAATATTATTTTAGCCTTGCATGGTGGCGCACACCTTTAGTCCCAGTACTCGGGAGGCAGAGGCAGGCAGATCTACGTGAGTTCAAGGTCAGCCTGGTCTACAAAGTGAGTTCTAGGACAACCAGAGCTACACAGAGAAACCCTGTCTTGAAGAAACAAACCAAAAACCAGAAACAAAACATGACAGTAATAGTTTTTTAAGTTCTTGAACGATATTCCCAGACTCCTTTCTGCCGAATAGTCTGTTGCAGAGCCGCGTGTTGAGGCGACTCCACTCCAACATGAGCACGCCCATGTGCATCCCAGTGCACATCAAGATGCAGACCCCACAGCTCAGGGGTGCAGGAGGGAGTGAGGGTACACATCTCACCAGCTCCCAGCCATTGTTTGGCTGCTGCTTGCAGGGACATACCTTAAACAGAAAGATCGTAAAGGTCTTCAGCTTGTCAAGGTCTTTATTTCACGGCTGCTTTGCTCCGAGAAAACACTACTACTTCTCTGTCAGCAGGTGAATCAAAATAAACCTCTTATTTTATTTTAATTGCACTGCTTCCTTAACCTGCTAATGATCCTACACATAGATTATGGGACATTTTAAAATTGTGGTTTTGCTTATAAAGAGCTGGGTCAGATATCTTACCTATTTTTATATTAGGTCTCAGTCTTTTTGTTATTTATTTATTTATTTCATATGTATGAATGTTTTGCATGCACCATGTGCATACTAGGTACATACAGAGATCAGAATAGGGTGTTAGATCCCCTGGAACTGAAATTGTAGATGATTGTGAACTACCATGTGGATGCTGGGAATTGAACCTAGGTTTCTGCAAGAGCCACAAATCTTCTAAGCTGCAGAACCACTTCTCCAGTCTGCCCTTTTCTCTTAGAATGATAAGCACACATTCTCATTTTTGCAGCTTAATTGTTTATGCTATCACTAGTTTCTTTCTAAGGATTACTATTTAAATTTGCATTTTGTGTACGCTTTGTTGATTTATCAAAGTTTAAATTTTGGTTATTGATATTTTTATGATGACTTCATTTGCTTTTATGTTCAAAAACTCGGTTCCTACAGAAAAGTTTTACCTATGTATTATTCTGTTTTAGAGAATCATTGGACTGTAAGTTTTTAATATGTTTCCTGTATTACTCACAGAAGTGATTTGTCTATTTAGAAATGAGACGAACTATTTAGAGAACACCGTGAGAAGTGTACTAGTTAACATTTTAGCAGATGTTTGTCTACATAATTTCATAAGCAAATATTAATTTAAATGTATGAATTGTTATTTAATTTATTTAAAATAGTATCAGCTCACTTTCTTTCAGTTAATAATAGACCATAAATGATTATCCATCATCCAGTGTCAACGAACATTCATACCTTTAATCTTAGTGGATCTTTGGTAACCCATCATTTGCAGTAATTTTTATTTAATCAGTTCCCCATGCTTGCATTTATTTCATAGTTTACAACTTGTGAACATTATGAGAATATGAGAATTAATTAGCTACATGTGTATCAATATAATAATAATGGCTTTATATTGCATAACCATTTTCCTGCACTATCCCAAGAGCTTTTATAAATCCATCTATACCCTTGCAAAAATGAATAAGGCAGGGATTAATATCCCACTTCAAAGAGAAAGCACAGAGGATCAAGAAGCTAGGAACAAGAAGGGCCTAGTTTTTACCACCATATACTTTCTTCAATACACAATTGATATCTAGTCAGTTGTGAAAAATAAAATAGACCCAACATACAGCTGGGCAGAGTTAAGTATGTCTGTAATCCCAACACTGAGGAGATGGGGCCTGAGGATTAAGAGTCGGGGGCAGTCAGACAAAACAAAGACAAAAGACAAACTGAGGAGGTGGGGAATAACTCAAGAGTAGGCAACTGGTCTACCGTGTGCAAGGCCCTGCTTTCCATGTCTTGAACAGACACACATTTGTGTATAGACACAGTCACATATTTATTTATTTATTTATTTCATATGTATGAGAATCTTATACATGCACAATCTTCCCCACTCCCTCCAAAAACAGTGTTCACATAAAGTCTTGTTCTCAATCTGACCCAAGACCAGCAGCATAAATATCCTCCCGGGATTATCATAAATGGAATGCCTGGTCCCCACCCCAGATCGTTGGAAGGGAAACTCCAGGGTGGACCCACGATCTGTGTTTCCCATCAAGATCCCCAGTGAGCTGGTATCTGTTTAGGTTTGAGGAAGAGCACACAGTAGAAGAAGTCAGAACGGCTGACAATTGTTGTGGTTTACCGTTAGACTTATGTCTAAGTCCAGGCAGACACCAGTTTTCCACAAAACTGAAACCGGCTAAGATGGGGTAGGAGAGCTGTGGGTTAGGTGCTTTTACCATTGGATTAAGAAAAGCATTGCCATGACTACAGCCATGAAAAACAGGGCAGATACGGTCTTCACTACAGGGACTCCATATGTGTTTATTTTTTTCATTGTGGTGGTGTGAAATGATATACATTCCATATGCATCATACTTGAATTAATTTTTGACTCTCAGGTTAGTGATAGCTGTCAGTCATTTCTGTTGGGCAGCAGGAATGGCCTCTAGGTCCAGTCTGGTTTGTGGTCATGGGAATGGCTAATGGCTGATGCTCCACGCAGGCCTTGTAACTCATCTGGCTTGTTCCACAAGTTAGGTGTATTCCCTGTGTTTTTGAATTCATGCTATTTTCACCTTAGGATAAACTTATTAGGAGATAGCGTTTTTTTTTTAAAAAAAAAAAGATTTGTTAAAAATCACACAAAATTGGTTTAAATCAGAAGCAAGAGAGAGATTGCAAGATGTATTTAAAAAGAAATGGATATATACTATAAAGTTCCACGTGGGTATCCCATATCCCAAAGCTCCCTAAATAGCAAATACAATTACACGGTGATCACACCTCACCCGGACACTGATCTAATGGAGCCTTGTTCCTTTAGGTGTCTGAGTTACGACAACAGCTTCGAATACGAGGCTTGCCAGTGTCGGGCACCAAGACGGCATTGGTGGACAGGCTTCGACCCTTCCAGGATTGTGCTGGCAACCCTGTGCCCAACTTTGGGGACATCACGACTGTCACCTTTCCTGTCACACCCAACGCCTTGCCCAGTTATCAGTCCTCCCCATCAGGCTTCTACCACTTCGGCAGCACGAGCTCCAGCCCACCCATCTCCCCTGCTTCATCGGACCTATCGGCCGCAGGGTCCCTGCCAGACACCTTCACTGATGCGTCACCTGGTTTCGGCCTGCATGCGTCCCCGGTGCCTGCCTGCACCGACGAGAGCCTTTTGAGCAGCCTGAATGGGGGTTCCGGCCCCTCGGAGCCCGATGGGCTGGACTCGGAGAAGGACAAGATGCTGGTAGAGAAGCAAAAGGTGATCAACCAGCTCACCTGGAAGCTGCGGCAGGAGCAGCGGCAGGTGGAGGAGCTGAGGATGCAGCTGCAGAAACAGAAGAGCAGCTGCAGCGACCAAAAGCCACTGCCCTTCCTGGCTGCCACCATCAAGCAGGAAGATGTCTCTAGCTGCCCCTTTGCAGCCCAACAAGTGTCTGGGAAGGGACAGGGCCACAGCTCTGACAGTCCCCCTCCGGCCTGCGAGGCTGCTCAGCTGCTGCCCCACTGTGTGGAGTCCTCAGGTCAAACCCATGTACTCTCGTCCACGTTTCTCAGCCCCCAGTGCTCCCCTCAGCACTCGCCCCTAGGGACCCTGAAGAGCCCCCAGCACATCAGTCTGCCCCCCTCACCCAACAACCCTTACTTCCTGCCCGCCTCCTCTGGGTCGCAGAGAGAGAGCCATGGGGTCTCCTCACCTAGCAACAGCCAAGGGTGTGCACAGGTAAGCAAGTATGACCTTGCCATGGGGTGTCTCAGGAGGTGGAAGAGGGACTCCCACCACTAGAGAGCTGGGAAAAAGGCTTCCTGTCAGCGAGGCAGCACCTCACTGACTCTATGGTCCTTGAGCCTTCACAACCAGTTTTTGCAACGTGGGTTGGCAAACTTGTTCTACAAAGGTTTAGAAATCAAACGTCTGGAAATCATAGCTTCTGGAACAAACTCCTCAGATTTGCCCTTAAAGCAAATAAGCATCCACAGACAGTTCGGAATAAAGCATACATTTCCAATATAAAGTTATCTACAAAATCAGGCCCCAAGCAACATTGAGCTCATGGTCTATTATTTGCTGATTAATGTTCTCAAAAATGCTCAAAAATTAATATCAACCCTTATCATTGCCCAAATCGTTTTTATCAAGAGAGTCAAAAGGAAGTTGGGCATGGTAGTACCTGCCTGGAATTCCAGCACTCTGGAAACTGAGACAGGGGATTGCTGTGAGTTTGAGGCTATCTTAGGCTACATCCTTGATGGAGGAGGGTTATCTGTCTATTGTGTTATTTTCATTGGTCAATAAAGAGACTGCCTTGGCCCTTTGATAGGACAGAAAATTAGCTAGGCGGAGTAAACAGAACAGAATGCTGGGAAGAGGGCAATGGGGCAGACGCCATGGAGCCAGCCACCAGGTCAGACATGCTAAATCTTTCCCGGTAAGCCACACCTCGTGGTGCTATACAGATTATTAGAAATAGGTTAATCAAGATGTGAGAGTTAGCCAGTAACTAACTCTCTAGAGATAATGGGCCAGGCAGTATTTAAATGAATACAACTTATGTGTTATTATTTCTGGGGCTAAGCTAGCCATGCAGGAGCTGAACAGGATGAAAAGCAGGCCTGCCTGCAGCTCCTCACTACACATCCTAAGACCACATTTTGGGGCACGGGGTGGTGTGGGGGAGACAGAGACAGCTTGTGTGTAAGAAAGCACTTCCTCTTCTCTTACATTCTCATCAAATATTTATTGAGACCTACCATGTGCCACACTCTACTGCAGGAGGAAAACCTCTACTCCTGTGGGAACACAGGTTATGGGCAGTGAGGAGAAAGATGGTCCATCTTGTAGAGAAAGTAGAGAAAGGCTGGGTTGTGTGAGAAGTCTGGAAGTTTGCGATCTCCACTAAAGGGGTCAGGCATGTTGCAGAGGAACCTTGAAAGAGATACAGGAGGGACCATTGTTAAGATTTGGGATGAAGGGATGGAAGACGCATCAGGTGAAAGATCCTGGGATTCAAACCTAAGTAAAATGCCAAAGAATCAGAAAGAAGTCCAGCGTGTGTCTGGGACAGAATAAGAAGAGAGCTATAGAAGAATGGAAATGACAGCTCAAAGACTACACCCAACGTGATTAGCAAAGACGTTTTCTTTTGTCCATGAAACAAACGGATTATTAGGAAAGCATACAGAAGACTATTTGAAGAAGGAAATCACATTGTCAAGAGATTATAAAATCTAAGACAATGGCCCACATTGGGTAGCTGCCAATTAAAGTATTAAAAGGCATGAACAGAAGCCATCTTGTCCACTGTCACTGCACCCCTGTGGTTCCAGTTCAGTGCCTTTATTTGCCATTGAGAAAAATGAGATCAGGAAGATGGAACTCACTGCCTAGAATGCCAGCATTAGTTGATTTTAAAGTTCACAATGAAATATCGCTACTCTGAGGGTGTGCAGCATGACTAGAGTTAATGAGAGTGAATTTCACGAGCTTACCTGAACAGGACATTAGCATCAGTGGTACCCACTCCTGGAAGAACATTCTGGGATAGCTAATCAGCACCATTTCTAAACATCTATTGTATGCGCAGTGCCCTGGGCAACAAGGTAGAAATAGCCCTTAGGCCATGGCTTGAGCCATGATTTTCCATTTTAAGGATATCAGTGCTATTGGGGAGGAATAAGATGGCACAATAATTTGTTGTTTACAAAGACTATAGGACAGTAGCAATTTCATGCAGAACAGATAGCAAGACTGATCTATGGCATTAAGTCACGTGGCACAGAATGGGTGGGTAGGTGTAAAGTGCTGGTAGAGGCCTGGAAGGTTTTGTGACCGACCAGTTTGCACTTCACAGGTAGCTCTAAAAAGGAGAAGGCTAGGTCACGAGTTCAGTAGACTTGTCTTTTGTCCGTGAAGATGAAGAGGTTTTGGAAGGCCTAAATAGAAAACAAATATTCCGTGTGAATAAGATAGGTAGGTAAAATGTTTAAGTTGTGGTTTCAGGAGAATTTAGGTTTGTAGAACTAGGTAATGCCTATGGTCATATAGAGTCTTGAACTCTTATACAGGTGAGGTGCGTGGGGTCTATGCTATGGATATGTGAGAGCTTGAGGAAGTTTGTAGTGCATAGGAGACACATGCAAAACCAGGTTTTAGATATAGTCATCTGCTAATAGAATTTGTAAATATCAGAAACCTGGGGGCAAAAGCTGAGGGCGAGAAGGGTCAGATGAAGCCACTCTCGAGTATGTTGATGTTCCTTTAATTTGTCGCCTGTGTCTTTCCACAGACCTCAGGGGCACACGAAAGCCATCCTAGCTTCTCCCCACCGTCTTCCAGCCTCCATCAGCCTTTCTCTGGCACCCAAGCAGACAGCAGTCACAGTGCTGGACTCAACCCTTGTCCCAAAAGCCCTGTTATCCATCCAAAGGTCAGTACCAGAGAAGTTGGCAACAGACCAGTTTCCGGGAGGGTGGAATTGAAATGGGAGCACGGTAGAGAATAGTGTCAGAGACAGAGATGGGTACGTAACAGATTAATGTTTAAAAAAATGGAAAAGTGGTGTCCAGAGCCAAGTCTCTGTAGAGAAGAGATGGTGCTTGGAAGCTGGTAAAAGGAATGGGGATATAAAGAGTCGGGATGTGGGGAGTTCCCAGAGCAAAGAGAGTGATGGAACAACTTGGACAAAAGGTGGACAAGGCATAGTTGAGCCCCAAGCCTCATGGAAGCAAAGCGAAAGAAACCCTCATAGGCTAGGCACCTTTAGAAGACCACACTCACAGTAACTGTGGTGAAAATGACCCAGTTTGGAATGAACTGTTCTGAAAATACCTGGGTGAAAGAACTTCTTTGTATTGAATTGAGCTCATGTCCAGGAGAAAATGATGCAGCTGATAGGCATGGGAGCACACGCCTTTCATCCCAGCACTCAGGAGGTAGAGGCAGGCGTGTCTCTGGAAGGGTCTAAGGCCAGTTTGATCTACATAGTGAGTTCTAGGATATCCAGGATTACACTCTGAGATGAGAAAGAGAGAGAGAGAGAGAGAGAGAGAGAGAGAGAGAGAGAGAGAGAGAGAGAGGGGAAGAGAGAAAAGAAAAAGAAAAGAGGGTACACTTTAGGGGTGGAAATCGAATCAGTGAGTTTCACGCTAAGATTCCATTAACAAATCCACAATGGCACAAACTGGTGTTAACCTATTAGTGCCTATTAGTGCCGTTTGCTTTCTCCTCATCTCGGGCTTTCATTATTACTACTTGGCAGTTTTTTCAATGTAGCCTGTGGTTTCTAGAACACGAGCATTGTCCCTTGAGACACACTGAATGTTGTTCTCTGTATTGTATCCACTTGCAGATGACTGGCTTGCAATCTTCTGACAAGGTGGGGCCAAAGTTTTCAATTCCATCCCCAACATTTTCCAAGTCAAGTTCAGTGGTTTCCGAGATAACCCAGCCCCCATCCTATGAAGATGCAGTAAAGCAGGTAACCGCATGGTTAGCTCTATATGATTCAATAAATGGACTCAGTAAGCAGAACTTTGCAGTATTAAGCATTGCATTGGTGGACTCTGATATCGAGTGGGCTTGGTACCTACCTAATAGAGTGAACAAAGTGTGTCCATATGACCTGAAGACAGGGTTGTAGAGTTGGTTCCAAGTTAGGACAGCTCTGTTGGTGACTTTTCTACTTTATGGCATTATAAAATGTCATCCGTTCAATCCACCTGCATTTTGAATTTGGGCTTTATTGCAAGCTGGTAGCATGTGGTAGGTACTGTGTTCTGCATGCTGGGCAACCAAGGTGAGCCACAGTTCCTAAGCAACTGTCCGAACACAAGAGAAACCAGGTGCTCTACAGCATGCTGTGTTGCTGAGCTAGGGTGTGCAGTGGACTGTGTGAGCGCAATGCATTTTGGTGTATGATGATATCAGTTTATCCCTTTACCTGCACATTACCCTTTGGTAAATTGAGGACCATTTGAACATCTGAGTATTCAGGGAGAGCAGGTTGATCAGGTATTCACAAGGCCTGGCTTTGCTGCCAACTCTGTCACCTGCCACAGTCACTGAGGTTGGATACACATTCAACTTCTCTTCAAGAAAATAAAAGTATTTACTCTATAAGGATTATTGATAATCTTGTACTTATCTCATTGTTTGGTAACATGATAAGGGCTCAAATATGAGAGCAATTGTCAAGACTACATTTTCCTAATTTCTTAGCTTTAAAACTCAATGACCTTGTAACAGTATTGATGGCTAAGTAATAAATACGGGGAGATTCATTGACTCTTACATTTGTGTTTTGAAAATGCTTCAGAATTTAAAAAATAAGAAAAAGAAGAACATGGGTGATTTTAGTCAGCCCTCTCTGAGTGCATCCTAGCAGCCATGACTTGAACACACTAGGGAAACAAGTCCTGAAAGTCCCTCCACACCCCCCTGGAACTTGCTGCATGCCAAGTGTGATGTCGAACCCATCCAGAGGGAAGGGTTGTCTGTCGTGAGCCAGCTTCTAGCCATTTCACAGAGCCTCTGCCTCTCCAGCATTTGCATGGGTGTGTCAAGGGTCAAGTCTCACGTGCTGTGTTAGGCATGTCACAGTTCCATCTGTATGGAGCATACACCCCTTCTTCTTGTCACCGGTCCCAAAGCCACACAACGCAGTAGATATTTTTGACAGCATTTACACTGTATTAGGCAGCAAACTCCAGAGAACACTTGCAAGGCAGGGAGACTGGTGTAGGCTCTATGCAAATACTAAACCATTGTATAGAATAGACTGGAGCACCTGAAGATTTTGGAACCCAAGGGTGAGAGCTCCTAGGAATTATCCTCCTAGAATACTGAAGGATGAGCAGTTCAACTGAAATAGTTTCAATTTAATTATGATATCAAATAATCATATCTAAACCCAGAACAGAGCATCAATGTCAGGCGCTGTCTGCTGTCTGGTCTCCTGAAATCAAAACCAAGGCAGTAAGGTTTCTTTTGCTATCCAAAGATGTCATGCTATAGGCTTTCCCATTTCTGAAAACTTCAGGAGAAGTTAGACTGTGCTTAACCATTCAGATGAGCAGAGACAAGGGCAGACTCACAGGCTCTGCAAGATGAACCAAGAAAATCAAAGCCCATGTCCTGGGCCACATTTATAGCAGTCAAACAGAGGTGGACACAAGTAGCTTCCAAAGAGAGAAAGAGATGCGTATTAAGGAGCCTCCTCCTGGGATGGAAGCTCCCTTGCGAGGCCAGGCTCACTCTCCCATCTCCCTCATTCTTGTTTGTTGTGTTCAATGATCTAGTTCAGTGGATTATCTGAGTACAATTTACACTAAGATTTTTGATTAAACTTGGACCAAAGCCCTTTAGTAGGTCTAACTAAGCTCTTAACCGTATTATCCACTAAAGCCAGAAGTAGAAATAGCCCAAGTGCCCATCAGCAGGCAAATGAAAAACAAAATATGGTGGAGTCACACTACAGAGCACCATTTGGTCCAAGACCAAAAGTAGTCAAATTCATGGAGGCAGGAAGGAGAAGAGTGCCTATTGGCACTGGCAAAGGTTATCGGGAGGTGTTGCTTCATGTGTATAGAGTTTTACTTTTGTAGATTAAAAGAGTTATGTGGGTATGTAGCATTGATGGAAAAAGTGAATGTACAGTTAAAATGACAAAGCTTAGAAGTTTTATGTTATGCTCTATTTTACTGTGCTTTTTGGAGTCCTTAAGCAAGCCTAATCCAAAGCCCTACAGCTTTGCTTCTTCTACTGTCTCCATACCGACGTGGCCACCTCCTAACCTCTCTGCTCTCTTTTTGGCTAATTTGAAACAGCAAATGACTCGGAGCCAGCAGATGGATGAACTCCTGGATGTCCTCATTGAAAGCGGAGGTAAGATTGCCTTGCCCACTGTCCATGAGGATCCTTCCTACCTGTGGTCTCTCTAAGACATGGCCTCTTATGACCACGGTCAGGGACACACTGAGTCAGGTACACCAGGCAGTCTGCTGGTTATGTCCTTCCTCTGAGCTTTAGGTGTGCTTTGTTAGCAGAGAAGAGAACCCCAGTGGATGGTTTCTCACCACCTTTATCCTGGGGATGCTCTGCGTGTCACTTTTCAGCCCATCCCTGTCTCTGGAAGTGTGGTTTGTTATTCCACCACTTTCCTTCAGGCCTAGTCCCTATCTTCTTGATTACAAGAAGAAATAACTATGGAAACAGTGGAAGCTTTGGCTCACTACTCAGGCTGAAATTCAGCCAGCTATTGCTCACTGGATGCCCCCTTCGTGCTTAAATGTTACTCCACTTAGCAATAAAATTAACCAGTATGTCCCTTCACCCACTCATTCATTTATTTAAGAAATATCACAGAATGTCTGTGTAGAACTTGAAAACACACAAAGGAATCAGAAATCTGTGTGTGTGAAGGTCAGACAAGAACATGGGACTTCAGGAGCACTTGAAGTTTAACAGGAGGCAGTCAGTGACTCAGAGATAGAATGCCAGGCATAACGCTATACTCAGCTCTCCAGCAGATCATTCTGTGGAACGCAGTCTGGTAAGGGAGGTGGACAGTGAGCAAGAGAACCAGTGTTTCTTATCATAACAAGGAGGATGGGAGAGAAGAGCACAGGTGTGTGTTTGTATTGAAGTTTGGTGATGGAAGATGACTCTACCAGGTGCTCCTTCTTTTTCCTGAAGTATGTGGCCAGGAGGCAGAGTAGTGAGGACAGAGAAGCGAGTGTGGGAGAGTCTAGGAAAGGATAGCCGTGGGTAGTCACGAATGAGATGAGTTTTATAGAGAAATGCAAGAGTGTAAGGCAGAATTAAGTGCAAGTAGAAGGTTTGATGCCATCAACTGAAAGTAAAGCCAGCCAGCTCAGTGCAATCACTGTTCTCAGCCTACATCCAGGCGACTTGGAGCAGCTAAGAGAAACTGCATGGGGGCTTCTCAGGGAGGAGGGTTTGGCTAAGCTGGGAGAGAATGGCAAAAAGGTGGGAATGACCATAGCGGTGAGCCATAGAAAACTGATCCAAACAAGGAAAGAAGTGAGTGATGTGGGAGTTACTGACATGTACTGGGCGATAGCGCACCAGTAGATTAGGTACCCGAGAATGTCTTAGAAATGACTGACCCAGAGTACTTCATAAATGAGCTAGAGATGGGGAAGGAGAAGGACAGAGAGTGGGAGATCCTGCGTAAGGTCGAGTTCTTGGAAGGATGGGCTATGCAAGGACAAGGCTCAAGGTATCCACCAGCATGGGGAGGCCGCCATCACTGGAGTGGATAGGAAGGACAAGGAACTGAGAGACCAGCATGAGCAGTGTGTGACTTCAATGAATATATAGTCTTTGAAATAAGAAACTCTGGCCTGGCAAAACGGCTGCGAACTAGGGAATGGTTCCCAACAGATGAAGAGATGAGATCCGCAGGTCTACACTAGGGAAATTGGCTGCCCTAAAAACCACTGAGGAGTGGTAAGAAGGGGGGGGCATCAACATAAAAACAGCTGTGGGACGACACTCTTCCCTTCTTTGCTGTCCAACAGAGAGCATAACAAGAGATACAATGTCCTCCCATACAGCTAGTGGTAGCGGAGGGGGCGAAGTAGACAGCAGAGAAGAGTGTAAGTTCCAAGGCGGGGGGGTATTTGGGACACTTTAAAAAAGAAACAATGGAGAGACAACAGAGGTAGGGGTGAGCCCAGGGCTAAGTGCTGAGCAGGAAAGGATGGCCATCTTCTGGGCTTTCTATAGAGCATCTCATTTATCCCAAAGGCTCATCATGTGGCCTGGCCAGTTTGAGGAGCTGTAACAAGTCGCGTTGTGTTTTACCAACAGAAATGCCTGCTGACGCCAGGGAAGATCATTCTTGTCTTCAAAAAGTCCCGAAGATACCTGGGTCCTCCTGCAGCCCTACCACCATCCTCCCCAAGTCCTCAGCTCCCTTTGAACAGGCATCTTCGGGAGGTCAGATCTCCTTTGACCACTATGCCACCGACAGCGATGAACACCTAGAAGTCTTACTGAATTCTCACAGCCCCATGGGAAAAGTGAGCGACGTCACCCTCCTCAAGATCGGAAACGAGGAGACTCCTTTTGACGGAATCATGGATGGCTTCCCAGGGAAGGCTGCCGAAGACCTCTTCAGCGCTCACGAGCTCTTGCCTGGGCCCCTCTCCCCGATGCATTCGCAGTTATCACCCTCATCAGTGGACAGCAGTGGCCTGCAGCTGAGTTTCACAGAATCTCCCTGGGAAACAATGGAATGGCTGGATCTTACTCCACCAAACTCCACGCCAGGCTTCAGCAACCTCACCACCAGTGGCCCCAGCATATTCAACATCGATTTCCTGGATGTCACAGATCTCAATTTGAATTCCCCCATGGACCTCCACTTACAGCAGTGGTAAATGCTTGAGGATCAAGGGCTAAGGAAGCTTAATAGAAATTCCATGGGGAAAGCACACAACCAGAAACACTTGTGTGATCCAAAAGATGAAGGGGAAAAAAATGGGGAGAGGAGGGAAAAAAAAACAGCGAGGAGGTTTTTGTGACAGTCAACCAGAACAAATAGGAAGCAGTCATTAAGATATGTCTAATGTAATTTCTACCAGCATTCAGTAACTGTGGAAAATTTCAGCAATGCACTCAAAACTGTGCTTTCTCAGATTAACAATGCCAAAAAATGTCTTTCGCTGCCTTTTCTCATACCAGAATTTTTCTAGCCCACAGTTTGTCCTGGGCGTTACTGAGACATACGTTCACAGGACAGTTTGTCTCAGGCATTATTGAGGCATAAGCTCACACTGTCGGCTTTTGTTGTGAATTTACTAAACATTCTGTGGAAGAAAAACATAGCCTCCAGGGAGGGCAGGGAAGCCAGTTCCTCAGAGGTTCTGGAAGCCATGCCATGGTGGAGGCAACTTCCTACTTGTCCGTCTATCTGTCAGAAGAGCAGGGCCTATTTCAGCCGATAGAGTCCTTAAGCAAACGAGAGGGGCAAAAGCAATCCATTCCAAGAAAAGCAAAAGCAATTCAGTGCCCCTCAAGCCCCAAATTGTCCCACTGGACTGGTGATCACTGCCAACACCTAACTGGCATTGCCCAGAGAATCCATTCAGAACATGTCACTTTTTAACCAGTAAGCCAATTGTTTCTGCCATCTCTATGATCATCAGCAGTGTATAGAAGGTGAGAAGCTTGAATCAAAAGAACTTCATGCTGTGGCTCTCAAATATAACTACCTCTAGTTCCAAAGACTAGAAGTAAAACCATCAGAAAGGCAACTGGAGGCCCAGGAAGTCACACTGGGGCAAGTTAGAATTGGAGAACAATGTCATTTCACATTCCAGGAAAGAAACACCATGGATTGTTATTATAGGACTAATAAGCAGGGCCAACTCCTCCCCCTCCTTCTTTTTTTTCTTATTATGGACAGAGGAAGCCTCAATTCATCATCTTCTCACTACTTTTCTTTCAAGGTATCGATCCTTAACGGTTCTGATGGATTTGATAATATCTATCTATCTATCTATCTATCTATCTATCTATCTATCTATCCATGCATCCATCCATCTACCTATCATCTATCTATCTATCTATATATCTATCTATCTATCCTCCATCTCTCTACCTATCATCTATCTATCTATCCTCCATCTATCTACCTATCATCTATCTATCTACCCATCTATCTATCTATCTACCTATCTACCTACCTACCTACCTACTTATTTATCTTTCTCCCACACATGGGGAAAGGCAAGATTCTCAGCTATAAGAAGTTGCCATACTCCTATTAAAGCCTTCTTTTTTAACAAAAAGAATATTAAAAGTCCAAACTCTCTTACCAAACTTGCTTTTCACTTGCACATTGATTGGCTGCAAGCAGAATTTACAAAAATTTCCTTAGGAAGAAACTGGGGACGTGGCCCACTGGTCACAACGCTTGTTTTATTCTTGTTTGATTTACATACAATCTTTGGTTTGTGTTGCTCTGGGGAAATTGGAAATCATTGTAGAGTGGAGATAGATCAGGGTACCATCTATGTTAGACAGTATTTCAATCAGGTTTCTGAAGGAAAGCACAATTGCACATTGAAAACAACGGGAGGGTGAAAGACTGTGGTCTCAACAAGTGTTCCTTGTTACCCCCGTGTTTGGTCTGGGCACAGGGGACAGAAGAAGGACAACACAGATTGCAGGAGTCTCTCAGAGGCTCACTGTGGCGCCAGTTCCAGTAATTATAATGTTGCATGCTATAGATCGTAGCCGTTGCTGTTTTGTTTTGTTTTAATTTAAATCACAAAGGCACTGTTTTCTTCTTTTGTAAAAAAAAAATTCACTGTGCACTTATAGAGAAAGTAATCAACAATGTTGTGAATTTTTTAGAAGTTGTCTTTTTGATAAACCAAAGAGTTAGAAACCATTCCATTGTCAACTTGTAAAAAAAAAAATGTTTGAACACTGAGTGTTTTTGGTGACTGCTACTCTGAAAGCCACCAGATCTTACTGTAGGGAAGGAAACACACAGATGTGCACACACATGTAGTTCTATACCTGTGTGTATGGAATATGTGTATACACACAGGTCCACATAGGTATACAAATGCATATGTGTGCACATATCTGAAAAGTGACATTCAGAGTGCCTGGAACCCTCAGTCTGCTGTGAATGATGCGTGGCCTTTGCTACTATGAGTTGCTTATTAACCAATCAGACTCCACATATATGACTGTATATGACTAAGGACTCCAGCCCAATGCTCATAGCCACTTGCTACCGTGAACAAGCTCCTCCTGGCAATGAATATGGATGTGAGAGGACAGAGCAGCTTCTCCGTCAGTGGCTGCCGAGGCTAGTGCCTTCTCTTACAAGAGAGTCGAACGGGAGCATAAACTTTGTTCTGACATTCCTTGATCTACATTGTGCTTGGAAGGGTCTACGTGATGAACTTTGCATTGTGTTTGTATGTCCATCATCAGAACCACAAATCCAGAGGCAAAGCTTAGCATGAAGATGAAGCTATGGGGAGAAACCTTTATTGCCACATTCCAAACATTGGTTTGACCTCCAATGCTGATGTTTCATCTGAGTCTGGATGAAGCTTGCTGCTCTGTGCATTTTCCTAGGCTCCAACTGTACCATATATGTTATCTCTTCCCTGCTTCCTTGGAAAACAAACCCACACAGTGTCCTGCCTCCGAACCCCTCATCTGAGTGGTAATAATTTTCTTTTTGGGAATACCTGCCTGAGCAATTAGTTGACTCTGTTTTTATCTAGACTGTAGGAGGTTTTTAAAGATATTATTCAAACAGATACACGCACTTCACAGTAGACGAAAGGGAAGACAGCTCTGGTTTGTTACTGCAAGACAACACAGCTAGAGTGGGTCCCTGGATACTTGGCCTCAGCCTGCTCCGCCATCTCCCCAAGCCATGTTCACCCTGTTTTAACAGCACAGGTAGGAGATAGGAGACAATTGGGAGAGGATTGATTAAGATGGATCAAATACTCATGTTTAGCTTATTCGGCTGTTTTCTATTGGTTTTGTTTTTGTCTTTTTTAACTTTAGATTCTTTCAATGCAGAGATGGTCACCCTTGGGTTTAGCAGTGTTCCTAGGAGCCTCAAGGGACCACATGGTTAAGATGCCTGGAATATCCCCATAGGAAGGAGAGTCTTGGTCATTTCCACTGTGGCTACAGGACAGCAGATCCCTCTAGATCCAAATGAGTCCAATTTCCCCTCAAGCAAGATCTTCCAGTAAGCGGTGCTCAGTAATGATGCCTCTGCTGCTAACAGTGTTATCAAGACAACAGGGACAGGAGAAAGAATGCAGGAAAGGGGAGGAAAGAGAAGGAACAGGGAGGAGAGGAGAGGGAGAAAGAAGGAGGGGGAGGAGATGGAAGGGACAGAGAGGAAGGAGAGAAGAAGGGAGGAAAGAGAGAAAAGAAGGGAGGAAGAAAGGAAGGAAGGGATGAATGAAAGAAAGAAAGGAGGGGCAGGGAAGGGAAGAGAGGAGAAAAGAAAACCAGGGCCTAGCTTCCTGACCCATGAGCCTCTTGGTTCAGCTATGATGTCATAAATAGTGAAACTCAAACTTGGTAGAAGGAAGCCCTTCTTCAGAGCAATGGAGCGATTCTACCTCTGTAAACAGGGACAGCAACATAGCCCCCATTCAGAAAGTCCAGGTTTACGAACTGGCAGTCTTATGCCTTTCAAAAACATTAATTGGGAACAAAAATGAATAAAACCTACCCCAAGCTCTCAAAACAGATCTTCTCAAAAGTTATTTATTTTATGTTCAATCGATCAGCTTTCTTAGAGCTAGTCAGGCTGAAAACTCCCACGTGATGCATACCATCCGGGGAGTGGCCTCTGGTGCCTACCATGTACAGAGCACAAGGACTTTCAGGGTTTGGTTCAGCAAAGATGTTGATTGCCTGGGGCGCCACAGCTCCTCTAAAGCAAGAATGCCAAGACTCTTCCAGCCCCTTGTACTCCAGTCCTCTTCGCAGTGATGAGAGGGTCTTGGTTTTTTTCAGAAACAGAAGACTGTTTTCATGAAAATCTCTCCGCACACAGTCTTGTCTCTTCTACCAGGGTCACAGGACGGTCGTGTCTCTTAGAGATCTGACTCTCACCATTTAACCTGGGAGAAGTTTGAGGGATGTTTTAGCAGAAAGAGAAGTCCTTTGGAAATAAGGAGTGGAGGGTGGGTATCCATGGTGAGCCTCCCTTCAGCAGAAAAGCTGCGTAGAGCCCAGAGGCCTCTTGTTGCTGCTGCTTCTCCCCAGCTCCTTGCTGCATTCCCACAGGAAGAAGTCCATGGATGCTGGGGCACGGTTTGGTGCCAATTAGAAAGAAACTTGGAGTCCTGCTTAGTCTAACACAGAAAGGTTTTGAGGCAGAAACTTCTGAAACTCCCTAGACAGATGGCATCAGCAGACATGGAGAGTTAGGACCCTAGAACAAGATGGTCCCATACTACTGAGAGCTGATTAGTTGTATCTAGTAGCCCTCACTAGGAGAAGACAATCTACAAGGAAATGGTTTCAAGGCAAAAAGGGATTTGGGGGAAACTCTGCAGCTATCTGCCAGGGATATTGTACTTGTATTTGATTCAGGGAGCACGAGTGAGCCCCCTTCTGATCCTAGGGAATCAATCATACTCCCACAAGCCAACCCCTGCAGGGTTCTGGTGCTCATTCCAACTACCAGCTTCAGCTTCAGGAGGCTAGGCTCCCACTAGATGCTTTAGGTGTGCTAAGGTACGAAAGGGTACAGTAAGGAGATTCAGGAAGCGCTTTAAAAGTTTTCCAAAGGAGCAAGACCCCCTGCTGCCAGGGCTCAGTTCCAATGACCTTGTCAAAAGGACCAAGGGCAAAGAATTGCTAGGAGATGAAAAATCAACCCTCAATGGAGCAAAGCAGTGTTTTGGAAAGAACAAGGAAGCAAGCATGGTTTTCTTGGCTCCAGTGCGGTGGTGTTTTCATGTTGGTTTCCTTTGCTCTGTATAATATAAAAGAAATGTGATTCACTGGGAGAGCGAAGAAGCAATGGCTGAAATACCAAAGTTGGCATGTGTCCTTTTTTTAAAAAAAATGCATATATTTTTAAATAAAATGTTTATTTTAACGAGATGTAAGCAGTTTTTTTCTTTGATCAGATAATATGCCCGGGTATGATTTCTTTATATGTGTACCATTTGTTCTCCTTTCAGCAGCTGAAAAAGTGGTACCACTGTGATTCCCATCTTGCAGATGAAGAAACTGAGGTTCAGAGAGACTAAGTAAACTCTCTAGGGTGGTATAACTTATCATCTAGCAGAATCAAACTTTGATTCGTCCACCTCCAAAACCTCTGTCTGTGCTCACCGCTGGCCATACTAACACAATGAACATTTTGTGGAACAGACCCGCAAACTGCATTAACATTCCCATCAACACACACACATGTACAAACACGTGTGCATCCTAACCAAGCTGCTGTTTTCAACACTTTAGCAACAGTTAGCAACAGGTCGAACTAAAGAAGGCATAGAGTAAACTGGGGGTCAAGATGGCCAATTAGATATAGACACCATCCCTAAGATGTAGACTTTTTGTGTCTGCTTTTTTCACTTAAATGTATTTCCATCTGTCATTTTTTCATTGGAGAATATGTAATACGATGGAAGGGCTCTGATGCCGTGGATGACCTTTGGATCAGAGAGAGATCGCCAAACCTGGTCCAGATGAGAATGGCTCTTTCTCTGTAAAGTAATTCTGCCTTCTCTCACATTGTCCTTCCCTGGGATGTCTGCACAGCTCATGTATAATTACAAGATCACGGTTAATATCAACACAACGTAAAAATTCTAGCACAAGGGAACTCATTCCAAAGGGCTATAGCACAAATTTCATCGCTGGCTGTCACTAGTGTCTGCATTTCTCGTGAGTCTCTGAGCTCGTCTCTGTCACCTGGAGAAGCAGGCACAAGTTTGTTTTCACGGCCTAGATCCCCCAAGCTAAAGAGTAGAGCCATTTGAATCTCACGAATCATCGAGAGGATGGAGTGCTTTTTACTCCAAGGGGCGATGTAACCTGAAAAACCTGAAACAGATTACCACTACATAAGCCCGTGTCTTAGTTACTTTTCTATGGCTATAATAAAACAGCATAATCACAACAACTTATAGCTGTAGAAGAATAATAGTCTATTAGTGTCCAGTGGGGCAGACATAGTAGGTAATAGGGGCAGGCAGCTAGCGCAGCTGCTGAGAGCTGAGTGCTCTACCACAAGCAGGAAGCACAGAACAAACTGGTCTTAGCATGTGGCTTTTGAAACCTCAACACTCACTCCAGGGACATACATATTTTTGCCAGTCATGCCATATACCCTAATCCTCTCCAAGCAAACACCAAGTAGGGATCTAGATAGAGTATTTGGAGCCTAACTCATTCCAACCACTACACCCAGCTTTCCAAACTTTGCCCTTGTCTAGAGGAGAGAGGCAAATAGATACAGAATGACGTATAATCTATTAAGCAAATAGTCTGGACTCCGAGCAGGGTGTTTGGCAAAGTCGTGGTGGAAATGGAAGATACACAAGAAGGTTCCAGAGAAGAACATTTGAACAGGATATGGGTTACAGAAGAGTCAGGAAGCAAAGGAGAAGAGAATATTGTTGTAGTGAGGGGCTGCGGGCAGGCCTGCTTTTCATCCTGCCCAGCTCCCGCACGGCTAGCTTAGCCCCAGAAATAATAACACATAAGTTGTATTCATTTAAATACTGCCTGGCCCATTATCTCTAGAGAGTTAGTTACTGACTAACTCTCATATCTTGATATTAACCCATTTCTAATAATCTGTAGCACCACGAGGTGGTGGCTTACCGGAAAAGATTCAGCATGTCTGACCTGGTGGCTGGCTCCATGGCATCTGGCTCATAGCCCTCTTCCCAGCATTTTGTTCTGTTTACTCCGCCTACCTAATTTTCTGTCCTATCAAGGGGCCAAGGCAGTCTCTTTATTGACCAATGAAAATAACATAATAGACAGATAACCCTCCTCCATCATATTGTGGGCAGAAGTCCAACCCATGCAAAGGCTTCAGATTAAAGGAAAGGCCCACAGCCAAAGGATGTAAGATATGCTCATTGCATTATGACCAGGAGATGGGGTGCTGTGATTGAAATGTGAAGGCGATGGGGAGAAAGTTGGGAGCTCTGTTTGTCAGAGTGGGCGTATAGAAGGCTACAAACTGGTAGCTAAAGCAGCAGAAATATTTTTTGGTTGCAGAACTTTGAGTTCAAAATGCCAATAGAGTTGATTATTTTAAGAGTTGAGAGGGCTCTCCTCTGAGCCTCTCACTGTGGCTTATCTTTTTATTGCATTGTGTGTGTGTGTGTGTGTGTGTGTGTGTGTGTGTGTGTGTATTTATGCCCACATGCACTCTTGTAGGAGTCAAAGGAAAATTTTAAGAGTTGGTTGTGTCCTTCCTGGATATTAAACTTGGGTTGTCACATTTGGCAGCAAGTACCTTTTCCCTCTGAGCCATCTCTCTGGCACTTTCTAAAGGATGTCTTCATGGGTTTGTGCGATTTGTATCATTGATCTCTCTTCCTTCTGTATGTCCCTATGCTCAAATTTCCCATTTATAAAGACATAGCCATATTGACTTAGAGCTGACTCTAAGGACTTTATTTCAGTTAAATTCCCTCTATAAACATCCATTCAATCTCCAAGTGAAGGAATAGTGTCCCAGCTTGGAGCAGAGGAGTCTAAAAGTTTTCCACTGGCTACTGCTAGCCAGTCTAGGAGACCTTTAAAAAGTTATGGACTCCCTCCTGCTCAGGCAATGATGACCCTTGAAAAGTAATCATGAATTAAAAATGGATGTTCGATTTGGAAGAGCATAGTCTGAGTTCTTTAGATACTCTGCCAAGCCCAGGAAAGGGCTCAGATCCTCTAAGCTTCTGCAGAATAGCAAGCTGGTAAGGGTTTCCGAAAGTCTTTCCCCAGGGTCTGCCCAGGACAAGGTACAATGGGGCAATTACAATTCATCATCCAGAGCACACGTTGTGGTCTGGGATTCAATGTTCAATCCAACATGAAGCCAAGACAACAGGCACATCCATAACTGTTCAAGGCAAAATCAGGTCACCCAAAATGCAAGCCACCTTGAAGAACCTAGAACCCGCATCTGCATTCTTATACCCTCAGTATACGGTGGACACACAGAAATGAAGCTCTTTTTGGTGTGAGGAAGTAATCTTAATGAGGAGTTTGGTCCTTGCCCACCTGACATCATGTTTCCTCCTCTTCTTTCTTGAGGCAGAGAGTACCTCTATATTATTCAGGTTGCCCTGAATCCTCTTGGTTCAGACTCCTAAGTGTTAGGATTACAGGCATGTATCATCAGGTATCCTTATAATTTAAGCCCCTACCCCACAAAAAATGTATCTATGAAGATTATGCCAGAACTTTATCATCTTGCTTTATTCCATGCCCCAAGTCTCTTCAATGCACACACAAACTGACTCATCCTTCTTCAACATGTTCTATAACAAGAGGCACTAGGAGACTCAGCCTTCATGGACCTGGGGTCTAGAGATATTTTGGGTGACATACCTCTACATAATCAAGAACATCAGTAGGTGAGAAATTCCAATCACAACAAAATTATACTCTAAAACAGTGCACCCAACCGTAAGGCAACCCCCACAGAGGCTAGCCTTTATCTACTATGTGCTGTGTAACAACATGTCTAGTGTCAAGTGAGTTCTCTCTGTCTAAGCTTTTGCATGTAATTTAAAACTCAGTTAGATTCCACCAGGATCTGTGTTGTGTTGTTTGGCTGCAGAAGGTTTAAGTCAGTTATGTGGAAACACAAACCAATACCCAGATTTGAAGAGGTACCCAAGCTTCTGAGCAGATGAGGCAGAGAAGTAAGACACTCTTGGCCATACTCCATTCATGGAATCCTATCTGACCGACCCTCCCCTCTGAGAAAGCTGGATCCCAGCCTAGGAAAAAGGCATCTCCAATGCTTGTGTGTATGTTTCTGCCATTCCACAGAACTGCCATCAAGACATAGTGTCCAGTCATAGAATCCACACGTGGGCTTGTGGGTTGTGACTGATGCCCACAAATCTTTCTTATGCCTAGCATTTGGCATTTTATGATGCCTTGTGGACTGACCATGCACTTGCAGCCTCGGAAGTAGCAGCACTTTTTACATGTGTGGCTGCGTTCTCATTTTCCTTCTTCTCCATCCGCCTCTGCTACCTAAGTTTATTCTTTCACATTTCACATTTCTTGTCATAAATTTGACAGGTTTGCCATTTTGGAACTTAAATCGAAGTCTTATTCCTTCCTTTATATATATTTTTTAAAATTTCTGATGATACTGAAAATATTAGATCTACAAAATTCCTCCGGAGTTCAATTATGTTTTTTAACTACTGAGATTTGGGGGCTTAGGGAGATCTCTCAGAAGTTAGAAGTGTTTTTCCAGAAGACCCCAGTTCAGGTCCTAGCACCCACTTCAAGTGGCTCACAACCACCTGTAATTACAACTCCAGGGTGTGTCATGCCCTCTTCTGGCCTTTACAGGTACTCACATGCACACACACATATGTGCAAATACACACAAAAATAAATGAGAAATCTTTTTAAGTCTGAGATTTTTATATAGTGTTCACAAATAAATCACTTTATGGATAGAGCTATAGCGCTTATTTTACCTTTAATCTATGGGATGACTTAGAAGACTGGGCTACAATTTCCAAATGCTCAAGCCGAGCCTCTATTTGATAATTTAAAGATGAATACTAATTTTTAAAAATGCAATAGGCCTGTAGAAATGTTTCCCAAATCAGAGCCATTGAGATGACTCAGTGGATAAATGTGCCTGTTGCACATACCTGGCAACCTGAGTTTGAACCCCAGAACCTACGTGATGGAAGGAGAGAACCAGTTCCCTCAAGCTGTCTATTGGCCTCCACATGCACACCCCATAAAAGAAATAAATCAAAAGAAAAATACACAGATTATAATGGTAGAGATTCATGAATTTTCACAAAATGTATATACTCAAATAGACCCCACTTAGATTAAGATGTAGGACATTTCTATCACCAGAACCATAGAAGTTAACTTATTATGTGGGCTTTAAAACTTAATGTAAATGAGATTATATAATGTGGGCTCTTTGGGACTTGTTTTTAATGCTTGATCTTGTTTATGAGATTCACCCAATTTTTCAACAATTATTACATGAGAGTTTGTTTTTATTTCCATATAGTATTCCATTGCATGGATTACCTAAAATGAGTAGCATTTACCTGCTCATTTTACTGTCAAAAGACATTTCAATTGTTTCAAAGACAATTCAATAGAAATTCCACCTTTCTAGTATTATAAACACAGATAGCATGAACTTTTTAACACATGCTTTTGCTGAAATAAATACACATTTCTGTTGCACATGTAAAATTGCTTGGTCACAGGCTCTGCAAGTTGCCTGGCCTACCCAGATACTGCACATGTGCAGTTTACAACACCTGTACTGCTTTCACTCCAACCGGAATCTGTGTGTGTTCCAGGTTTTCTGCATTATCACTAGCATTCGGTCTTGTCTCTTTCAATTTTGACCATTTCGTGGGTGGGTGCTGATACTCCATTGTGATTTCAATTGGCCTATACCAGATAACTAATGAAATTAAACATTTTTTCATATGCCCTTTGGTTTATTTGGGTGGATTGTAGGAAAGTAACTATTTAAATTGCCCATCCATTATTCTTTTGGGGGATTCCCCATTGTTCTAATGATTTGTATGATTCTTTATGTGTTATATTCTAAGGCTGATGTCTTTGATCATTGTATGTGTTTCAACTGCTCTCACACTGAGGCTTTACACTCTCTTAATCGGGGCTTATGATACTTGGAGTTCTTAACTGGCAAGTTTAGTAAACTATTCAGTTCACTAACATTTCATTTGAAGTTAAAACTTTCTTGGTGTTAGGTTTAAGAAAGCAATTTCTACTAGAATAGCACGAAGTAGTATTTCCCATATTTTGGGAAAATATAGGTTTTTGACTATAATATTTTCCAAAAAAGAATGAGTGATTGAAAACAGTCTCCAGCTATTATATATCTAGAAGTGTCTTCTTTTGTTTTTGTTGGTGTCTTCCAGATATGAAGAAATAAGGGTAATAAATATTTTTGTTCTTGTTTTTTGTTGGATATCAATCTGGAATTTAATAATGATGGTCCTAACCATAAATGCTCCACACAGTGACATTTTGGAACTTGATGAGTTTTCTTTTTTTTTTTTTAACTTTGACATGGGCATTTCCGGTATTCTAGTGTTTTTATATTTCTTCATCTTTTGGTCTGCAAATTCCATTTCATATCTTTTAATGTTCTTGAGAAAAGATTCCACATGATTCTTCCCTTTGCTCATCTTCTCATTGCATTGCCTGTTTTGTACCCTTTACATTTTGTGGAGTTCTTCCAGTTTCTCTGATGGGGAATCTTTGCCAATCTATTATCTTTAAGAGGTGGGACCAAGTTAGGGTGTGGCATTCTGGACCCAAAGAAAAATGGCACATGGCCCAGTTGCCCTCTCTTTCTGTGGTTCCTTCATAGCACAGCTGAGCTTGGACTTCTCACTCCTGTTTCATGAGTTTTCTCCTTATAATAAATAAAGATATAATTGTTTTATCTTTTAGCTAGCCTGATTATTTCCCGAATTGAGCTAACCTCTACAGTTGATGCCCAATGTGGGGCTCGGGTCTCCAGTGGCTCTAGCCAGCCCCTGTCAGGCTCTGTGCCATTCATCTGGGTATAGAATTCCCACATAGCCTCCCTGAGTAGCCACTAGCCGCAGTCCTTCATATTTTCTCATTAAATGCCTCAGAGCCGCTCCAAGTCCTCAGGTACCTTGGTCACCTGCAATTGCATGACTGGCTTCTGGGTCCAGTTTTTCCAGCGCTCTCTGAAGCTAAGGCAGGATGTGAGCTTCTCCAATGTCTCTGTTCAGCATTGCTTTTTTGCTCTCTATGGGCTTGTGTGGCTGCTGACCAGTCAGGGACTTCTGCGGAGCACACGGCCGATGATTTACACTGAATAATTGTTTTAATTTGAGCATATCTTTCAGTATTTAATGCTAAAAGCAGATCCAAGCTGGCCATGCAGCTACAAATATGCCACGGCACCTACTGGCAGGTAATGGTTATTACACCTACTCCAGCTCAAATTCAACCACAGGTAAGATTTCTAATTTAAAATATAAATTATAAATTTATAATTTAAAAGGGCAAGATTACAGACAATTTAACAATCTAAGAATTCAATAGCATTTTTACTTATATCATGTATGATGTTATGCAAGATTTATATGATTTCCCTCCTACATCCCTCTATTTGATTCTGAGGATTAGCTTTGTCCTTCTAATTTTCACCTTAAAAACGTGGTTTGATAATAGGGCCAAGAATGAGACACTTTTAGAAATGATACAGTCTTTACATACTGATAATGATCAACTAAAAGGAAAATTCAGCACTCTGGAGAAGGATACAACCAACAACCAATTTGACAAACAAAACCCAGTCAATGACAGAGGGTACTGAGCATTATCTGAGAGAATTCATACTGATAAATGTATTAATTGGACTCTGTCAAATAATTATGATAGATTGACTGATAGGATGTCTCTCCAGGAAGGTAATATGCATGCTATAGAAATTATGTCCAAGGATGAGATGTTATCTTTACTGAACAGACTTCACACCTTGAAATCTTCAATGAGGGCATTAGAACAGAACAATAAACAGGAGATCCAGACTTTACAAAATGCAGTGATAAAAAGATTTTAAAAAGATTGAGAAATTTATTGAATTTGGTGACCAGGGACAAAAGATACAAAGACAAAATGTAGCCTCATCAGTACATACTAAACTCTGGGATTGCTTACCCAGAGTTCTACCTACCTTTCCAGTGATATCATCAGAAAGAACATCTGGCACCAAATACCCTAAGGTATATGCATGACTAATCTCAGGAAAATTAAACAAGCAATTGTATCTTGTAGAATACATTCATCCTTTGTTAGGAAAATGGTCAAAACATGGGCTTCAAGTAACAAGAAAATGCCACAAAATTGGATTCAGTTAATCTCAGTGGTCCTAGAAAACAGACCTCAGCTGCTTTGGAAGTGTTATTGGAGAAAAGAAGAAAAATTTTTAGAGCAACAGGAAAAAGCAAAAGGACTTGAGATTTTCCAAAATCAAATTCTGGGTGAGGGTTATTACTCACCACAGGATCAGGCTCTTTACGATGAACACACCTTGTCCCTATGTAGAACAGCAGCTTTAAATGCTTGGGACAGGATTCAAAAACCAAGAAAGAGAATTAAATCATATATTAGGGTTAAACAGGGTCAAAGTAAACCCTTTAGTGACTTTTACAAAGATTACCTAAGGCTGTACAAATAGAAGTAACAGACCGTGAAGCTAGGCATGTGCTAATTAAATCTCTGCCTTTTGAAAATGCCAACTTAAAATGCAAAAAGATCCTTGGGCCTTTAAAGGTCAGATCAGCACCAATGGATGAATAGATCTTACATACAATGAATGTTGAGACAACTATAGTACTGAAGCTTGGGTAGGAAAAGCAATTTCCAATGATATGAGAAGACATCAAAATACCAAGTGTTTTAATTGTGGTAGAATAGGACATCTAAAAATGGGTTGTAGACAAGAAATTCCTAGGAATAATGTCTTCTGTGGAAATGACAAAAATAGGAGGACTCAGCCTTCAGGTATATGTAGGGGTGTGGCAAAGGCTGACATTGAACCAATGAATGTAGGTCAACAAAAGACAGACAAGGGAACATGATACCATCAGAAAATTCCTTGGGGAGCCTCTTACAGGCCCCCATGACATACATGGTCCAATCATTTCCAGTTACTGTGGAGAACATGTTTCACCAAAAACAATAAAAAAAATCTGGTACCTACTGTAAAAAACCATACTGGTCTGAATTGTAGAATAGATATGGAGGATGAATTTAAAAACTCCAACAGGACATAGAAAATGTATATTCTGGCAGACTTCTATAAATGATCAAAGACCAAAGCTAAGAGTGTGTATAAATGACATTTTTATTAGAGGCATACTAGACATGGATGTGAATGCAAGTATCATTACTCCAAAATCTTGGCATCTGAATTGGCCTCTTCAAGAGGTAGATGTTCAGTTCCTAGGAATTGAAGCCCTATCTCAAGTGAAACAAAGCACAAGATGGGTTAAATGCATAGGGCCAAAAGGACAGAGAAAAAGGCTGAGGCCATATGTAGCTAATCTTGCAATAAATTTGGGGGGTCATGACCTATTACAGCAATGAAATACCCAGATTAACATTCGTGCAGCCCCCAAAACTTATGTTTCTGGGGAAGATATTATAGACAAAGGTTACCAGCCATTCATGCTGTACAAGAACACAAAGCAATTGACAAACCTTCAGAGGTACTAATGGCCCTGCCTAACATGGTTAACTGAGAAACCAATATGGGTTAAACAGTGACCTCTAACAGAAGGAAAGCTGCAGACTTTGGAACAGCTGCTACAAGAGCAACTAGATGCTCACCAAATTGAAGAATCTACCAGCCCTTGGAATTCTCCTGTATTTATTGTTAAAAAGAAATCTGGAAAATGCAGAATGGTGACAGATATTAAAGCTATAAACAAGGTTATTCAACCTATGGGCCCTCTACAATCTAAAATTCCCCTGCCTTCTCTGTTACCAAAGGGATGGACTATCATAGTTATTGATTTAAAGGATTGTTTCTTCACTATACCTTTACAAGAAAAGGATAGAGAAAAATTTGCCTTCACAGTGTCTACGTATAATAATTCTCAGCCTGCTAGGAGATACCAATGGACCATTCTCCTACAGGGAATGCTCAGTAACCCCACACTGTGCCAATACTTTGTCAGTCAGCCATTGGAAATAATACATATGCAATTTCCTAAGTCTATAATCTACCACTACATGGATGACATTTTGTTATCTGATTCAAATGCAGATACTTTAGAAAGAATGTTTGAAGAAGTAAAGAAGTTTTGCCTAAATGGGGATTACAAATTGCTCCTGAAAGATTTAAAGAGGAGATTCTATTAATAACCCAGGTTACAGGATAGGTTTACAGAAAATTAGAACACAAAAGGCACAAATTAGGAGAAAACGGTTGCTAACTCTTAATGACTTTCAAAGATTGTTAGGAGACATTTCCAGTCTATGACCAGCTGTTGGGATGACACCTGATCTAACAATTTATTTAAACAAAACCTTAGATGGTGATAAAGACTTAAGTAGTCCCAGAGTATTAACAGCTGGAGCGGAAAAGGAATTGATGATGGGTGAGGAGAAATTACAGGAGGCACATATGGATAGGGTGAATCCAAATCTTAATTGTATTCTAGTCATAGTGCCTTCCAAAATTTCTTCCACAGGAATTCTTAATGCAGATGGACAATATTATCTTAAAATGTATCTTTTTATCAAGTAAAAAATTAAAAACTTATGTGGAAAAAGTCTCTAAATTAATTATAAAAGGTAAATTGAGACCTCATCAACTAGCAAGTATAGACCCAACAACAGAGATTATAGTGCCTTTTACTACTGATAGAGTAAAAAAAAAGTTATGGAAAGATAATAAACCATGGCAAAGAGCTTGTGCTATTTTTTGAGGAGAAATTAATAACAATTATCCCAAAAGCGATAGACTTAACTTTATAAAGAAAACTTCTTAGATTCTTCCCCAAATTTTATGTAGTGCACCAATAACTGGAGCCCATACATCTTAAACTGATGCAAATAAATCAGGGGAGGCAGGTTACAAATCAGAAGAATTAAGTAAGGTGGATCAAAGCCTTTATAATTCTGTCCAGAAGGCAGAATTATATGCTATTCTTATGGTACTAAGGGATTCAAAAGAACCTCTCAATATAGTTACTAATTCACAATATGCAGAAAGAGTTGTCTTGTATATTAAAACTGTTAAATTTATGCCAGATAATACAGAATTGACTTCATTATTCATTCAGGTGCAGGACATAATCAGGAATAGGCTTTATCCTATATACATAACACACATCAATCCCATATGGGTCAGCTAGGTCCTCTAGCACAAGGTAATGCAGAAATTGACCAATTATTGATTGAAAGTGTGTTATAGACCTCAAAATTTCATTAAAAACATCATGTCAATAGCAAAGGTTTAAAGAAAGAGTTTCCTATTACATGGCAACAAGCTAAGAAAATTATAATTATATTTGCTCTTTCTATAACCAAACACCACTGCCTGCAGGGAATAACCCAAAGGATACTCAAAGAAATGAAATCTGGCAGATGGATCTGTTCTACTTTACAAAATTTGGAAAATTAAAATATGTCCACCACACCATAGACACTTATTCAGGTTTTCAAAGGGCAACTGCCTTGAGCTTGGAGAAGACTGACTCAGTAATCATGCATTTATTAGAACTTATTGCCATCCTGGGTATACCTGCATAAATAAAGAAGACAATGGTCCAGCATAGATATAGATATAAAGATAGATAGATATAGATACACATATATATGTATATATATGAAAATAAAACTTTTTTGTTTATTGTAATATAAAACATATTACAGTATTTACAGTATACCAAATAATCCTACATGTCAAACAGTTATAAAAAAGGTCAATCCTGAACTATAAAGGATATGCTAAACAAACAAAAAGGGATGAAAAATACTCTCCAAAATAGATTGCATGTTGCTTTATTAACCTTAAATTTTCTTTCTTTTTTTTTTTTAGTAAATTTTATTAAATTATAAAAGTTTCCATTTCCGCTCCCCCTCCCAACACCCTCCCACTCCCCCCACTCCCCCCCTCCTTCCCCTCTGTCCCCCAGGGCAGTCAGGGTTTCCTGCCCTGTGGGAAGCTCCAGCTCCCTCCCCCTCCCTCCAGGTCCAGGAAGGCGAGCGTCCAAACAGACTGGATCCCCAAAATCCAGCATATGCAGAGGAAACAGGTCCCAGTGTCATAGTCAATGGCTTTTCACAAAGACCCCGGGCCAGCCACAGTCAGAGAATCCGGCCAAATTCCGAGAATCTGGCTAGATCACGTCCTCGTTCAGTCCCAGTCCAACTGGCCCTGGTAAACTCTCATCAGATCCGTTCCCTTGTATCAGTGGGTGCTAGCATCCCTCGCAGTACTGATTTCGTCTTTCATGTTCCTCCTCCTTCCGCTCCCCCTCCGGACCTCGGGGGGCTCAATCCAGTGCTCCAATGTGGGCCTCCGACTGCATCGCCGACCTTCGCCAGACAAAGGATCTATGGTGATAAGCAAAATATACATCAGTATGGTCATGGGCCACGGCCGATTCAGGCACCCTCTCCTCTGTCCAGAGAGCAATCTGGGGGATTTCTCCTTGGACCTGGGATCCCATATATAATCAAGTCTCCTGTAAACCCTAAAATGGCTCCCTTAGTTGAAATATATTGTTCCCTGATCCCATATTCATCCTACCTCCCTCCCCCCCCCCCATCCCCGGCCACCAAGCTTTCCCCCCGTTCCTCCCCTACTCCCTTCTCTCTAGCCCTCTCCCCCTCCATCGACCCTCCCACCCCCCCCATGCACCCGAGGTTACCTGGGACTCTTGTCTATTTCCTACCTCCTGGTGGATAGCTAAATAATCTTCATCAGGTTCATCTTCTTATTTAGCTTCTCTAGGATCACGAATAATAGGCTCAAAGACCTTTAATTATGGTTAGAATCCACTTATGAGTGAATACATACCGTGTTCCTCTTTTTGGGTCTGGCTTACCTCACTCAGTAAAGCGTTTTCTATTTCCATCCATTTGCATGCAAAATTCAAGATGTCATTGTTTTTTACCGCCGAGTAAAACTCTAATGTATATATGTTCCACACCTTTTTTAACCATTCTTCTATTGAGGGGCACCTAGGTTGCTTCCATGTTCTGGCTATTACAAATAGTGCAGCTATGAAAATAGTTGAACAAATGCTTTTGTAGTATGTTAGGGAATCTTTAGGGTATATTCCCAAGAGTGGTATTGCTGGGTCCTGAGGGAGGTTGACTCCCAGTTTCCTGAGAAACCGCCACACTGATTTCCACAGTGGCTGCACGAGTTTGCATTCCCACCAACAATGGATGAGTGTTCCCCTCACCCCACATCCTCTCCAGCATAGGCTATCGTGGGTGTTTTTGACTTTAGCTATTCTGACAGGTGTAAGATGGTATCTCAAAGTGGTTTTGATTTGCATTTCCCTGATCGCTAAGGAGGTTGAGCATGACCTTAAGTGTCTTCTGGCCATTCGAAGTTCATCTGTTGTGAATTCTCTGTTAAGTTCAGTACCCCATTTTTTAATTGGGTTAATTAGAGTTTTAGTGCCTAGTTTCTTGAGTTCTTTGTATATTTTGGAGATCAGACCTTTGTCTGATGAGGGGTTGGTGAAGATCTTCTCCCAGTCAGAAGGCAGCCTTTTTGTCCTACTGACAGTGTCCTTTGCTTTACAGAAGCTTCCCAGTTTCAGTAGATCCCATTTATTCATTGTTTCTCTTATTGTCTGTGCTGCTGGGGTCCTACTTAGGAAGAGGCCTCCTGTGCCTAAATCTTGTAGACTACTTCCCACTTTCTCTTCTATCAGGTTCAAAGTGGACGGATTAATGTTGATGTCTTTAATCCATTTGGACTTGATTTTTGTGCATGGTGATAGATATGGATCTACTTTCATTTTTTTACAGGTTGACATCCAGTTATGCCAGCACCATTTGTTAAAGATGCTTTCCTTCTTCCATTGTATACCTTTAGCTCCCTTGTCGAAAATTAGGTGTTCATAAGTTTGTGGGTTAATATCTGGGTCTTCTATTCGATTCCATAGGTCGACTTCTCTGTTCTTATGCCAATACCAAGCTGTTTTCAATACTGTAGCTCTATAATAGAGTTTGAAGTCAGGGATGGTAATGCCTCCAGAAGTTCTTTTATTGTATAAGATTGTTTTGGCTATCCTGGGTTTTTTGTTTTGCCATATAAACTTGATTATTGTTCTCTCAAGGTCTGTGAAGAAGTTTGATGGGATTTTGATGGGGATTGCATTGAATCTATAGATTGCTTTTGGTAGAATTGCCATTTTTACTATGTTGATTCTCCCAATCCAAGAGCAGGGGAGGTCTTTCCATTTTCTGGTATCCTCCTCAATTTCTTTCTTCAAAGACTTAAAGTTTTTGTCAAATAGGTCTTTCACTTCCTTGGTTAGAGTAACCCCAAGATATTTTATGCTATTTGTGGCTATCATGAAAGGTGATGCTTCTCTGATTTCCCTCTCTGCTTCTTTATCCTTTGTGTATAGGAGGGCCACTGATTTTTTGGAGTTGATCTTGTATCCTGCCACGTTACTAAAGGTGTTTATCAGCTGGAGGAGTTCTTTGGTAGAGTTTTTGGGGTCGCTTATGTACACTATCATATCGTCAGCAAATAACGAAAGTTTAACTTCATCCTTTCCAATTCGAATCCCCGTGATCCCCTTATGTTGTCTTATTGCTATTGCTAGAACTTCAAGCACTATATTGAAGAGGTATGGAGAGAGTGGACAGCCTTGTCGCGTTCCTGATTTTAGTGGAAAGGCTTTGAGTTTCTCTCCATTCAGTTTGATGTTAGCTGTCGGCTTGCTGTATATTGCTTTTATTATATTTAGGTATGATCCTTGTATCCCCAGTCTCTCCAACACCTTTATCATAAATGGGTGTTGAATTTTGTCAAATGCTTTTTCAGCATCTAGTGAGATGATCATATGGTTTTTTTCTTTCAGTTTATTTATATGATGGATTACATTGATAGATTTGCGTATGTTGAACCAGCCCTGCATCTCTGGAATGAAGCCGACTTGATCATAATGGATAATTTTTCTAATGTGCTCTTGGATTCGGTTTGCCAGTATTTTATTGAGAATTTTCGCGTCGATGTTCATGAGTGAGATTGGCCTGTAATTCTCTTTCTTGGTTGTGTCTTTGTGTGGTTTTGGTATTAGGGTAACTGTAGCTTCATAAAAGGAGTTAGGCAGTGACTCTTCTGTTTCTATATTGTGGAATACGTTAAGGAGTATAGGTATTAGCTCTTCCTGGAAGTTCTGGTAGAATTCTGCATTGAAACCATCTGGTCCTGGGCTTTTTTTGGTAGGGAGATTTTTGATAACAGCTTCTAACTCTTCGCGACTAACAGGTCTATTTAGATTGTTCACCTGTTCTTGGTTCAACTTTGGTATATGGTATTTATCTAAAAAAATATCCATTTCTTTTACATTTTCCAACTTTGTGGCATATAAACTTTCATAGTAAGATCTAATGATTCTCTGAATTTCCTCTGTGTCTGTGGTTATGTCCCCCTTTTCATTTCTGATCTTATTAATTTGCATGTTCTCTCTCTGCCGTTTGATTAACTTGGATAGGGGTTTGTCAATCTCGTTGATTTTCTCCAAGAACCAGCTTTTTGATTCATTGATTCTTTGGATTGTTTTCTCTGTTTCTATTTTGTTGATTTCAGCCCTCAGTTTGATTATTTCCAGTCTTCTAGACCTCCTGGGTGAATCAGCTTCTTTTTTTTCTAGATCTTTCAAGTGTGCTGTTAAGTCTCCAATGAGTGCTTTCTCCACTTTCTTTAATTGGGCACTTAGTGCTATGAACTTTCCTCTTAGCACTGCTTTCATAGTGTCCCATAGGTTTGAGTATGTTGTGTCTTTGTTTTCATTAAATTCAAGGAAGAGATTAATTTCTTTCTTTATTTCTTCCTTGACCCAGGGGTGATTTAGTAGTTGACTGTTCAGTTTCCATGAGTTTGTTGGCTTCCTGGGGGGAGCATTGTTGTTGAATTCTAATTTTAGTTCATGGTGATCTGACAAGACACAGGTAGTTACTAATATTTTTTTGTATCTGTGGAAGTTTGCTTTGTTACCGAGTATGTGGTCAATTTTCGAGAAGGTTCCATGAGCTGCAGAGAAAAAGGTATATTCTTTCCTATTTGGGTGGAGTGTTCTATAGATGTCTGTTAAATCCATTAGATTCAATACCTCCAATAGGTCTCTCAATTCTCTGTTTGGTTTCTGTCTGATTGACCTGCCCATTGGTGAGAGAGGAGTGTTGAAGTCTCCTACTATTAGTGTGTGTGGTTTGATGACCGCCTTGAGTTCTAGAAGAGTTTCTTTTACATATGTGGGTGCCTTTATATTAGGAGCATAGATATTCAGGATTGAGACTTCCTCCTGATGAATTGTTCCAGTTATGAGTATGAAATGTCCATCTCCATTTCTTCTGATTGATTTTAGTTTGAAGTCGATTTTGTTAGATATTAGAATGGCCACGCCCGCTTGTTTCTTAGGTCCATTTGCTTGGAAAACCTTTTCCCAACCCTTTACTCTGAGTAAGTGTCTGTCTTTGTGGTTGAGGTGTGTTTCTTGTAAACAGCAGAATGTTGGATCCTGTTTTCGTATCCAATCTCTAAGTCTGTGCCTCTTTATAGGTGAATTGAGTCCATTGATATTAAGTGATATTAATGACCAGTGGTTGTTGACTCCGGTCATTTTTTTTTTTTGGTAGTAGAGTGTATGTGTTTTTCTTCTTTGATTTGTGCTTGTGAATGGTCGCTAGATGTTCGAGTTATTGTAGATCGTGTTGGGAATGTTGGATTCCTTCGGTAGTGATTTTCCTTCTAATATTCTCTGTAAGGCTGGATTAGTAGCTACGTATTGTTTAAATTTGTTTTTATCCTGGAATATTTTGTTTTCTCCGTTGATAGTGAACAATATCTTGGCTGGGTATAGTAGTCTGGGTTTGCATCCATGGTCTCTTAGTTTCTGCAGTACCTCTATCCAGGATCTTCTGGCTTTCATGGTTTCCATAGAGAAATCCGGTGTAAGCCTGATAGGTTTACCTTTATAAGTTACTTGACCTTTTACCTTTGCAGCTCTTAAAATTTTTTCTTTAATATTTATGTTTTGTGCTTTGATTATTATATGGCGCGGGGATGTTTTTTTCTGATCCAATCTATTCGGTGTTCTGTATGCTTCTTGAACCTTCATAGGAATATCGTTCTTTAGGTTGGGAAAGTTTTCTTCTATAATTTTGTTGAATATATTTTCTGGGCCTTCGATCTGCAGTTCTTCTCCTTCTTCAATCCCTATTATTCTTAGATTTGGTTTTTTTATTGTGTCCCAGATTTCCTGAATGTTTTGTGAAGAGAATTTGTTGGATTTGCCGTTTTCTCTGACCAGAGCATTTATTTTCTCTATGGTATCTTCAGAATCTGAGATTCGTTCTTCTATCTCTTGTATTCTATTAGTTATGCTTGATTCTGTAGTCTCCGCTCGTTTACCTAGGTTTTCCATATCCAGCCGGTTCTCGTTTTGTGTTTTCTTCATTGCCTCCATTTCAGTTTTCAATTCTTGGACTGTTTCCTTTACTTGTTTGATTGTTTTTTCTTGGTTTCTCAGGGTATCACTCACGGATTTACTTATTTCTTCAAACTTTTTGTTATATTTCTCATCCATTTCTATACTCATTTCTTCAAACTTTTTGTTATACTTCTCGACCAGTTCCTTAAGGGAGTTATTCATATCCTGTTTAAGGGACTCTATTGCTTTCATAATGGCACTTTTTCCACTTCATCTGGGTTAGAGTGTTCAAATCCTTCTGTTGTAGGGTCATTGGGATCTGATATTTTCATGTTGTTTTTCAGATTGTTGGAGGAGGTCTTGCCTTGGCGTCTGCCCATCTCTTAGATCAAATGCTCTCTATTGGAACTTCTGGTATCGGGTCAGGTTCCCTTGTTGGGCAGGGAGTTCACTGATAGAATGCCTACCTTTCCCCAAGCAGGGTATTGAAGCACAGGCACTGCCTCTTTCCGGGATGCCCCTACAGAGCAGGCCCAGTGTGCAAGGCAGCTGAACTGGGGAAATTTTATGGGCTCAGTGGGAGGGGAGAAATACAGAAATTTGTACCTGGATGGAAGCTGGGATGGCAGGTGGGAGAGCCTAGCAGGGTGGAAACAGCACTGCAGGCTGACCTGGGAGTCTATGGGGTCGGGGAAAGTCCTAGCTCCCCCTCGCCGGGCCCCTGCCGCGGGCCTGAATCAGCTCACCACTCCGAAGGCCCTCTGGATGGAAGCTAGGATGGCTGGCGGGGAAGCTAGCAGGGTGGAGCCAGCAGAGCAGGCTGACCTGGGAGTCTATGGGGTCGGGGAGAGTCCTAGCTCCCCCTCGCTGGGCCCCTGTCTCGGGCCCGAATCAACTCACCACTCCGAAGGCCCTCTGGATGGAAGCTGGGATGGCTGGCGGGGAAGCTAGCAGGGTGGAGCCAGCAGAGCAGGCTGACCTGGGAGTCTATGGGCTTAAGTTTTCTTAACATCAATGAGAAAGAAACAATGACAGCAGAGAGACACTGGATAATGGAAAAAACTTCTGAATTAAATCAACCAATTTATTTCAAGGATGTGTTGACCTCACAATGGTAACCAGGAGATGTGTTATGTTGAGAAAGGGGTTTCACTCTTGTTTCCACAGGAAAAGAAAAACTATGGATACCATCAAAATTAATAAAAAGATTCATTTTAAAAAAGAAAAGCCTCTTGAAAAAGAAAAATGACAGCTCATTCATAGGGTGACAATCATACAGGTGGTAAGAAAACCATCTAGGTTTGGGGCAGGATTCTGCTCTTGTCTTTACAAAAAAAAATCACATCTTCAGAAATTCAAGAGACCCTGAATGTTTGGATGATGACAAAAGGAAAAATAAATAACTATCCAATAAAGATCATCAAAAAGAACTAAAATGACTTATGAGGACAGATGATCCAAACATACACACAAACATCCGGGGAGATATACATATACATATACGTATACGTATACATACATACACACACATATACACACACACACACACACACACACACACACACACACACACACACATACAGAGAGAGAGAGAGAAAGAGAGCTGACTTTGGAGTTGGACAATGGCTTTGTCTTCGAAATCCAAGTGTGTTGCTAAAAGAAACGTTCAGAATTTTTGTCTCATGTCAGGAGCCATCTGGTATGGAACAAAAGGAAGACTTTAGAAAAAAATTTTACTTTCTCCCATGCCTATTTTGTCTATTTCATATCTTTCATTAAATGTTTGTCTATATGAATAATGTTTAAGTTTCCATGATAAACAATAGTTTCCTACAGATCTTTTTCCTACAGTAATCTTTAAAGTTTCCAGAAAAATGATGGGGCTCCACAGCAACAACTCCACCTGGTTGAGATGGCATCATGATGCTGATAGCACTGCTATAAGACCAGATTTGGGGTACGAGGTGCTAAAGTGGTACACCTTCTCATGACATTCTGGCCAGACCTCCAAAGAAAAACTTTAAAAAAAAAAAGCCCTATCAACTGCTCAAAAATCATTTGCAACTGTACTGGACAGTAATCTTAAAACTTACCCATCACCTTACTTTTACAGGATCCCATAAAAAGAACATTGCCCCCATGACAGCAAGAAGCATTCTAGAAGATGACACCCTCTCCCCAACAAAGTTTGTCCTCAGGTTTGGGAACATCTTTAGGGGTTGTTGATTATTACTCATATAAGATAGAGGGATGGGGTGAAAACTATGTGGGCTCAAAAAAAATCAAATGGTATAATAGAAAATTTAATGTGAATTTATTCACACTAATAATAATAGCGGGTAATAGAATGAATACTGGTGAGCTATTATTTATGGATAATTTACATTGGTATAGTTTTTTGTATATTGATACAAGTTCAAATTATATTTGTTATTTTTGTTTACATTATTGCACACCTATGCAAACTTATTCTGCCAGATTGTATACAAGCACGTTTCTACCTCTGTTTAGGCAATTTTGTATATTAATACAACTTTTAGGATATATATTCGTATTGCATTATATATTATTCTTACCTCTGATCAAGATACTTATACATTGTTTACATTTGAGGTCATTGTCCTCATTTGCTGAACATTTGTTTACAGATTATTTAATATTCTGACATGAAATCTTAGTCTTTAAGTTATACAGGTATTAAATATTATAGGTCAATAGTTATTTATTTTTTGTTATACATATAGCTAGATTAATTAGGTTCTTTAGACACATAGAGATTGTATTCTGCCTAGATAGGTAATCTTCAACAACTCCAAGGATCTTTAGAACATAACATTTAAATAACTTAGGGTTCTGTTGACATGAGACATGATTGCTCCTGACAGCCCCAATCTATTCCCGAGAGAATGTTGAGCACCAAAGACACTCTACTGGAAGTTTGTTTTCTTCTTGGCACAACTGGCCTTTGGCAAGGAACTGCCCATGCCTCAGCCACTGACAAAAGTACTTGGTATCCAGACTGGATAAGCAGGATGCAAGGAAAAGGACAGCCAAACCTTGCCAAGACAGGGTAAGATGGTTCTGAAAAATTTCCTGCTTCTGAAAATGGTCTGTCAGTTACGCTAGGCCTTAGTTAAAGTTGGTTGCTTCAATGTTTCATATGAGACTTTGGGTTATTTCTCAGGTAGCCAATTGCCTCTATCATATACTGCTCCCTTTGGAAGCTGCTTGATTGCACTTCCTGCCTACTCAAGTAATATTATCTCCCTTCTCAGGCCTTTGATGGGGTTAACGATTAAATAGTCATAGTTACCATCCTCTTGGTTTAGCCAAACCTATTTCTGATGCAAGACTTAGACTCTTTGGAATTGAATGTCTATTAAAAATTTATCATGTGTTCTTTGCTTAATATTGTTTGTGTTGGTTATATTTTTTTACTTGATATCTGTTCCTATTGTATATAGTTTTGTATTGGGTTTGGATTGCTCTTATTTAGACAAAAGGGGGAGGTGATGGGGAATCTTTGTCAACCAATTATGTTTAAGAGGTGGGACGAAGTCAGGGTGTGGCTTTTTGGGACTCAATGAAAAATGGTGCGTTCCCATGTGCCTTCTCTTTGTGTGGTTTCCTTGCAGAACATCTGAGCTTGGATTTCTCATTCCTGTTTCATGAGTTTTGCCCCTTATAATAAATAAGCAATTGTTTTATCTTTTAGCTAGCCTGGTTATTTCTCGAATCGAGCTAATCTCTACATTTCTCTTCTAAAGCATAGTATCTACAGTGTCAAAACCACGATTTCCACCTCTGTGACCTCATTAGCTCAGAAGCCATATGTTGCAGATCCGAGACCCCTGTCCTTTTTGGCGGGGTCCTTTTTCAGGGCAATCTACTCCTGTTACATTATATCATTGTTCTCTTGGCTCTCATCAAGGATACACATGAGAATGAAATGCTGCATTTCCCTCACTTCTCAGACAGCTTTCACAAGAGACTGTCTTCCCTAGATCTGATTCCCTATTTGATGAAGTGAAGAACCTATAAAAAAGCATAGACATTTATATATGCATATATAATAAGTAACTTTTCATTTGTATGTGTGAGTATACACACACACAAATGGAGATTTTTAAATGTTAGATTACCTTTAACAGCTGTATAAGAGCATAAATTGTACATATTAATAGGGCAATATATGATACCCAATGTATATAGACACCATACAGAACAACAGGCATTCGAGATAGAGAATACTAATTTTGTATCCAATTTATGACACTTGAATGGCTATTCACCAAACCCCTCTGAGTACTAGATTATGTGATAGATATAAATAGCTCTTATACTTCAATGATTTCTTTAAGGATTTAAATAGGAGTTCCTCTAAGGTTAAGATGCATCTACCACGCTTCATAGTTTATTATCACCTCCATCATTGTCATCGGCAGCTCCATCATCAGTCCTCAACACTCTTACGTCGACCTGAATAGTTTTCTGTTCTGTTGTCTGGTTAGTCCAGAATGGTGGCTGAAACACTGAAGGAGATTCTTTGTCAGAGAACCTATGGACATCAGTTTAACTTACCCCAAATAAAGCCATACAAGGTAAAATCTTGCCAGTCCTCTTGTCACTCAGCAGCCACTGAATATTTGCTTAATTATGCAAAGATGTGCTGCATTTGTTTAACTATGTAAAGATTGCTGCATTTCCTTAATTTGTTTAAAGATGTGTTGCTGTTTTGCCTTGCCTGTCTAAGGACCATGATTGGTCTGATAAAAAGCTGAACAGCCAATAGCAAGGGAGGAGGTGTAGGTGGGACTTTCAGGCAGGGAGAGTAAGTAGAAGGAGGAATTTAAGGCTCCAGGAAGAAAGAAAAGGAGACACCAGGGAGACGCTAAGGGTCAGCCAATCAGACGCAGCAGAAGCAGGAAAGTAGGACATATAGAATGAAAGAAAGGTAAAAAGTCCCAAGGCAAAGCATAGATGAATAGAAACAGGTAAAAGTAAATTAAAAGAGCTAGTGCGATAAGCCTAAGCTAAGGGCGAACATTCACAATTAATAGTAATCTCCATGTCTCTATTTCAGAGCTGTTTGGTGACCCAAAGAAAATTCCAGCTACAAGCCCTCTATCCGCACCATGATTGGGCAAGCCCACAAAAGGAACCATTCTCCGATTTCCATGAAGGACACAGAACTGCCTTACTGTACTTGGGAACTTATGTCAAGTTCCTACTAGAGAAGATTGTTAAAATGACTAACTTTAGTTAACCTTTTTAATACCAAAGGGAAATGTGGAGAGAGAGAGAGAGAGAGAGAGAGAGAGAGAGAGAGAGAGAGAATCATTAATGTGTACACATGTTTGAATTTAAATGCATAAACTGTTAGAGCTCATTTACTAACATTCTATTACTGACAATGGTTTTATGGCTTGGGGTTTCTGTCGTCCTCCCCAGATGTGGGAACATGGTGAGGTCAATGCCAGCAGCTGGAGTCCTTTGCGTTGTCAACATCAGGATGCTTTTCATTTTGTCTCAGTGTCTGGAAATTCCTTAAATAGCAGAGGAATTTTCTGTTCCTTGAAGCTCTGAGAGAACAGGATTGAAAATATCTGAATCCTCTTTAGATCCCCACTCCCCATAAAGCCATCTGGGCCTGTCTGCCTCAGGCAGAGTTGTTCTTTGACAGTTTGTTGGGTTCTTCGGTGCTCTTGCTCTCCTCATGCTTCCTAGTTTTGTTTTTTTTTTTAAACACCTGTAGCAAGTCACGTTTCCCTAGTGAAGAACAAGCTTATTTTAAAATAATGAAACATGGCAATGGGCGGGAACTCTTTTGCAATTTTAAATTATTTTTGTATCTGTGACTAAATCCTCATTCTCCTTTCTAAGGCTCTGTTCCAATTTTATTTTGTCTTTTTAGGAAGACTTATTCACTTTCTCCCTTCTTTTAAAAAAAAATTACCACCCCTGAAATCAAGCTTTAATAATTAATGCTCTAATCTCTCCCATGAGCTGTATCAGGCCTGGTCTACTGGTGCCCATACTGGACAAAAAGGTGAGAGACAGCTACTGGGGCTGTGCCTCATTGTCTTCTGCATCACTGTTGCTGCCTTGTCTAGAGTTCTCTGCTTCAAGGGCAACAGCACAAATGGCTGCATGAGTTTCCACACCTTTCTGAGAGACTTCTCCCATTCCTGGGACCTCACCCCAGTGTCACCCCAAAGCTTGGCAGAGCTGCAAAACTGGTATTGCAGTTTTCCCAGAGGAGTGTAAAGCTGGTTGCTCTTTTAATAGATGGTTGAGGGCCATCTTTCCTGGAGCAAGGATATCAGAGCTTACAATGGTGGTAAGCCATAGAAAACTTACCTTCCTCCATTGTTAATAAGAATGGGAACTGTGCCACGCTGCTTGGTGTGTTAGACCGAGCAAAGAGGGCATTCCCTGATGACCCGTGCGATTCACATGTGAACACATTAAAAAGCTGTCTGTCCTCTACCCTCCACTGTTATTGGGGCCTTTGATGAGATTCTCAGACATGTTCTCTTCAGCTAAGGGTGGAAAGTCGGGTTGCCATCCCAGATGACTGGAAAGATGGCGATAGTGTGATGGTTCTTCCCTCCACCCCTGAAGAGGAAGCCAAACAACTTTTCTTAAAGTAGTCTTTATCAAAGTACTTCTGTTTGGCTAAAAACCCTAAGTCTGTTGGGTTGTTGGGGCTGCAGCTGACACTGGACCCAAAGATACCAGGCTCCCTTGTAGTAGTTATGATCACAAACTGAGGTCTCTCTATGTCTCCTGAATAATTAAAAATGGAAATGCCAGCAAAACTTTTGTGTGTGTGTGTGTACACATATATTAACTTTTAAATTTAATTTAAATTTTTTTTGGTTTATTGAGACAGTTTTTTTTTTTGTAGCATTGGCTGTCCTGGACTGTAAACTCAAACTCATTCTGTAGACTATGTTAGCCTTGAACTTGCAAAGATGCACCGGCCTTTGCCTCCCGAGTGCTAGGATTAAAGGCATGCGTCACCATCGCCCGGCTTTTCTTTTATTTATTTATTTATTTATTATGTATACAATATTCTGTCTGTGTGTATGCCTTCAGGCCATAAGAGGGCATCAGACCTCATTACAGATGGTTGTGAGCCATCATGTGGTTTCCGGGAATTGAACTCAGGACCCTTGGAAGAGCAGGCAATGCTCTTAACCACTGAGCCATCTCTCCAGCCCCACCCGGCTTTTCTTATGACTCTTCACTCTGTGTTTTCACCAGCATTCTGTCCCATCAAATCTCTCAGCACTCTGCTGGCCAGCTCTCTTGGAAATAGATTCTGTATTTAACACTCAGACCTTTTTGGGCGCTTGCAGGTCTGTAATCAACAAGTAGGCAGTTTAAGAAGCTTGCTTCATTTCACCGTAGAAAGATCATCACTTTGGTAGTTGTCCTCATTGATCCACTTTTCTGTTACCCATTTTGGAGAGCAATGGGACTTGAAACTGAACTCTGTCCGAAGCATCTAAGGATATAACCCGGGAACCTAGAGTAACACACACATTCCCAGGACTCTGTAAAATTTTTTGTACATTTAAAGTAGCCATCTGAAGGAATTCTTTAAGTATTTTGCTACAAAGAGAAATGTGATAATTTTCTATTGAGTGAGAGCCTCAAGGAGGCTCCTTTGTCTGCCAAGGAGGGGGATGGACCCAAAGGTGTGAGCAAGACTGTGCAGGTAGCTCACAGCATCCCTGTCTCAATCTTCTGATGACTGGTAACTGTGAGCACATCCTATGAGAGAGGAGAGGTGACGGAGACCGTCTCATTGTTAAACAGCCTAGCAGTGGGCTACCGTTTTCTGAAGTTTCTTTTGTGGGAGATCAACAAATAAAACTCCTTTATGAAACCTGGGGAAATAAAGATGAGTAATACACAGCTAGCTGTGGGTTCTTAGGACAATGACAGGCTTGGAAGAACAGACATGGAAAAAATGTGTGTGGTCTGGGAAGGTTTAATGGGAAGCAGTAGAGGCCACTTGCACCCATTTTCCATAGACCACATCAGTCTCCTGGTAACCCTGCCTATGATTAGGCTATGGCTAAGCTACAGATCCAAGGAGGTTGGGAAAACTGGAATTGAGAAGGTGGACATAGCACATATCCTTAGTCCTAGCACTCTGGAAGCAAAGGCAGGGAGATCACTGGGAGTTCATTACCAGCCTGGTCTACATTAGCAAGTTCCAGGCCAGCCAACACTGCATAGTGGAACCCAAACACAAAACAACAAGAACAAAAGGAAATACTAAAGTTGATTATGTAACTTGCCATGCTATGAGGAGGGGACATACATGCGTAATAGTCAAAAACTGTCTTGAAGGGACCAAAGAGATGGCTCAGTGGTGAAGAGCACCATCGTTTTCGCAGAGGATCCAGGTTTGGTTCCCAGCATCCAAGAGACGGAACTGCCTGAAAATAAAAAGTTCCCGTACAGCAAGGAAAACAGTCAGCAGAGTTAACAGACAGCCCACAGAATGGGAGGGAGTCTTTACCAGCCACAGTTTGGACAAGGGACACATATTCAAAATTTACAAAGAACCAAGAAACACCAAGAAAATAAAATCGTCAACCAGCATTTAATAACCGTTTTAAAAAGTTTTCAGTATCCCTAGCCATCAGGGAAATGTAGATTAAAACTCCTTTGAGATCCCACCTCGCCCCAGCCAGAACGATTATCAGTAGCAAATCTGCCGACAAATTTTGGAGGCAATATGGAGAGAAAGGAACCCTTATCCACTAGACCTACAATATGTCCCAACTATTTTATTCCTGAACATATACACAGAGAATTCTATACCCTACCCTAGAGAGATCTGCATACTCATGTTTATAGAAGTTTTATTAAGGATAGAAAAGAACTGGAATCAACTTCATTGCCCATCACCAGATAAACAGATTATGGAAAATATATTCATACATGTACTATTAAGCTGTAAGGAAAAATGAAGTTAAAATTTACAGGAAATGGATGGACTTAGATGTATATATGGGAATATGTAAACAAATGCACACATGGGTAACAGTATAACATGAAAAAAGAGGAGAAGAAAGGCTAAATACAAGGGGATGGGGAAGGGCTGAACACAGGCAATGGAGGACATGAGATATGAAATAGGATATAAAGATAATCGTTTTCTAGTTCTGATTCTGTCAAAGAGGTGTTTTTTGGTTTTGGTGGTAGATAGGTGCATATAATATATTCATTACTAAAAATTTAATATGAAGCCTCGAGCTTCCATTCTGTGCATCTATTCTATGCACAGAAGGGTTGTGCATACTTTAGTTTGGTTGATTTGGGTGTCAAATGTTTTTATTTATTTTTAAGGTTATTCTAATAATAAAATTTGTAAAATTAAATTAAGCAAAACCTACCTCCGCCCCAATGCTATGGGAGCTAAGAGGTTGCTTTGGAGGCACACTATTGATGGCTGTGGTTATAAAGGTGATCAGAACCTCAGAAAATCACATAAGTTCTTCAGTTGTACACATTCCAAATGGCTTGCTGAACTGGTGGATTAGGAATTTAAACTGTAGAGATTTGGAACTACAAATTCCTGTGTGAAGAGTGATGGAGGGTGTTGTAGAAAGTCCTTGTCAAATGTTTGACAGTTACCTGAGCTTGCAGCCTCTTCTTCAGGCTGATTTTCCAGACAAGCATTGCTCAGTGGAGTTTTCTGTCGTGACAGACATGGTTCGTTTTGCCCTTCCTTATACTGTAGCCAGAAGTCACGTCACGTGTGGTATATTAATAGCTGCTTTGCTATAGCCGCTGTGATAAAATACGATGACCAAGAGTAGAAAAGAGTTTACTGCGGTTTACACTTCTTGTAGAATAGCATCCATCATGGTAGGTAAGACATGGAAGGCAGGACAACAGGAGCAGGAAGCTGGCTGAACACATCTTCATTCCCCCCATAGGAAGCCGGGAGAGAGAGAGAGAGAGAGAGAGAGAGAGAGAGAGAGAGAGAGAGAGAGAGAGAGAGAGAGGGATGGAGGGAGGGAGGGAGGGATGGAGAGAACAGAAAGCAGAGGCAGGAGAAAGCTATAAACTTTTAAAGTCTACTCCCTGGGGACATACTTCTTCCAGCAAGATTCCCCTTGCTAAAAGTGTCACCTTCCAGACACTAACTGGGGATCAAATGCCCAAATACATAAGCCTGTGGGGAGCAGTTTTATCATTCAGAAACCACAGGTGGTTCTTGGATATTGGAAATATAGTATATAGCAACTGAGGCACTACTCCTAAATTTTATTTAATTTGATGTCAAAGCCATTCTTACTCAGCGACTGACTGTGAACTTGGTTACCACATTCCTAGGAAAGTTTATTTTACATAAATAAAATTTTGAAGAAGGTAAGATAAACATTGTGGGGCGGGGGGCTAGAGTAATCCTCTGACTAAGCCAAAAGTTGACAGGTACAGGGAACTGCACTACTCCCATAGATCAAAATCAAGAATACAAGAACTAAAGTGCCTCCCCCCACCCGCTCTTCTTCCTCATCTCTTGTGAAAATGAACTTCACTTTTAAGCATGTTTCCTCCAGGTACAGAAGTAACCTTTTAGGCGTTCCATGCCAGAGCCGCAGGGCTTTCCGCTCATTGCTGAGAGCCCAGCTGCTTCACACCCCGCTCTTTGAGCTTTTGTAGGAACTGGAGAGATGGAACTTCTGTGGCCCTTCATGGAACTGCCCCTCCCCTACACATGATTTATATGCAGTGACCTCTGTCTGGGGCTTTAAGACAGTGATGGAGGCACTTTCTGTCCTGCTAGACAACTTCACTACTCCCATTGCCGAGCATGAACCACGGAAGGAAGAAGGCACAGGCTTCTATCCCAGACACATTTCCCAGAGACACAGTGATGGGACAACAGCAAACCTAAACCTCTGGTGTAAAATGATCGAGGTACCCTGCTTACTCCAGTCCCATGGCTGCCACTGTGTTCCACAGCACCTGATAGCGAATTCATAGATGGTTTTATTAGGTAGTGGAAAGGAAGATGGAGGATGTTCTGTATTTATTTCCTGTCCACAGAAAGTCACCTGACTAATCCTGACCTCAATAAATCATAGCCCCTCCTAGAGGGACAGGTAGCACTTCATATATTTATTTTTGGATAATGATAGAGTCTGTGTGCACATCATCTACCTCCCTGTTCTCTTCCCTGACTTCATCTCCCGAGTCATCATCTTCAACACCCCAGTAGCATGTTGAGTTTTTCTTTAGGCAGCATGATATTACAGTCTTCATAAGCTACATGGAAGCACCAGTTCTTGGAATTCAAACTCTTTTCTTTTTTTTTTTTTGTAAATTTTATTAAATTATAAAAGTTTCCATTTCCGCCCCTCTTCCCAACACCCTCCTACTCCCCCCACTCCCTCTCCTCTTCCCTCTTCGTCCCTTAGGGCAGTCAGGGTTTCCTGCCCTGTGGGAAGTTCCAGTTCCTTCCCCCTCCCTCCAGGTCCAGGAAGGTGAGTGTCCAAACAGACTGGATCCCCAAAATCCAGTATATGCAGAGGAAACAGGTCCCAGTATCATAGTCAATGGCTTTTCAGAAAGACTTCGGGCCAGCCACAGTCAGAGAATCCGGCCAAATTCCGAGAATCTGGTTAGATCACCTCCTCGTTCAGTCCCAGTCCAACTGGCCTTGGTAAACTCTCATTAGATCCGTTCCCTTGTATCAGTGGGTGATAGCATCCCTCGCAGTACTGATATCGTTTTTCATGTTCTTCCTCCTTCTGCTCCTCATTTGGACCTCGGGGGGCTCAGTCCGGTGCTCCAATGTGGGTCTCCAACTGTATCGCCGTCCTTCGCCAGATGAAGGATCTATGGTGATAAGCAAAATATACATCAGTATGGTCATGGGCCACGGCCGATTCAGGCACCCTCTCCTCTGTCCAGAGAACAATCTGGGGGATCTCTCCTTGGACCTGGGATCCCATATATAATCAAGTCTCCTGTAAACCCTAAAATGACTCCCTTAGTTGAAATATATTCTTCCCTGCTCCCATATTCATCCTTCCTCCCTCCCCCACCCATCCCAGGCCACCGAGCTTTCCCCGTTCCTCCCCTACTCCCTTCTCTCTAACCCTCTCCCCTTCCATCAACTCTCCCACCCCCCCATGCACCCGAGGTTACCTGGGACTCTTGTCTATTTCCTACCTCCTGGTGAATAGCTAAATAATCTTCATCAGGTTCATCTTCTTATTTAGCTTCTCTAGGATCACGAATAATAGGCTCAAAGACCCAGGACCCAGCAATTCCACTCTTGGGAATATACCCTAAAGATTCCCTAACATACTACAAAAGCATTTGTTCTACTACGTTCATAGCAGCACTATTTGTAATAGCCAGAACCTGGAAACAGCCTAGGTGCCCCTCAATAGAAGAATGGTTAAAAAAGGTGTGGAACATATACACATTAGAGTTTTACTCAGTGGTAAAAAACAATGACATCTTGAATTTTGCATGCAAATGGATGGAAATAGAAAACGCTTTACTGAGTGAGGTAAGCCAGACCCAAAAAGAGGAACACGGTATGTATTCACTCATAAGTGGATTCTAACCATAATCAAACTCTTTTCTTTTAAAACTTCATTTTCTTACACAGGTTTCTGAAGTCTGGTTTGGAAGCTCAAAAGCACAGACTCAGTGGACTTTTTCCTTTCCTTCTGTTATACTTTCTGGAGGGCAGGAAGCAGAAGATGCAGTCAGAGCGTGGCTGGGGTGACTGAGATGCTAAGTTCTTCTCTTTATTTAACTGAAATTTCAACAACCACACCTATTTAGGGGCCACTGCACTGAGTAACACAGTTGCAAATGTGAACACCACCACCAGAAACCCCCCAAACCAGTGCTGTTTAAAGTCATATCGTATTCCTAATGTCTCACTGCTACTTACGTACACAGAGTCACACTTACCAGGGTATTGGTGGCTTTTCCTGTTGCTGTGACGAGACACACTGACAAAAGCAACTTCCAAGAGTCCATCTGGGCTTGCAATTTGAAGGTGCAGTCCGTCATAGCAGGGGAGTCGTGACAGCAGGACCCCAAGGCATCAGCTGTCATGAGGAAGAGAGAGATGGATGATAACGCTCAGCTCACTCCCTCCATTTTACAGAGTCGGGGGCCCCAGCCCATAGAATGCTGCTGCACACATTTAAGGAGGCTTCCTACCTCCATTCACCTAAACCCTTTCTCACAGTCGTGCCCATAAGTTTGCTTCTTTGGTGATTCCAGAGCCTGTCAAGTTGAGAATCATTATTAACAACCATGGTCATGTGTTTCTACTCAAAATAGAAACAATTTGCTTATATAAATATGGCTTTGACATTTTAGCCATATCCACTCAGTTAAAAGCAAATGATGCCTTCACTGGCTAATTGGCTAGAACTCTTGACCTAATAAGCAGAGGCTGAATTCACAATTAATTAAGGATTTCATGTTCATTCAGCCAAAACATGCCTCAAACCATCTTTTGTTCAGCTGGCCAGTGTGATACTTAGATCCATATTTAGGACATCTTCTTACTGTAATCAACACATGCAAAATATCTCGGGTCATAGATGCTCTTTCATTTCTAAGAATAGAAATTATTCTGGATTTTCCCGTGGTGCTAACTTTCGCTGTATCCATCCCAGGAGGCTACATGGTAGTTTGTATGTAATTGGATATGAAGAACGGTAGTCTTCCATTTCCACCTGCCGGAGAGCAGTGCTTGTCATCAGAGATGGGGAGATGGGAGATGAAGGACACCCAGCAGTTTCTAGGTACCTGGATTTCTAAGGGGAATTCATATCTGTTTGATCCAAAGCCCCTGCTGCCTAATAACTCTGACTTTACTTGATACACATGATGACAACTAATTGGGATCATGTGCCATTTTCTTCCTTTTTAATATTTTAACAGTGTGTGTGTGTGTGTGTGTGTGTGTGTGTGTGTGTGTGTGCGTGTGTAAGACAACTTGTAGGAGTCTCTTTTTTCCTACCACGTAGGTTCTGGAGCTTGAACACAGGTCATCAGGCTTAGTGACAAGCACCTTTACCTGTTGAGTCATTTTGCTGTTCCCTGCCACATTCTATGTCTAGCACCCGCAATTCCTTTCAACAAGCTGATGGGCACCAGTGGCTGCCCAACCAATGCCCATTAATAGTCTGGCAGTGGAAAGTAGATGAACACAGCTATGAAGCTAGAATCTAAGTCATACAAGAGGGCTGTCTCACGTTGGGTCGCTAGACAAGATGTCACTCATTTAATCCTATATTAGCTTTTGGTTTCCTACTAGGTTTGGAGAAGATTAAGGATAGCATTTTGGGATGCATGCTATGCCTAGTTCGAAACCTCTTTGCTCCAATCTTAACCTTGTAACTGACCACCAATAAGGTGACCTTATACAATTTAATGAGCACATCCCATTTGCATATCTTCCTCTGAATTCAGCACTAAAACGTCTCACATTCTCTTGACATGCAATAGGAGCTAGATGCTCACTCTATTTGCTGTTGTGTCCTTGGCTTCACCTTTCAAGCACGAAAATATTTACTGTCCTAGAAGGCTAAAGCTTGAACGCCTTGCAACACTGCCTTCTCCCACCTCTGCACTAAAGCTGTCCTTGCAAACTTTGGACAGAGGCAAGGTGGGAGCAGAAAACTACAAGTCCCAGCATGCACGGCACATTCCGCACAGGCGCAAGGGGACCACCCGGCCAGCTGGCCAGCCAGCCTGCGGAGGCTCCCCGGTTCGCTCGCCCGGCTCGGGCTAGGGGCTGCAGCCCGGGGCGTACCGGCGGGCGCCAAGGGCGGCCCCGGGCGTGGCACAGAGAAGGATGCGACTGGCGGAGTAGGCGGAGGTGCTCTCGGGAGGCTGGGCGCGGGCCAGGCGGCTCCCCAGGCTCCGCAGTGCCGCCGCCGCCGCCGTCGCCCAGGAGGCTGGGCGCGGGAGCCATGTAACCCTGCGGCGGGCTCCGGGCAGCTCCGTCCTTCCCCAGCTCCCGGGCTAGCGCGGCAGCGGGACCACGATGAAGAAGCAGTTTAATCGCATGCGCCAGCTGGCCAACCAGACGGTGGGCAGGTAGGTCACCCGCTGGCTGCCTGGGGCCGGCACGCCCGCGGGGCTGCACCTACCGGGCGCAGGTGATGGAGCTGCCCCGCCTGGAGCTCCTGCGTTTCTCCTGTGGCCGGCAGGCTCGACCTCTCCTCTCCCGACCCGACCCTTTCTTGCTTCCCGCCGGCCGGTCTAGGCTTGGGTTGCCCAGCTCAGAGAGTGACGCATCCTTCACCTGCGTCCCCAGCTGCCCCTTCACCTCGCCCTCCCTGCCTTTACCAGGGACTCCCTTTCCCTCTGACCGCGATTCTTACTGGAAACAGGTGTTTGCTCTGAGGGAGTTGGTGGCTGCTGAGTCGCTGGCTGCCTCCGGAGATCCCTCCCTACTCGTGCCCAGTTCAGGGCTGCTTAGGGTCCTAGGGTAGTGTTGGGCCTGGTCGACACCCCCACCCCGCACTCCCCGCTGCGACGTGTTTGTTTTCAGGGACTGTGACTGTACAAGATGCTGGTTCACTTTTCTGGCCGCTTTTCTTCAGCGTTTGGGGGTGGGGAAAGGATGGCGGGGAGGGGGAAGGTGCTGGTGGCATGGCGCTGTTGTAGGCTCGGTCCCAAGACTGATTTCAGTGTAGGGAGGGAGGCTGCAGAAAGCGAGGTTTAGCTCCCTTCGAAGATGAGAGGTTCAGAGGCTCGCAGCCAGGTAGGGGATGGGGGCAGTCTCCATCCCTACTCCCAGTCCAGTACAGCTCGGCCCCGGAAATCTGCAGGACCCAGACTGTTCTCATCTTGGTGAACATGGACTAGATCTGGGCCAGTGTCTTCAGGAGCGGATCTGCGGGGTGCCAACATCTATTAAGGTTACATAAGGATTCTGGTGGGTCTCTTCCAAAGCTAGACATGCTCGAAACACAGGCTTGTTAGGTAGAGGGGATTTTTTCATGGAATCCTTGTGACCGGGGAAGAATTTCTGTGTGGTTGTCAAAGGAATTCAGGTGTGCAGTTTAAAGCAATCAGAGAGCGAAGAACCCCAGCCTTGGGTGCAATTCAAGTGCGAGCTTCACACATGGAGTGTGCTTGGCCAGGTTTGTTGAGAAACCAAATACCTTTCTTGGGTGGGAAGTGGAGCTTGAGCTGGCACCTGGTAGGGTGGGGGTGGGGGACTTCCCTGGAGAATAGAGAACGTCTCAACTCCATGGAAGCATACTGCCCTAGTTACAGTGGGCATTTGAGGGCAGGGGATGTGGTGGCTTCTCTGGGACTCCAGATGGTTTCCAAGTAACAGCGTCTAAACTAGACTTGGATTCATTTTCCCCTTCCCAAACACATGTGCTTTAACATGAGGGGGAATTTATGAATAGCAGAGTCAGATTAGCCCAGATTTTTGGCATGGTACTGCCATAAATATAGCCTCACGTGGACTGTCTTTATATGTTGGGTGCTGAGATAGTGTTTTCCTGGTACTGGAGATGTCAGGCTGACCACTCTTTACTGTTTTGACTTCTGGATTACTCTCTGGTATCTGGCTTATGTGATGGCGTTAGGCATCTCAGGGGGGCAGTGGTCAGGGGTTACTGTCTCTCATGGTCTTGGAGTGGTTCTTTTGGTGTTAGGATCTAAATGTCATGGTGAAAGCATCATGCTGCCTTCACGAAACCTGAGTCTTTGCTCTTCCTTCAGGACTTGTTGTTAAGTTGTGAGATTTTTGAGTCATGGACATAGTAACCTTATTTTTTTCACCTTCATTAACGGAGGAAATGAAAAACGGCAAAGACAAATCAGATTTTTTTTTTAAAGTGGTCTTACTTATTGCCAGAACATTCTTAGAAGTACAAATCCGTGGTTATACCTTGCTCATCTTCAGGGCTGCTGGAGCTCTTGTATGGATGACCAACCTATACAAACCGAGGCCCTACTTGTATCTGTTTTGATGGAGTCCAGAGTGAACCCTTAAAGCAAAACTTAGTCCATGATGCTCCGCTGCTCCACCACTCCCAGGGCCGGCTCCTTCCGCCTAGTAGTCCCCGAATTCCAGTGACCTGCACCACTGCCTCCGAACCCACAGGCCCCTCTGTCTCAACAGGCTCCTTTTGTCTTCCCTGTTCCTTGACCCTGAACCCCTGCCACTTGCTCTCCTGTGCTTCAGACATGTCAAGCCCAGCTCCACTATAGGGCTGTTTTTCTTGCTGACTCCCAACTTTTACTGCCCGGTTGAGCATGTGGTCTTCTCAAATAGCATTCTCATCCATCAGGACTTGGCTCACAGGCTCAGGTAGCCCCGCCCCCAGCTCTTGTCCCTCACCTTTTTCATTTTTTCGCACAGCACTCACCGCTGCTTGAAAGCTCGTCCTTTTTTTGATTTTTGCCCATCTGTCTCCCACAGAATGTATTGATCGCCCTTGCACGCCAAGGACACACAGCAGCGCCTCGTAGGCAGTTGGTGCCTGGTCAATATTTATTGCCAAGATTAAAATTTTCCTCCTGGCCCATGAGGGAAATAAAGGGGTGGCATGGGTTCTTCTTCCTATTGAGAATGTTGGGAGGCATGACCCAATGTATGGGGGGAAGGGTTGGGATTTGCTTCTTACTATCTTCATTCACTAGCCGCGCATAGGGTTTGTGTTAGTTGTGGTTTCTATTGCTGTGAAGAGACACCACGACTGTGGCAATTCATATAAAGGAAAAACATTTCCTCGGGGGCTGGTTTATAGTTTTAGAGGTTTAGTTCATTATCGTCATGGTGGGAAATGGTAGTATGCAGGCAGACATGGTGCTGAGGGTTCTACATCCTGATCTCCAGGCAACGGGAAGTGAACCGGGTTCCACACTGGACATAACCTGAGGCTAGGAGACCGCAGAGCCCACCCCCACAGTGACACATTTCTTCCAACGAAACAATACCTCCTAATTATGCTCCTCCCTGTGGGGGCCATTTTCTTTCAGGCCTGCACAGGGTTAGAAGTTTGGATGGTGTGTGCGGTGTTATGAAGTGCGTTGTAGAGAGTAGTTTTAGTAGACGCTCGGTTCTCACTCCTATGGTCTTGGAAGTAGTGACTTCCCATCTTTCTGGAGGAGAGGTGGGCTTGAGAGCCACCCCTTCTCCCTGGCCCCCCACCTAACTCATTTTCTATAACTCGCAGGTTCTAGGATTATTCCAAATGAAAACCTTGTAGGGATTGGCTCATGTCTTTTGAACAGTGTAAGGATTGCCTTCCTCGAGTATACTCTTGGGTTCTTAGTACTTTGCCTTGAATTGGGCATCTCTAACTAGACATCAACAACTATGGAACGAGTTGCTAAGTGCTCAACTGGGAGGGTGTTAGTCTAGCATGTAGGAAGCTCTGGGTTGAATCTTTAGTACCACCTGGTGACTCATACCTGTAATCCACGTGGAGGTAGCAGCAGGAAGATCAGAAGTTCAAGATCATCTCTGGCTACCTCGTGAGTTCAAAGTCAGCCTGAGATACATGAGGTCCTGCCTTGGTCATAGTCTCCACTCAGTGCACTTGCTTCTGCCGTGAACTCCCCATATCTCTGGAAAGCTCCTCTTGGCCATCCTGTACCTAGTGGCTTGGAACACTTGTTATCAAGTGGCCCGCATTTGCTGGGGTGCTTAGCGATCTTGCGATTGGCTCTCTGCACAATAGTTTTCTTATTGGCAAAATGGGAACCACGAGGGTTACCCTGTGGAGATACAGGAATGGTGACGACGATGACGTTACCCCAGAAAAATGCCCACCATGGTGTTCAGCTTAGTGGAGAGCATCTCTGGGATCTTTGGGCCAGCATTCAACTCTTTTTAGATGGCATGCTTGTGTTCAGTCACGCAGTATAAGGTGACTGGCTGTCTCCTATGGGACACACACCCTCTGCTCTAGGATAGTACAGTGCCGGGCAAACAGTCCTCCTCACCGGAGCCTGAATTTGATGCGTGTGCTGTGCTTCTAAAGGTTCATTTGGAGTGTAACCTTTAACTTGTCGATCATCTTCCTGACTTGATTTTGTGCCCCTTGGGGGCAGATACAATTTGACATGTAGAAGGTTCTCTGAAACTCCTTGGCAAATGGATCAGAAGATCCATGCATTGTAAGAAGAGGAGTCATGGATAGTTTGAGATGAGGGAGAGCACCTGGCGCTGCTGCTTTGATTTTTGTAATGGGAGTGGGTGCCTAGAGGACTGGGGGACAGCTGCTGCCGGCCTGGGGGCCACAAAGGAGGGCTTAGCTTTTGCCATATACGTGGCACCGTTTGCTCCGTTTACTTTTTTTTTGTTGTTGTTGTTAAATCTTCAATACAGTCCAGTGTCTTCTGGGGTGTTACCCATCCTGAGAGACAGTGTTCTTCTTGGAAGTGATATCTGGTTTGTGTTGGGTGAAACAAAGTGCTGAGCTGAAACTTTAGCACCCAAGAGACCTACAGGGTGAAAGAGAAGATGCAAGAAGCAAAATCAGCCCCTGCTGAGGACTTTTTTTTTCTAGTCTGCATGTTGGGAGCCCAGCAAACCCCCATCTTAGAGAGCTGTGATGAGGTTGAAGGAAGCCTGGCCTGATGAAGGGCATATCAGATGGACCTTCAGGTTCTGAGCATTTTCCTTTAACGCTCTCCCATTCAGCCTCCAGGAAACATTAGCCTTCTACATACACAGTCCTAAAAGTGGATTCCGGTAGGAACTGCCTAGCAGCTCAGCATCCATTCTGCCCTTGTAGGACAGTAAGTTCAAGCATAGGCAAGTGGCGATGGACTTGGAGGTGGGAGCAAGGCTGTTTGGGTTGCACTGGATTGTGTGGGCTTAGAGGTGCTAAGTTGGGGGTGGAAGAACAAATTCTGTCTCCAGAGCTCTGCTTTCCATTCCTCGACTGCTTGCTAGTGTGCAAGGCGGAGCTGAGAGGGCTTGGTTCTTCCTGCAGCCTTGCCAAGCCTCACTGCCGCAGCAGCGACTGCACAGTTGAACTGCAGGCGGTTCAGACCTTGGCCAGTGGTCCCCAGCTGGGTGTGAGGCCACACAACTTCCAGGAGCCCTGGCATGCCCTGCATTTATGCTCTGGCCAAAAGTCACTGATTGCCCTTCAGTGCGCTTCTGAAAGCCACCAGCCAATCAATAGGACCAGAGGGGAAAGTCAGAACAAATCTGCATTAGTCATCACCTGCGTTTTTGCTGGCTGCGATTCGGACTTCGCAGACCAATGCAGGTTTCTGCAGCCAGTTTCTGTGAGTGCAGCAGGGCTCTCCAGACCAGAGACTGTGCCCTAGAATTCTTCAGTAGAGTCCTGGGAGCCCAGGCCCCACCTCCTGGGAGGTGTGGCTGTGTGATAAGGACGTGGACTGGCTCACTGCTGAAGGGGCTGCAGAGGCAGAAGGACCTTTGCCCTTGGTCCTCCAAACTCCTTACACTGCAGGCCTGCCCCATCTACCCTTTGCTGGCCTGGTTTCTGCAGTCAGCAGGAGGCTGCCTGGGTTTCTTGCAGTAGTCTCTCAGCCCAGACCTGCAAGTCACTGTGAGGGAGCCTTTTTTTTTTTTTATCGTGAGTAGCAATTAATCATCATCTCCCCTCCCATTTTCCTCCATTGGTGAAATTCATCAACACTGATTGGTGATCTTGTAAGAGTGGGTGATAAGAAGCATTGTTTTTCTGTGGCTTTTTAAGAAAGTAAATTAGTAGCCCTGCGAATAAAACAGTAATTTGTGGTTATTTGTTTTAGAGGGATCTGTAATCATCCCTTTTATTAGTAGTCAAGAGCAGATTATTTCAAATGCTCTTTCCCCGATGTTGGTAAACAGTGAAATTACGCTTGACTCAGAGCTGAGGATGTCGGAGCTCAGAGAACAGGTTCAGGGGAAAGAGTGACAGGGCCCGCTCCCTTGGGTTCCTGGACCTCCAACCCCTTGCTACCTCGGGAGGCTGTGGTGCCTAGCAGTTTGAAACTCGCCTTTCTGTCCAGAGAGCAGATGTAGCTTTCATTTTCTAACTGTCGAGATTATTTTTAGAATAAATGTTTATTTTCCCACAGAACTCATTTTTTAACCATGATTTATAGTTGCATAAGTAATGTCCATCATAGAGAAATGGTAGACTTAGGGATCGTTGGAAAAAATGGGAAATTTAGGGATTTTCTACGTGGAGCCCCAGTAATTCTTAGCTGAAGTCTGTTAGCAGACATCTGCAATCTCTTAGCACAGTGATACCTTGGTCATGTGAGCTTCCTAGAGAGTGCTTTGCTACTGTTGGTGATGCCGTCCTGTAGGGCCACCATTGTATCTACAGCCCGTTGTTAACCCATACATTGTCAAGGGCACGTGACTGTATATTCTCAAAAAGAGTAATGACCGTATTATGTGTACTCTTGTAACCTGCTTAACCCCCTTCCTGTTATCTTGATTATGCTCTCATACCAGATACATATATGCATATAATCAATAACATAATGTTCCAGGGTATTTAGTAGTCCACCATAGCTAACTGGTTTCCTTGTTGCTCCTCCTACCTATTTAAGTCTCTAAGATGACATTTCAGAAGTGCGATTGTTGGGTCAGAGAGCATGTGAGGTTTTACCACTATGTGAACGTGTGCATTTCGTGCGCACGTGTGCGCGTGCATACACACACACACACACACACACACACACACACACACACACACACACACACAGTGCTTTTCCATCCTTTGTAGAACTCTCCCTCTCCCCAACTCTATCAGCAACTAATATGATGTTTTTTAGTGTGTGGCAGAAACCTTGAACTTTTAGTTAGCTTGAACTTTTTTGTTTGTTTGTTTTCCTGGATATTTATCGCTTTTTCTGAATTGCTTGCACTTGTTTTTGTCTTAATTTTCTAAACTTATGTTCACAACATTGCTTAATTTTTAGGTAATTTCTAATATCCAAGTACATACCTGCTTAGTCACCTGTGTGCACATTTCCCTGTGGTTCCCGAGTGCTTTCAGAGTTTGGTTTAGGTTTTTTGTTTTGTTTTGTTTTTCTCTTCATCAGGAAATCTAATATTTGTGGTTTGGGATTTGTTAATTTATGGTTTATGCTTATTGATTAATAAGCAGGCCCAGAATATAGAGACACTCAAACATCTTCAACAGTATCTGGAAGGCCTTGATTTTATCATCCAATCTGGAATTCTCCAGCCATCCATTCTGATGTGTGATGTGTGTTAGAAGTCACGTTTCACTTTCTGGGTCCTTCTTGTTTTTAAGTTAGTTATCCTATTATTAAGTGGATGGTGTAATTCATATGTACAGTACTGAAGTACCACTATTAGGTCCTTAAAATCCCAAACCACAAATCTGTGCTTGAGGGTTTATGACTTGCTTCCTTGCTTGCCTTATCAATTCCAGTAGGAAGCTGAGGTGGACTCAGTGTTGGGCAGTGGTAAGTTGATTCTCATTCTAAGGCCCCCATGTCGAGGGGACAGCAAAGCCATGCTGGACCCTGCACCCCAGCTTCTGTTAGGGCTGTTCCATGGCCCAGTTATCAGAGCTCTGAGCCTTTGGCTGGAGACGTTCCTGTCTGCCCTGTGGAAGAAAGGTGTTTATTGCCTACCCACATTTTCTTACATGTGGGTATTAAGATGGAGATGTTGCCATCTTTGCAACATTGGGTATTGTGAGACTTCACCGTCCTTGCCAAGTTGGGTACCATAAGCATGCTTCTCAAGGAAGCATCAGTTTATTTAAGCTTGTCTGTGACTTTCTCATGTAGTTGGTTATTATTTCAGTCCCCCTGGATCATTATTTCCTTTTTGGATGATTTAGACTTGTTGCTGTAGCTTTGGGGATTAGAATCTTCTCCTCCCCCTCCTCCTCCTCCTCCTCCTTCCTCCTCCTCCTCCTCCTTCCTCTTCCTCTTTTTTATTCCATTGCTCTTAAACAATTTAGAACTTGGGTTCCAGGATTCTCCAGTAGATCATTGTTTCTTTTGCAAATAATAATTTCGTGTCTTCTTCTTAGTTTGTGCTTACTTCTTTTTTCTTGTCTAATTGCATTGTCTAGTGCTCAAAGAAAGGCACTATGGTATCGTGGTGATGTATGGGTGCTTTTGTTTTGACTCTAATAAAATCACATAGTGGTTAGTTTGAGATTTTTTTTAAACATACATTTATTTATATGTGCATGTGTGCATGAACAACTTGTAGGAATCAATTCTCTTCTTTCGGCATGCAGCCTGTGGATTCTGAGCATCAGACTCAGGCAGTCAGGGTTAGCGTGCGCCACGTGTGTCCTGGCCCTCCAAAGAGTCTCCAGTCCTCAGCTCCCCTCTCCCGTACTGTGGTTTGTTGGCTGTTTCTGCATGACTAGGTTGAATTTATTGTTTGTATGGATTTGTCATCTTTGCTCTGTCTCTCATATTTTAGTAACAGTGTAAAATGAATTCTCCAGTTTTCCTTTCTAAGGAGTTTTGAAACCAGGACGTTCTCATTCCTTGAAGCTCGTGAACCGTTTTCCAAGGACACTCATTGGATACAGTTCTTTGGCGGGTCTCCATTTTCTTCTCTGGCCATTAGACTAGTCATGGTTTCCTTTTTTTTTTTTTTTCTTCCTTGAATCACTTTGAGTAGCACATTCTCAAAATATTCATTTTATTATGATTTTGATGTTTAAAACAAGTTTAATAGACTCTGCATATAAATTGGACTTCCAATGTGGTTTAATGTGAACTTCTCGCTTTGCCCCCTGACTAGCTTTGCCCCTCTCCCCCCACCTTCAAGATCAGCTTTTAGGCCTCGTTTACTCTCATTTGAATTCTCTCCTAATTTCCTTGGGTTTGTTTTGCCTGCTCTCAGCAGTCAATGTCCCGTGCTGTATGTGAGGCTAGGTGAGATCTGCTATGGGAACTCAAGTAACATAATGACACATCCTTCCCTTTGGGCTCATTCAAAATGAACTGAGATGGAGGTGAACTCTCAAGGTCACTGCTTTTCTGTGAGGGGTCTGGGAATCGATTCTGACTCCCCCCCCTCTTTCCTGGGCACTGCTAAAGGTGAGGAGAGAATAGAGAATTGACATTTCTTGGCATTCTGACTCTTCCGTCACAAAGGTGGCTTTACTCACATCTCATTGGCCAGAGATAGTCACAAAGTTCCCCTGGAAGTGACCGGAGCCTGGCCACCCCCTCCCAGTTGCATGACCAGGGCTTCCGTTCTTTCTGTACATCTGTCTCCCAGTCTCGCACTGTCTCCCTGCTGCAGATTTGAAGGAGCTGCTCAGCTCCTCCCTAGGGGCCAACATCAGGAAAACAGCCTCGCTCTTGCTGCTACTCCTGGCCTTTGTGCCGCAGTCAGAGGCATTTACTGCCATGCCCAGCTTCAAAGATAGTTTTAACAAAGGTGTTTTTAAATGCCCTTTCTACAATGAAGGGGGTAATAAAGGGAACAGAAAGTCTCCTCCTGCCACCGTGACATGACACTTCATAAGATTATTGCTGGGGTTCCATGAAATAGTAAATATAATATCCTTAGTGTAACACCTGATTCCAATAAGCACTTAATAGATTATAGCTATTACAGGATCCCTTGCTGTGGGGAGAGTCTCTTGGACACAGGGTATGACACACAGGTCCCCTTCACCTGTGTTCCTGAGAACTTGAAACTTATAACTTGAAATTAATGGTCATCTGTCTTCACCTCAAATCAAATCCAGTTTCTCTGTGTTTAGCCAAGAACAGGATTCGGGGTATCAGTAATGGCAGTAATATGACAGTCAGAGCGTGCCAGATCTTAGTGGCTCCCAGCGCTGGTCCGTAGAGTGAGGACGGCTCTCCTCGCCCCGTGCCATCCTGGCCTCTGTTCCACAGTTGCCTCCGTGGTGGAAGAAAAGGACACAAGGCTGCCATGAGTCACACTCTGGCTTCCAACATGTGCCATGTCTGCCCTTTCATTGGCCAGAGCAAGACAGCTGGCCACACCTCACTCCAGATACAGCCCTGAATGCCAACCTTGCTGCAAGGCATGGAAGGGTAGACAAGGCTGCAGGACCCGTTCTAGGAGCCTGGCTGAGATACCTGGCGAGGACTGTTCTCGTTGTAGCTTCGTTATGGATCGATTGCTGCGTATAGACCCACCTTGCAGATGGGGAAATAGAGGCAGAAAACAGCAGGGCCAGATTTGAGGTCCCTCCGGAGTGGAGTGAGCCCGGATGGAGGCCTCCTGCTCTCTCCCTAGTACCATACTTTTGCAGCCACAGGGTCCCAAGTCTCTAGAGTTTAGGTCAGTGGTTCTCAACGGAATGACCCTTTCACAGGGGTTGCCAAAGATCATCTACATATCAGACATTTATGTTATGATATCACATAAATATATATTAAATATAACAGTAGCAAAACTGCAAGTTACAAAGTAATTTTCGTTATGAAGGTATGAAGTAGCAATGGGATAATTTAATGGCCGGGGTCACCACAGCATGAGGCACTGTATTAAAAGGCTGCAGCATTAGGAAGGTTGAGAACCACTGCTCTAGGTGGTTTTAGAAATGCTAATTAACTGCTCCTGACTTAAATAAAAATAAAACTGTCTCCTTTCCTTTAAGATAATGGAGTATCTTGTATGGAGCCTTAACCACAAAGCGCATAAATGAACTTTTGTCAATAGAATATTCGTTGCTGTGTTTCCTTTAAGCAACATCAGCAGAAAGGGCAGAAAAGCGCCCTTTGAAGGTTCTTTGCCCTCCGTTGGGAAGGCAGACTGTTTCTGCAGAAGCCTTACAGTTTCTTCCCCAGCTCAGGACAAAACAGCAACCTGATAGACCAGGCTCTGGCCTCACAGTGACCTCACTGACCCCCATCATCAGTGTGTGCATTCCCACTGTTGAGGTGAGCATTGTCTCTTAAGTGTACCCCAAACTTGTGCGTTTACTTGACAGACCTCCGTTCTGCCATTGCCCCCACTTTCGACACGGGGAAGGGCAGAGTGCTGTGACTGCTGCTTGCACAGCTGGTGAGGGAAGATCCTGGGGCCGACATGTCCCTAACTGTTGTGCTTTAATGGTGGCAGTAGGGAAACGGAAGAGGATGATGTCTGACGTGAACAGAGCGAGGACGTATGTTCTGTGTTGGCACAGTTGCAACTATTTTAGCATTTGCTTAACATCAGGAAAATGTGAGAAGATTGTGGGATAAGGACACGGGATCCAGAAGTGCACACAGTGATGTCCCAACGCTAAAGCTAACTGCGTAGGAAAGATTGGCAGGAAATCCGGAGAGAGGGAAGGTTAAGCCTGCATGACCAGTAGCCATTTGTGATTTCTGCTGCTTGTACATTTGCATCTGGATTCTTTCAAATAAACACATTTCATTAAGAAACAAACAACGAAAATGAAAACCTTCTAGGACTCAATGAGAGCAACTGTAGTCATAGTTTCTTGTAATATTTTACTTTTTTGGATCTGAATGCAACATGTTTGTAGTCCTTTCGAGCCCTGGTTTCAAATATGGGGGACTGGTCATCTCTAATGTTCTGGACATGATGGGAGACCTCATTTTGTGACGCAGACTAGCCTGCTTCTGGGAAGTGATACGGCCCTGGACTTTTAGATCAATGGAGCTAATCGTGTTTTTGAGGGTTTGATGGTAATTTTTATCTTTCCCTTTTTAATGTATCTTAAAAACTTGTCACATGTATGAACCATATTGGGAGCCATACATGTGCAGGACACATGTGTGGAGGTCAGAGATCAACTTGTAAATGCTGGTTCTCTGTCCTGTGGGTCTCAGGGATGGGCACAGGTGATCAGGTGGGACAGCACATGCTTTTACCCACTGAGCCACCATGCTGACTTACTTTTCTCTTTAGAAACAAAAGCCACATAATTTAATGGGTATTTATGAGAGACACTGAAAAATCTAAAGGATATAATGTTGAAATCAGGTTTATTAGCATTTTACCTTAAGGACTAATATCTTTTAATCTGGTATATAAAAGTGATACTTATTTTCAGGATGATCATGTGATTGTGATACATCTGGATAAGGAGACTCCTGATGATGGTGATCATGTCTTTATGCAGAAATGCTTCAGAATTCTGTTGCTTTGTGGATGTGCACGCTCCATTGTTATCTATCAGAACTACTGTGGAGAATGCCAGAGGAATTAATTCTTGTGTTTCATTGCTACCAGGGTTTTCCATTTTTAGAGTTTTAAGGATGTGTGTGCGTGCGTGAGTGTTGTGTGTGTGTGTGTTAGCGTGCGTACATGCTTGTGTGCATGAGAGAGACACACACACACATACACACACAGAGACAGAGAGAGAGAGAAAGAGAGAGACAGAGAGAAAAAGAGAAGGGGGGGGAACAAGTGCCTTAGGAGCCCAGGGGGATTGGATGACCCTGGAACTGGGAGTTACAGGTGGCTGTGAGCTGCCAGGGTGGGTGTTGGGAACACAACTCCAGTCCTCTGCTCTTAACTGCTGAGCCACCTCTCCAGCCCCATTTGGAATGTGGTCAGCACCAGTCAGTCCCTGGGACCAAGGCTTCTATGTGGGCCGCCAGGCTTCTCTGGTTGTAGCAGCAGACTCTGGTCTGTTTGAGAATGGATGGGGACTGCTCTCTAAACCAAAGGAAAAGTTGAATGGTGCATCATGGGAATAGCTCCTGAGAGCCTGGTCAAAGGGGATAGAAGGCACTGAAGGGCTTTCCATTATGTGCTGTCACTGGGTCATTCAAGCTGCACAGACCAGAGTCTGATTGGTCAAGCTTGGGTCATGCCATTGGAAGGAGTGATGCCATTCAGCAAGCCCGGATGCTGACTGAGCTCTATAGGCAATGGAGCTGGAACCCACCCACCTTGACCAGCTTGCTAGGGTCTCTTGACTTTTAAGGAAGTTATTTTTTACTTTTATAATCCTGGTTAATTTCTGTGACTCTATCCCTGAAGTAATGTTTCTTCCTCCTCTGCGCTACGATCTTGGGTGTAGCTCAGGCTAGACTTGAACTTGAGACTTCCCGCTTCAGTCGGCAGAGCGCTGGCATTGCACAAGTATGTCACCCCACTCAGCTTGTCTGCACCTTTTCCTTTTTGTATCATAACTATAGTTCATGTCTGCAGCCTGAGTGATTGTAGAGACCCTTCTGCCTAATCTGGCCTTGAGGTGACTCTTCCTGACTTTACACTGTAGTCTTGAACACAATTTGGAAGACTAAATCTTTTCTTCTATATTAAGTTTTCTGAGTGTTTTCTATGACTGTAGAAAATTCTGTGGACCACTAACATATCTTAGAAATTGTTCTGGTTAGATTGTTTCATTTTTCTTTTCTTTCCTTTTTCTTTGCTCTTTTCTTTGTTTCTTTCTCTCTCTCTCTTGTAAATCTTGATACAACCTAGGACCAATTGAGAAGAAGGCACCTCAGATGAGCAACTGCCCCCATCAGGTTGGCTGTAAGCAAATCTCTGGGACATTTTCTTGACTCATAATTGATGTGGGAGGGACCAGCCCACTGTGAGCAGGGCCACCCCTGGGAGGCTTGTATAAGGCAGCAGGCTGAGCAAGCCATGGAGAGCAAGCCAGTAAGCAACATTCCTCCATGGCTTCCGCTTCACCTCTTGGCTGACCTCCCTTATGATGGAGTGTGAGGAGAGTTGTTAAGTTGTAATAACCTGTAGGGAGCCGTCCCCAGTTTGCTTTTGGTCATGGTGTTTTATCACAGCAGTAGGAAGCAAACTAAGATAGAAATTGACAGTCTATTTGGGCTCCGGCAGGTTCTGCAGTCACTAATGAAGACAAAGCAAAGAAAACCAGAGGACAACAGGAGCCCCCAAATCACAAGGTGTCCGAACTTGGCCCACCTCTGGATGGCCTGTCATTTGAAGTAACACTCCTTTACAGCTATCTGCACACTATGCAACCGTGCAGTGGGCACACTGTTCCCAATAATTATTTTGGTTTTCAATCCATTAAAATAAATTTTCACAAAGGAAAGTTAAGGTTCCTTTACTGCGTAAGCTACACTGAACAGGAGTGGTCATTACTGTAACCAAAGCATTCCTAGAGATACACATCATGGCCTTCTTGGGCTTTTTTTTTTTTTCATTGTCCAAATACAGTTGCTGTAAGGAAGAATGCCCTGTCATTTGCAGCAAAGTGGATGGCACCAGAAGTAGTCTTGCTCCATAGAGTAGATCATTCCTCAAGGGACTGGAGGCTCTGCCTGCTTGTGCAGATTGAGGCTTACATGTCGAGTCCTACTGGGGTCATTTATTATGCTTTGCCAGACTCAGAAATACAAGTATCCTGCATTCTCTCACATGCGGAATCCATGTTTATATGGCTATATGTGTATATACATATATATGTAAGTCACACAAGTAGATAGGGTACTCTGAGACAGGAGGAGCTGTCAAAATGCATGGGGAGGAGATAAAGAGAGGATAGTAGAATATATATGACTATGTAGAATATATAGGACACTATTGGCTGGGAGGAATAGGGGAGGGGACTGTGTGGGGGTGAATATATGCAAAGGATAATGATATAAGTGTGTGGAAATGCCACAATGAACCCCTTTCCTGGTGCACTAACAAAGACTTGAGTGAGAACTAAGGTTGCTTGCAAAACAAAGGTGACTTACTTCCGCATTCTTCAATCACAGAGACAGAGAAAGGCACCGTCTAGAAGGCTCTGCTCAGGACATAAGAGTCCTTTCATCTAGTCTAAGCTAACGTATTTCATATAATTACGCCTTTACCATGGGGCAGGGGAGGGAAGGTGGTGGACTGGTGGGGCTCAGACCTGTGTCTTTGATCAACTGCTGACTGAGATAGGCACAGATGCATCAGGACTCCTTCAGAATCTGAGAGAGGGGGTCTTCCTCTGATTCAAGAGACTGTGGTAAAGGGATGAACGACTCAGTGAAGTCAGAGCTCACCAGAAAGTAAGACCAGGGGCAGAGGCGGTGCCTGCCTTCCAAACACAAGGACCTGAGTTTGACTACCCAGAACCCATGTTAAAACCAAACCAAACTGAACAGGATGGCAGTGTGGTCCTGTAACCCCAGCACTGAAAGGGATGGAATGGAGACAGGAGGACCTTGAAGCTCATTGGCCAGCCAGTTTGGTTGAATTGATGAGCTTCAGGCCCGGTGAGAGAGTCTGTCTCAGAAACTAACTGTGAGAACTCCAGATATTTGAGCATCCGTAGGTACCTGAACACATGTGTGCATTCACAGCCACACTAACAAGTACATGCCACATCCATCCCGACACCCCCCCCCACACACACACACATGCAAAGAGAAAGCGACAGCTGGGGGTAGTGGCACATGCCTGGAATCCTAGTACTAGAAGGCAGAGGTAGGATCACAGCAGATCATATCTAGTGATTTCTAGGTTAGCCAGCACTGAAGAGTGAAACCCAGTCTCAAGAAATAGAGGTAAGCAAGCCAATTTAACAGCAAAGAAACATAAAGGAAGGTGAGGTCATTGTGGTACAGAGCCAACACTGTTCTCAGTGACTTGGTTAAACTCAATGATCTGTGGACTGTGTCCTGAGGAAAATCAACCAGGGAAGGCCACGTGTTCTTCTTCAGGTGGTTTCAACTTTGACCAAGCCTTGTTTCTCCTGTCTCAGCAGTTCCCTCCCTTCCAGAGCACTAGTTCACACGGGCGGTTCTGCTTCTGGCTGTGTCTTCGGCAAGTTTTTCCACAGTGTCCATGGTGTAGAATTAGTAAGGGCTCAGAAAACAGTTGGTCACAGTCATTCTCAGAGTTCAGCCCTCCCAGTCTCCCCGCACGGCTGCTCTGTATGCTTCCCAGTGCTCTGTTCATTCTCTCCTGCGACCTGCCTCATCCCATTTGGATGTCTGGCTGCTGTGACTTCTCCACTAGAGTGGAAGCTGTGCATGCTCGCATAGATAGGGGCTTAGTGTCGCTCTGGTGTTTTGTGGATCCTTTTCAAGAATGGGGTGATGGGACCCTCTGGATTATTCTGAAAGAACTTGAAGGTGAATAATTTTTTTAAGATTTATTTTACTTAGTATGGATGTTTTGCCTATATGCATGAATGTTAACCCCATGTTTGCCTGTTGCATCCCCTGGAATTGGGTTACAGATGGTTGTAAGCCATCACATAGGTGCTGGGAATTGAATTGGATTATCTGCAAAAGCAACAAGTGCTCTTAGCCTCTGAGTCTTCTCTCCAGTCCCTCAAAGGTGGATTTTTTAAAATCACTATTTTTGATGTTTGTTTCAGGCAGGGTCTCACTCTATAGGCTTAGTTGGCTGATTTAGACCTTGCTATACTGACTGGGCTGGCCTTGCCTCATGGAAATCCTTCTGCCCCTGCCTCCCTAGGGAAAAACCAAACCAGAGAATGCTTTTCTTAATTGAAGTTTCCCATGCTAAATATGTAGCTAACCATGCCTTCACTGGAGCCAAAAATGTTCTGAAGACAATCTGACATATCTTTAGAAACCTTAGAGATAATTTGTCTTTAACTCTAAAGCACAGTTTACAAATCTTTATTAATATTCTGCTATTACATAGTCCAATCACAGGTGGCCAGGGACAGTGGACAGCATGCTTGTTCATGGGGCAAAGATGTCATTAAATGGATCTGTATTTGCAGCCTAGTGCCATAGCTTCGGTCCCTGGAAAGCAGATCCTGAGAATGACCCGCAGGGTATTTGTTAAGAAGCACTCTTCGCATCTCTCTGCATGCATGGAAGGGCACAAAAGAACTGGGCAGAGGGATTTGCATGGTGGTGTGTTTCTCATGATGACCTCATCAGAATCCATGCTAACTTCCAGAACTGAAATAAGTTCAGAGTTACCCTGCATTGAGGAGAGAGGGCAGGAGAGCCTTTGTACCTTTCCCTGGTCAGCTTCCCTGAGGTAGGACATGTTTTGGGGTAGGGCTGATGGTGAGGTATTGAGGATGACCCAGGGGAACAAAACAGGGTCTTGTCCTCCGTTCCAGTACGGACCATGAGACTCAAACACACTGCAGAGGTTGGTTTTTGTGTTTTGCTTATGCCCATGATAGCTTGAACAGTTAGGTTGTTTGGGAGAATGGAAACATCACTGCATCTTTTTAGAATTAATTGGCCTGGGAACAGAAACCTATTGAAACTGGACTTTGAAGAGAGCATGCGGTCTTGACAGATGAAGATGAAGAAAAAGCATACTTGTAAACATAGGCCAGGAAACTGTATGGTAACAGAGGAGACACACACACACCTAAGATAAGTAGTTGGGTGTGTGTAGAATTTAGTCCTTAACTCATTAGATAGATAGTCAGAAGGCAGCGTGCTATCAGAACCAGATCTAAATGCATTAATAGGCAGTTATCTCAGAGACAGGCTGACGAATTGGGGAGCAAGATGAAGGACATTCTATGTTGTGTCTGACCTGGTTTCTATAAAAAGCCCATCGGAGCAAATAGCTTCCTAAACACGAGTGGTTACCATGTTTGTAAATGCATGGATCGCCTCTGGGAGAATAGAAACTGTTCATAGCACCTTTGGATAACTGAGACAGGGAAGGGAGTCCCCAGTTTTGACTGCATGCATGGGTTTGTTTAACTCTTAAAAACAGAATAAAACCAAAACCAAGATAGTAGTCTGCATAGCCTTTTGACATTTTGAAATACCTTGTTTTTCTTAACCAAAACAGTAGACCTGGAAATTACATGCTAGGTTTAGAAAAGCCCCTCCTTACCTAGAGGGCTGTGTTTTTTGTTTATTTGTTTTCAGTGCACAGATTAGAAAATGGCAGATCACATTCAGGCAGGTCAGGACCCTTGGTGACTGGGTCCTTGGTTTTCCTGGGCATCTTACCTGTCATCGTTGGTTGCAATGGGTGGGTCTCCTGGAGCTGCCCTACACCATTCTGTCCATGCTGTGCCACTTGTTATGAGAATGCTGTGCATGCATGGGAGCTGTGTGTACCGTTGTTCTTGGCTAAGCACACACAAATGTATGGGCATACAGACTTAGCTCCTACTGCCAAGACTCATGGGTGAGTATTCTAGCTTGCTCTATGTTACTATGGTAACACACTGGCCAAAACCAACTTGGGGAGGAAAGGGCTTATTTGGCTTACAAGTTACAATCCATCATTGAGGGAAGCCAAGGCAAGAGCTCAAGCAGGAACCTGGAGGCAGGAATTGAAGCCATGGAGAAACACTGCTTACTGGTTCGCTCAGCTACCTTTCTTAGGCAACGGTGGCTCACCTGCTCTGGGAAGGCTCTGTCCACAGTGGGCTGGGCTCTCCCACGTCAATCAACAGTTAGGGAAATGCCCAATGGTCATTCTGATGGAGGCAGTTCCACAACTGAGATTCCCTCTTTCCAAGTATGTGTAGGGTTGTGTCAAGTCAACAAAAACTAGCTATGACTGAACATGCTAGCCTCAGAGTGATACAGGAAGGCTGTCTTTTCTCCTGGCCCACTGAGCTGCAGCTGACTCTTCTTGAGGCTGTAATGACTTCTCGCCTTGGGTTTCAGATATTGGAAGCTGCTCACAATACTTGTAAAAGCAATACTTCTCTCTCTCTCTCTCTCTCAAGATATTATAGTTTGAATACAAATGTCCTCTAGAGCTTCTTACATGGAGGATTTGTTGACAGATAAAGACCTTTTGAGAAGTGGTTGGATTCTGAGGGCTGTTATATCACCATTAGATTTTGATGGGTGGTGGTGGTGTGGAGATGTGGTGAGTTCCTAGCGTGATGGTGTTGCGGAGACATGGCGGGTTCCTAACATGGTGGTATTGTGGAGATGTGGTGAGTTCCTAAGGTGGTGGTGTTGTGGAGATGTGGTGAGGAGCAGGTGAGGAAGCCAGAGGAAGGTGGTCACTGGGGGATGAGTCCTTGGGGCTTTGTCCTGCCCTGTAATTTTCTTTGCTGCTTCCTGGTGGCCATGATATGAATTGCTCTGCTCTGCTGTACCCTCCCTACTATGATGGGCTGAAGCCTCTGAAACACCGGCTGTGTAAATCTTCCTTCCCTTGAGTTGTGTCTGCCCTGTGTTCAGGGATGATGGTGAAGGTCACCATTGCACCGGGGTCCTGGTGGTGTAAAGTCGTCCTCCGCAGCAGCATTTGCCAGGCTCTCTTCGTCAGTTGCCTTCCGGGTCAGGCTGAAGTGCATGTGACCCTCTAGAGGGGGTCCTGTCGAGTCTCATAGCCCTTCCTTGGACAGTGGGCGGCATGCCGAACCACGCCTCCCCGTCTTGTCAGTGTCCACACCTGGCGCAGTCCTCTGCTGAGGCTCTGCCTCCGCTGCTTCCTCGCATCCCTTTTACCTCAGCTCCTCTCTACTTTCTTTTGTTCTCCCTGCTTTTTTTTTTAAATTTCAAAATACTTGTTTTACATTGTAAACCAGTAGGTTTTCTAAAATGGTTAACTGTTCGGGTCAGGTTGCTGGGAGGAAACCACCTGACTTTCCCACATCCGGTGACCCTTGACCCTTTCCCTCCTGCTTTGTGCCTCTCGTGCCTGTCCTTTTTGCACCCCACTCTTGGCTTTCCAGAGAAGCCAGGGCAGAAGGGCTCTGATGCTGGTTGTTCTTCTGACTTTTGAAAAGATCCCCGCCTTCCCTTCCCTGATCCTCCCTGCCTCCTGGGGTCCTGTGGACTGTAACAGAGGCGGGTGCGGAGGAGGAACCCGGCGGTTATGCTGCGAGTGGTTATGGTGAGCAGGGCTATACATAGGTGCCTTTTGCATTCCCTTGCAAAGACCTTCTCCTTATACTCATTCACAAAGGGGAGTGAGCAACTCCCACCCCCACCCCCACCCCCGGGCAGCGAATGGTTATTGTGTTCGGTACTGGGAGAAATAGAAATACAGAAATAGTCTTAGTGGTGGTGGTGGTGGGGGGGGGTGAGTAGAGGAGGCTGGAACAGTGAACAAGACATTGTGACATCCAAAGAGGTGAAGGATAGGAAGGATCTGAGGCAGAACCTGCAGTGATCATTGGGGTCCATGGTAGGTGTGCAGTCACATGCTGCTTAGAGACATTCCAGGCTCGGGTGTATGATGATAATCCCTAGCTTTTCACCTAGTGGCGTCGTAGCCTTTCAGCCGCCTGGGTTTTTATAAGCACGTCCCATGGGTTTGTGCAAGCACAAAAAAAAATTGCCTAGGCATGAATTCTCTAGAGCGTGTTCCCGTCACCAGGTGTCTCAGGACAGCGTGAACTGTAAAGCAGGTAGAGCCCCTGAACCTCCAACTTTGCGGAGGTGGGCCAGCCAAGGAAAGGTTAAAAACAATGACTCCAGATCCAAGTGTATGACTCGCAGACTGGTGCCCAGTTAGTGCTAGATGCTGCCCAGGTTCTAAACTGGCCATCCGTGAATGAAGCTAAGATGACAAAAAACTTATGTTTCTCTGTTTCTTATTTGGGAGACTTTGTGGAGGACAAGAAGTGTGAAAGTGAACCTTTAAGAAGAGATCAGTTAAATAAGGAGACAAGCAGGCAGTGCATAGGACGGGAGCAGCGTTCAGAGAGGGGGAATAGGGGTTTTGAGGGGCAGATGGAGTATGTGGGAGGAAGTGGCTGCTATCAGGCTGGTAGCCCCACGCTGGGAAGGTTGGGCTGAGAAGATTGGGCACACACTGACATGGGGCCTGCTGAGTTGTGGGAGGAACTGAGGGCAGTTGAAAGGGGCGTAGGATTATAGACAAGATTGGTTTAGAATGTAGTGTAACTGAGAAGGGGGAGCCAAGGAGGAAGGTAGCCAACTAAGAGAATGTCACTAGAAGGCTGGTGTCATTGAGCATCTGAATTTGTAGCATATTTGAACTCCAGGAATGGTCTTCTTTATTCCTTCCTTTTCTGCTTTCATTCATTGTAAGGCTGTGTGCTTTAACAGTGAAGATGGCCTTCCTCAATTAGGAGCATCTGAAGGTAACCAATGCTTCACTCTGTTAATGGTGCTCTATGCTTTTCTTAAGCTGCAGTTAATTTGAGTAGGTTGTGGTGAGGGATTATATTAGGATAAGAACACTGCATATCCATCCCTGTCTTTCAGGGCGTATACCATGAACAGTCCTTGAACATGATAAAGAGATATGAAAAGTAGAAAGAAATTCTAGCCCATCGTCATTTTCAGATGTGGATTTCTATGATGGAAGTCCAATCATCTCTGCTGAGAACAATTGGAATTGCTAAAAGTTTATCAAGTTTGCACGGTCGAAAGACAGAGTGGCTGTAAATGTGTGAGACACACCAGGCCAGAGCAGTGACCGATACAGGGATCACACGAGCATCACATATGGCAGGTCCCACTCTCCAGCTTATGCATGCACAAGCCTCTCCTGTGCGGCATATGAGAACAGTGTTTAGGTACAATCTTGGGCAGCAGTAGAAGAGAAGCAGACAGATCACAGAGTTCCGGACCTCAACATTCCCTTCAGTTACTCTAGAGTTCTCACTCCAGAGAAGTTCGCGATGGCTATGGTAGAACGGAAAAGAATCGTAAGTAATCTGGACCCAGCAGTAAGTGCATAGTTCCCTCCTGTGCTCATGAAGCATTCACAGAGCTGGCCACATTTTCAGTTAAAACCAACCATAACAAATTGTAAAACTTAAAATTATACAAAGTATGTTCTTTGACCACAGTGGAATTCATGTGGAAATAGACAAAGACTTGATAAAGAAACTCCAAATGTTAAACAGTCTTCAAACTTTTACATAAGCCATAGATTAAACAGGACATTTTGTAGGGCATAAAATTATTTTGAAATAGAATAAAGATAGAAAATTTGTGAGGTGTGCTAAAAGCTTGGAACTTCATAGCATTAGCTGTTTTAATAGAAATTAGTAATTTCAGTTTTCATCTTAAAAATTACAAAATAAGTTAAAAATTAAGCAGAAGGAAGAAATACTAGACGTGAATGGAAATCCTTGTTAGAATAGAACCCAGAAAAAGAGTGGGAAGGAAAACCCAAAACTAGAAGCTTATGTTTTGAGAATGTCAATATATCTAATCTGGCCAGGCCAACTGTGGGAAGAGAGAAAACACAAAATATGACATCAGTCAAAGAGGGTTGCCCCTATACTCAGCGAGTCACTTAAGGACTTTTAAAGGTACCCTAAACCACTCTGAATATAAATTGGGCAAGCTAGATAGAACATCACAGTTTATGGAAGCCCCCAAATTTCCAAAAGTCCGCATAGAGGATGTGAAACCATGAATGGCCTTGTTACCATGAAGACAAGGGGGAGAACACTCCAGATCTACACCGTTTCCTTGGCAAAGCCTGCCAAGCATTTAAAGAAATAATGTCCATTCTACTGGATTGTTTCAGGAAGCAAGATACTTCCCACTGCTTGGTGAGGCCTGTCTTGACTCTGCTGATAAGGCAAGACAAAAACATTACAAGAAGGTGTAGGCCTTAGCCGCAAGGGTGTGGATGCAGCCATTCTTAAAAACAACCAATCAAGCATAGCAGTATATCAAAGAATAACACTATAACCAAGGGAAGCTTACCCTGGGAATGTGGGCTTGGTCTAACATTTACAAAAGATTTCATGTAATTTTCCACAATAAATTAACCAAGGAGGAAATAGCATATGCTCCTATCAACTTGTATAGGAAACACATCTCGTAAAGTTCAAAATCCATTCGTGATAAAATATCAAACTGGAAATTAGGGGCTTTGATAAAGGGCATCCTAGAGCTCCCAGAGCTGAAATTGTGCACTATATCTACTTCTCTTAAGACTGGAAGGGTGGGGATGCTCTCCTTCACCTCTGCTTTCTTTTGTGGTGGAGATCCCAGGGAGTCCTAAAAGGGTGATGATTGAAAATGTGTGCAGCCTGAAAAGAATGACCATTGTACTCATTTGAAAATCCTTTCAGCTTTTGTGTGCAGCTAAACATTTCCTAGTATAATTTTTGAAATGTCAACTAAAATTGAAAAAGATCACTGCTTATGGTAGGTAATGTACTTCCATGCTTATGGGAGTTGAGATTCAGTTTTATTTCAAGATTATAGCCCGGGAAATAGATTTGGCAAACTTTTGTCAAGTCACTGCTTGGCATTACTATATAAATAAGTAAGACGAATCTTGTCCTTGAGATGCATGTATGCAATTCAAGAGCCATCGTGCTGGAGAGAGAGGATACCAAGAGAGATTCTGCTTACAGTCAGTGTGTTTTCCCAACAGCACAGTCTCTTTGCTGAGGCATGGTACAGCGTACGGCGTCCAGTGGTGACAGGCTTTCCAAGTGGCTAGTGAAGCAGTTAGAATTAAATGTAGAGCTTGGCAAAGAAGAGGGAGTGGCGAGGATTTTATATCATACTACTGTAATAGTTCCAGGAGAGCTGAGTGCATGCGTCTTTACTCCCCCTGCTTGCTTCCAGCCAGCATCTCCCAAGTCCTAAGACCCGTGGGAAGGGATACACGCTTCTTGGCTGCATGGAAAAAGTCGAAGAGTTGACTGTGGTTCATTACTCTAATCCTACTATTCTCAAGCTTGCCCATTAGATATTAGTCTGTATTTGGAAAGATACTCGGCCCTCGTGACAGTCTCACCAATTTGGAGGACTTAGGATCTGTGTGAACAAACAGCTGAGTTAGCAGAGGCAGCTCTGGACAGCTGAAGGTTCTGGCTCAATTGGACTTAAATCAACAAGAGAATTGGGCAACTTGATAAGGAGTAAGACACATTCACGAGAGCACACTGATGAACAAGGACTTTGCTGCCTCCAGATGTTGTCACTCACCGGAATGTCAATGAGCGAGGTCGGCGTTCATGCGTAACTGGGGTTCTGAGACTAGACTATTTTGCACCCTTGGTTTTTGTTCACAAACTCATCAAAAGGTTGTTCACACACATGTTCTCAGTGTGTACTGATCTCATGTATTCCCACATGTCAGCCTTCACACCCCCAAGAAAAATTAAATCCATTGCACTGTATAATAATCATGATTAGAAGACCATTCTCCATGTTGTATGAGCATGGGGTCAGTAGCTCTCCCTGAACCTCAACCCCACAGACCCATAGCAGTGGCTATCTGACCAACACTTTGATCTTTAAATACTAGCTAGAGAAACAGAAGAGAGGTCAGGGGCATAGTGTTTATCTTTCTTTGCTGAGTAGTATAAACCATTGCCTTTGGGCTTTCTATTTTCTAGTGCTGCATATGTAAAAAGCAACTCAAAGCAAACACTCAGCTGTGTGTTAGAGGTCTAGTGATAGACTGTGGTGAAAGTAATGGCAGCCTAGTTTTTCCTTCTCTACTCTTCTCTCTCTCTCTCTCTCTCTCTCTCTCTTTTAATTTTTAAAATTTTATTATTTTTTTGTTGTTGGCATCTTTCAGGATCATTTTGACAATGCTGGAGAAAGGTTCATAAACCTTATCAGCAATAAAGCCCCGTGATTCTGGTACTGGGATGTCCTGGAATTTCACTGTAGGTAACAATTTGAGTTGGTTGGTTCTCTGCTGAGGCACTGGTGATGAGAATATGCACTTGAACGTGGTCAAAGGTGACTACAATAGTGGAGCAAATCGTGATGCCCTAGTTTTTATTTTTGTTGTTTTATTTATTTATTCTTTTCAACCTGATAGAAGTTAGGGTATTTAAGAAGAGGAAGCTCTGTTGAGAAAATGCCTCAATTAGATTGCCTATAAGCAAGTCTTAAATGATTGATCTGGGAGGGCCCAGCCTACAGGGGTGGGCGTAGGGTGAGGGAGGGCAAAGCCATCCCTAGGCAGGTGGTCCTGAGTTATATAATGCAGGTTGGGTAAGCCATGAGGAGTAAGTCAATGACACTGGCTGGAGCATGGTCTCCGTTTCAGTTCCTGCCTTGAGTTTCTGTCCTGACTTCTCTTCACGATAGATTTTTAACATGTAATCTGAAATAAACCCTTTGCTCCCCAAGTTGCTTTTGTTCATAGTGTTTATTTTAGCAATAGAAACCCTGACTAAGACTCAAAGGTCCAAGGCTAGATAGTGAAACTCTTAGGCTTTGAGAGATAATACTCATCTTTGTTGTTCCAGTGTAAAGACATCACAGACCCTGAGTAGTGACAGCGTTAATCCAGCAGTGAGGCTCATTCCACATCCATATTCACATTCTAGTTTTTACTTACACAGAATACAAGACATTCCTTCAATACCCTCCCCATGGGTCATGCTGGGTTAATAAACCATTGCTGTTGTTTTTTTTTTAGCAATGTAGGTATCATGTAGGGTTTCAACCATTTGCAAAGAACAAGGGCGAAACTGTCTAATAGGCTGTGGGGTAGTGAAGGCAGGACTTAGGCGGATCTGTGAGAGTGGAGCATGGGAGAGGACCCACAGTGCAGTGGTGGTTCCCCAGTTTTCCAGGCTGGTTTATCTACTAGTCTCCATTTCTCTGCACGGATAGATATCTGACTCCACATACCAAAGGTAATATTTATTCTTTTTTTTTTGTCTTTTTGTTTTGATTTGTTTTGTCTTGTGAGACTAGGCTTCACTGCATAACAGCCTTCACTATCCTGGAACTCGCTCCATAGACCAGGCTGGCCTCATAGTCACAGAGATCTGCCTCTGCCTCCCAAGTGCTGGGATTAAAGGTGTATGCCACCACCGCCTGGCTGTTTGTTTCTATAGCTTTGACAACTTCTCCTTTGTATATACAACATGCTTTCTTTGGCCATTCGTCTGTTGACGAGCACCTAGGTTGGTTCCATCACCGGACCAGCATGAATAGTGCTGGTGTAAGCATGGAGGTGCCTGGATCTCTGTGTCCTGTTGACTTAGGTTCCTATGAGTATATACCCAGAAGTGGTAGGGCCACCATATGGTACTTCTATTTCTAGTTATTTTAACCTTTGTGCTGATTTTCACAGTGGCTGCCTCCTTGACATTCCCTTCAGTAGCATGGAAGGTATCTCCTACCCCACCCCGCTGTGATTCCTTACCATCCAACTCACATGGGCCCTGATTTGATTGTTGCCTCCGTATGTTCCTTTTGTCAGAAGAATTTATTCTTTCATTTCCTCAAACAGGACTATTTCCTTTTTCTTTTCTACTTTCTAAAGACTTCTGTGTCCCCAACACTTCCTTTCATAGACACTTTCTACTCCTGAGGAAATTGAAGTCTTGTTGTTGGATATGCTGGCTACTTTGGCATGTCAACTTGACTGACCAAGGGATAGCCAGGACGTCTGTCTTTGTCTCTGAGGATGTGTCTGGAAGGGGTTATCATTTGAGTTAGCGAACTGAGTCAGGAAGACATGTATGGGTGGGTGCCATCCAGAAGTCTGAGGACCTGGGTGGAGAAGACAGAAGAAATGTAAACTCTCTTATCTTGGGTGGGGTCATCTTTTCCTCTTACCTTCAGACACCGTACCCCAGATTTCTCTTCACCTTACGACGTTCACTAGCAGCTCTCTGCCCTAGGGTCGTCAGGACTTCATCCTCATGCTGAGAGTCACTCCCTGAATTCCTCGGTTGTGAGGACTTTAGACTTGTGCATGTCTGATGTCTTCTCCAGTTTGCAGATGGCTGCTGGGGGATCTTAGCCTCTGTCTTCCTTTCTTTTCTGTTACTCTGATAAAATCCTCTGACACAAACAACTTAAAGCCAGGAGGATTTTCTTTAGCTCACAGTCCCAAGGCTACAGTCCCTGTAGTAGGGCAGCCAGGAGAGCAGGAGCTTGAACCTGGTGACTATTCCACACCCACAGTCAGAAGAAGAGAGCAACGATTGCATGCATGCTAGTGTTCAGCGCAATTTCTCCACTGTCTCCAGAATCCCCTTCCTAAGGAATAGTACCGCCCACAGTGGGTGCTTCTTCCCACTTCAGTTAATGCAATCAAGATTAACTCCCTCAGATATGCTCAGAGGCCCATCTTCTAGGTGGTTTTGGTTTTTGTAAAGTTGATAGTTGACACCAACACAGCTTCCAAAGTTCTATGTGCCAGCTAGCCCAATAAATCTTCATAAATCTCCTCCCACCATCCTTCCTGCACTATCGATTTGTGTCCTTCAGCAAGCGCTAATCCAGATGAGTTTACTTTGCCATTCAGCTGCAAAACCAAAAGATCTGCTAGCTAAAGCCACTACACCACCTCTTCTGATGGAGAAGGCAGCTTCATGCTCTTCTCTGACATCCGTGTCGGCTCTTCCTGAACCTTATACAAGTATCCCTCTCTCACTTTCACACCCAACTCTTTCAGGTAATTTGATCCACCAACCTTTGAAATGGTTTGATCTTTCCTAGTTCACCAGCATAAGCTCTTAACCTGCTCCTTGCGTTCCATTGCCTCCCTTTTATAGCCAAACCCTGGAAGATTTGCCTGGGTTTGCCGTTTCCACTTCTGTACCACACATTCGCCACCCTGCCCTGTCTGGCTTCTAGCCATACGGTTGCATCTGTACCACTTTCCCCAAGCTCAGTAAGTAGCAAAGGCACCAGATGGCACACTGCTGAGTGCAGCACACACCTTTGCATCCTTCCCTGTTCACGGTTCAGCAGCCCAGGGGGTTGTGGATGGAGTGCTACTATAGCCTTCGGAGGTTTTCCTGCCTGCTTCATGGCTATGTCCTTCCCAGGACAGGATGGGCCTCCTGGGTCATTTTGTAATCTCTGCCTGGGCACTTTCCTCCATGCCCTTGGCACCAGTGATGGCTCTCCGCAGGTGACTCACACTTGCTGCCCATCAGCCCCTTCAGAGCTGCAGATGGGCTGTGCAAACAGAGAGAAGAGTTTGAATTTTGAGCCAAGAAGCAAATCTGGCTGTGCTGGCATTTTCTGCTGTGTGCCAGATCAACAGCAGAAAGGAAGGAGTGAACCAGGGAACCTGTGAGGATGCTGCCAGGCTTCAGGGAGCCACCAGCGCTCAGCCAGTGCCTGCCATGTCTCCAGATACATGTTCAAAGGTATCCCAAACTCACGACATTCAGGACCTAGTTCATGGTCTTCTGGCCAGACTTCCTCATCCTGTGTTTGCCATCACCAGAGACCTGTTTAGGTGAGTCACAGTCCTTGATGCCATTTTTTTCGTCCAGTTGGCTCTATGCACACTGGCTCTGTTTCTCTCTGATTCTAGCATACTAGCCAGCCCAGGTTGCCTTCAGAATGTAAACCTGACGATATAACCAATGAATTCCGTTTGTTTCTGTTGCTAATTCTTCCTTCTCTTGTCCTGCTCTTAATATAACCCTGGGTGGCCTCAAACTAGGCTCAAACTATATAGCTGAGAATGGCTTTGAACTTCTGATTTTTCTCTTTATGCATTCCTAATGCTAGGGTTGTAGACATTCGCCACCGTAACCATCTCCTGCAGTGGGGATGGAACCCAGGGTTTCTTGCATGATAGGCAGATACTCTACCAACTGAGCTACATCCCCAGCCCTGAAGTACCTTAATCATATATACATATAACATATGTATATATGCACACATCACATATATACCTATGATATATATGTATATATGTATATACATATATCATACACATATATGCCCATGATATATATGTCTATACATATATGCCTATTATATGCATGTATATACATATACATACATACCTATGATATATATGTATATACAAATATCATATACACATATGCCTATGATATACATGTATATACATATGCACATATACCTATGATATATGTGTATATACATATACATATATACCTATGATATATGTGTATATACATATATACCTATGATATATGTGTATATACATATATACCTATGATATATGTGTATATACATATACATATATACCTATGATAAAGACTACTTTGTAATTAGAAGCAATTGCGGATTAGCAGCTATAACTTGTTATTGTTGTGATAAATAAAACAATTATAGCAATATAAGGCAATGAAACTTTTGTGAATGTGATCACAAAATATCTTATTGTGTTTTCACTGTTTCCTAAATGACAGCACTTTACAATTTATCCTATGTGAACTTAAATCACCAGCCTTTCTGTTCTTGTACTTTGGACTCATATTAAGTAAAATAAGGGTTTCTTGGGAGCTGGAGAGATTCCAAATGTATACTCACTTACAGGACTGTTTAATTTGTGTTTGTGTGTGTAGAGGTATACATATGTATTCATAGGAGTGTACATATATTATGTGTGCATGGAGACCAGAAGCACAAATCAAATATCTTCCAACAATTATTTTTTCACCTTTTCTTTTCTTTTTTTTTTTTTGTTTAAGGCAGTCAGTGTCTGCCATTGAACATAGAATGTACTGATTGACTAGGCTGGATCCCACCTGTTACACCCGACTCCAGCACCATAGTTACGGAAGCATGCTGGTGTGCTTGGCTTGTGAGTAGGTTCATAGAGTTCTGAACTCAGAAGTGTTTTGCAGACTGAGCCATCTCCCCAGACCCCTTATTTAGTTATTTTGATGACATGAGGAACTGTTTTAGGATTTGTAGTGATATTTCATTTGCATTTTAATAAATAAAGCTTACATGAAGGTCAGAAAAGCAAAATAGCCAGCCACTGGCTTTTACATCTACCTCAGTCTGAAATGGAGATTCTGCCTCCAGGAATCTCAGAATGAGACTGTGTGTGAGAGCTATCTTGTCTCGTTTTATCCTCTCTAGGGCTGGGATTAAAGGCGTATACCACTACCATCCGGTTTCTACAGCATACCAGTGTAACTACTGGGATTAAAGATATGTGTCATCACTGCCTGATCTGTAAGGCTGACCAGTGTAGTTGTTTTACTCTGATCTTCAGGCAAGCTTTATTTAAATACAAATGAAATATCACTACAAAGATTCAACAAAGAAAGTGTGTGTGTGTGTGTGTGTGTGTGTGTGTGTGTGTGGTGTTTGGGCTGATTGCTTATGAACAGTCACCCTTGTGATGGTGCAGTGGGTGAGTTTGGCATTTGCAGGGTGGGTGCTGAGCTGTAGACTCTGCATGTTGCTGTTGTAGTATTGTGTCTGAAGGTTCACTTTCAAGGACCCCAGGTTTTGGAAACCTTCGTTGAGTGGATGAGACCTAGCCACATCGTGAATGTTAATCTGATTTATTCAAATATACTGATTTAGTTATTTATCACATATAAAAATAAAAAAAAATACTTCTTAGCAGCATCTAGATAGGTAAGTAACCCCAAACTGGATTCTAGGGGTGTTAGGGTTTCTGTTGCTGCAATGAAGCACCATGACCAAAAAGCAATCTGGGGAGGAAAGGGTATATTTGGCATGCACTTCCATTTTGCTGTTCATTATTGAAAGAAGTCAGGACAGGAACTCAAACAGGGCACGACCCTGGAGGCAAGAGCTGATGCAGAGGCCATGGATGGCTGCTGCTTATTGGCTTGCTTCTTATCCTTGCTTCAACTGCTTCCTCTTAGAACCAGGGCCACCAGCTCAGGGATGACGTCACCCAAAATGGGCGGGGCTCTTCCCCATTGATCGCTAATTGAGAAAATGCCCTGAAGCTGGATCTCATAGAGAAACATTTCCTCAACTAAGGCTCCTTCCTCTCTGGAGGCTCCAGCTTGTGTCAAGTTGACACACAAAACCAGCCAGTACAAGGGTTTATCACAGCTGCCATGGCTTCTGCGTCTCCAGCATCCATCCAGCCCATGGCATGTGGAAGCTACTCAGTAGATACCGGATATGGGTTTGGGGATGTCAGATCTCTGTTTCCAGCCATTGTTAGCAACAGTCTCATGACTACAGTCAGTATGTCCTGTTCAAAGGCCTCTCACCCTCTTGGCTTGACTGATTTACTGTTTTCTGCTCTTCCTCTCTCTCTTTTTTCCTCCCTTGGTGTTTTCTTGGGTGTAGCGCTAGAGCCAACGTTGGTTGGAGACATAAGCTTTACGTAAGGAGATAATTGAATTTTTTATTTCCCAGTGCTGTTAGGTTTCTCTGGCCATTTTGGCTACAGCATCATAGTGTGTTAATTTTCTACTTCTGAAATCAAACTTTTCATCCTGGCCCTGTCTCCAGAGTGTTCTATTTCTGTCATTGGTGCCAGACACCGAGGCAAGAACGCTGGGAGCCAGCCTTGGCTTTCCCACCCCCGCTCTTCCTATTCCCTTGTGATTTCAGGATGCTCCTGGGTCTTCCTTGCGGTCCTTCAGTTGATCCTCTCATTCCTACATTTCTTCCAGCACACTCTACAAGGCTCACACCACAATATTGGACTAATTACCGGCACCCCTGACCTGTTCCATCCCAACTGTGACCAACAATCCTGGATGGCTCTTCGAGTACCTTCTCCAGTACCTTTCTTCTCCTTGACTCCCACGCTTGGGCCTCAAGGCTCAAGCGGTTCACATCTAGAGCGGATTTCTTTCTTACCTTTCCTTCAGTACAGAGGGCTAAATTTCTTTTTTAAGGAATGCAATTATTTTGAGTCCTTTTTTAATACACCTTTTTCTTATTTAATTTCCTCTTTCCTTTTTCTCCAGATAGAAAGTAGGAATGTGTTTGCCTTTTGCCGTGGATGTCCTTTAGATACCCCACTGCTTTTCAGGCTCTCTAGTGTGTGTGCGCGCTAAAATTCACAGTATTATCTGTGTTTATCACAGTTATATGCTTTTATGGCTATAATACTTTCATAGATGCTATATTGTTAAGCTGTGTATAATTTTGTGTTGCTGCTATCAGAAGTTTTTTTTAAATATACATTATCACTAACCTTGGTGAAATTTCTTATCAGTTTTCATAGTTATATCCCTGTTAAATCATACAAATAATATATGGACTCATTGTTGATATTTCTCCTTTTTTCCTGCAAAAATTCTGATTTGAGGTAGTTTTACCTAATAGTCTGCACATATTGGTACTTTTTTATTCCCTTATAGTGTTTATTTATCTATTTTGCTTTCTGGATTTGCTAGAATGTCCAAAACATGTTTAAAAACCCCTAGCAGTAAGTATCCTGTAAATCTTAAATATAGAATAATTGTGCTTATACCAGTGATGACTGGACAATTCAACATGAAAATAATCTACTAATTTCAACCATTTTATTTATAAAAAAGGGAGAAAATCTATACAATTACCTCAATGGAAATAGAAAAACACTAATACAATTCAATATCTATTATAAGTAGAAAAAGAAAAAATATCTCATTGCAAATGAGGCCTGTGCACGCCGAGCAGACCTGATCCTGCCACCTGCCTTGCGGTGGGGGGGGGGGGGGCGGTGGTGCTGAGTTGCGGGCATGGTCTCAGCTACTTTCCTCCTGACCCCCACGTGGGCACATAAGCATCTGGACCTGAAGTGAGTGGCGGACATCAACCCCCTAAAAAAAGCCACAGCTGTTCCTGTAACTAGCATGAATGGGGAACAGGAACCAAATCCAGTTGCAGAGAGAAAGAGAGAGAGAGAGAGAGAGAGAGAGAGAGAGAGAGAGAGAGAACGAGAACAAAAGGAATCATTTGTGGAAGAACAGACCAGCAAGAAGTGGGGAGGAGAGAAGTGAGGAGGCATGGATATGAGCAAGGCACAATAATATGTGCTTTAAAATGTCATCACGAAATCATTATTTTGTATACTGATTAAAAAATGAAAGTAGAAGGGGTGGGTGTTTTGGGGAAGCAAACTGAAAGAGAGAGGGTGATGGGTAAAGACGGATAAATATTGTTGTAATCTATTGCATGCATGTCTGAAAACACCATAATGGAAGTCACTGTGTTGTGTGGCTATTAATATGAATAAACTAAAACACCTTCCTTGTCTTGCAATTTAGGCTTCTTACCACTATGTGGCAGTGCAGGCACTCCAGCTTTCCAGGTCCTGAAGGGCTGGGCTTGCTATCTTCCCATACCTTGTTTACCCAAATCCTTTTCTCTGCTAGAAAAGAGGTGTGCATCTCTTCCTTTGGTTGCTAAATTCTTTCAGGCTAAGGGATCTGTTTTCTCTCTTTTAATGTTCTACAGAGAAAACCTTATTAATGGTTATCTATGGGGCTCAAGCCAAGAGGGGTACATGCCTGACTTCCCTAATTCTTCCACAGTTCTTAGGATTTTATCTCCAGCCCTATCCTAGCAGTAAGAGGGTAGAGAGAGGGGATCTGTTTATCTGATTTCCACATCCCCGCTTTTCACACAGATTTACAGGCACTGTCTCGTGACTCAGGTTTTGTGTTGTCATGGGACATGTCTCCAGGGCTGTGTTAGACTTCTCTTTACACTGTTGATAGGATGACTCAGGAAGGCGTGGCGAGACGAGCTAGGCTCCGCCGCATGGGACCTTGGGTGAGTCATTTTGTCCCAGGAGGCTTAAGTCCTTCACTTTACGAGGAGAGGGTGAGGTCAGGAGCCATGGAAGACTCTTCCCTCTAGCACTGAAAACAAAATTCCGTGAAATATGCTATTATTGTTTTTCTTTTGATATGGAGCTATTCCAGACAGCTCTCATCTGGTGTTTTGCTTAATTTGCACACAATGATTAATTTACACACAAGCTTAGCCTGTATCCCTTGGCAACACTTAGCAACTGCCTGCTTTCAAAAAGCAGTCAGTTGGATGGTTTAAAGAGACACTGTCCTAAACTGGACATGGTGATGCTTGCCTGTTACCAAGCACTCTGGAGGTGTAGAATGAGAATCAGGAATTCAAGACTAGCCTCAGCTACATATTGGATTTGAGACCAACCTGGGCTACATGAGATTCTATCACAAACCAAAAACAGAAGAGAAGAAAAAAGCAGAGAGAGAGACAGAGACAGACAGACATAAACACAACACATAGCACACACCCTAATCATGGAATACAGCTATTCAAATAAGGCTGGCCTCATTTGGGGTCTATATCTCCTTCTGAATTTAAAGAAATTTTTCATATAAGTGTATTTCACTTGTAGAGGAACAAGTCAGACTTACAAGGTCTGGCTTCCAACAGAACAAGTGATCTATGATCTTTTTTTTTTTCTTTTTTGGGTTTAGAACCAAAGTCATTCAAGACTGCAACTGTGGACAGCCAGAATGGTCCTCACATTCTCCCGATGCTTCGGTTTTACAAACATAGAGGGTACAGCGCTCCTTCCTTGTCTAGCCCTTGGATTTTCCAGAGCTACATGAATTTTATGCGATTCGATGAAAGGCTGGAAGGTTAGCTTCTTGAGAGAGCGTGTATTGAGTGCTAGTGCATTTCAGAATGTGGTCTAATTTCATGTGGTTCCTATAGTCACAAAATGGTGCTTACCTGTAATCCCAGCACTTAGGATGCCCGTCAGAAGGACTGTGTGTTTATGGCCTGTGTTGTGTGTTCCAGGAGACATTCTCAGACCCTTATCTGTAACATGAAAGGGCCTGCTTGTTGGGGTTTCTGTTCTGCCTGGTACCTCACAGCCGGCAAGCCCCAAAGAAAATCATAAAGAATCTACATTAGGTTATAAAACTGATTGGCCCATTAGCTCAGGCTACTTATTAGCTCTTGTAGCTTATATTAACCCATTATTCTTATCTATGTTAGTCACATGGCTCGGTACCTTTCTTAGTGGGGCAGCTCACATCTTGCTTCTTCGGTGATCTGGACAGAACAGTGGAGGGAGCTTCCTGCTTCCCAGAATACTCCTGTTCTTATCGCCCCGCTTCTACTTCCTGTCTGGTTGATCCACCTATACTTCCTGCCTGGCCAATCAGCATTTATTTAAAACATGATTGACAGAATACAGACAATTCTCCCGCACCACTTATCTCAAGAACATTACAAAGAAAACTTATAGTTACACAAACCCCAAATTCAGATGTGTGCCATGTGCATAGCATCAGGAGGTTAGTTAGCAGTGTTTCCTGAGGAGGTGCCTCTTTTTCAGAAAATGTCTTGCAGCCACATAGCTGATCAGTGGCAGCCTGGTCTTCAGACTCTGGTCAGCCAGAATCCAGAGCCTGTGCTGTGTGCAGCCTCCTCCCATTTCATGCGTCACTTGTCTACCTGTCAAAGAGAGACAGATCTGAGGATTACCAGAGGTGATGAGCTGAAGGCTACCAGAAATGGCCCAGTGGTAGAGCAAGACTTGGTAGTTTAACCCCCAACGTCACCCCCAGCGTAAATTAAAAAAAGAAAAAAAGTTGGTGCTAGTTAAAAAGGTAAAGGCAGTGTATAATCCCATCAGTGAGGAGAACAGGGTCCCATGTGAAAGCAATCACTTAATCCTGTAGGAGGTGACTGGGCCTTTTCGAGGGAGACAAGCAGTTTGGAGTGGGCCGCCTGGGGCCCAGTCAAGTGGAAACTCACCGAAGGCTGATTGGTGATGAAGCCAGTAGCCTCTGCAGCTGGCAGTGGGAGAAGTTAAGTGTCTGTCCCTGCCAGGGACTAGCAGAGGCATCCTCCTTCCTGAGGGTGGCACTTGGAGAAGGCTTGTCAGGTCCTTGAAAAAGATACTTTTGAATTGTAGGAGATACAAACCCATCAGAGGAATGGGCAAGCCTTCACAGCTACAAACCTATTGAAGTGGCCCTGGGGGCCTTGTCAAGTTGGGCTAGAGAGACAGTTCATTCTTCAGTAGACTCTGGCCTTTCTCTGGCAGCACTGTCAGGGGTGGGGCTGAGTCACCTCCCCATGCTAATGTTTCTTGACTCCAGTGGATAGGAAGGAAGAGGATTGGCTATGGTTCTTAGACACCATGAGATTGAGATTGAGGTGATCCCAAGGCGAGCTCAGAGGAATCTAGCTTAGAGTCACCCTTATTGTTTGTAAAGTCAAAGTATTAGAAGTCTGTGAGGATCATTCCTGATTGCTCCTAGGAATCTTGAACAAACTGATTCTAAGTCATAAAAATCGCAGGTTTTCCCCGCTCAACTGTAAGTCAGACCTCGCTAGGCTGACCAGTTCCCTCCCCCACAGCATGTTGCTTAGTGGTGTTTCTTGCTTGAGCTTAGCCTTGCATGGGACTGTCTGGCTTCCTGTTGCAGGCCCGGCTAGAGCCCAGCCATGGCAAACTTACCTCCCAGACACAGCAGCTGCAAGGGACACAGGCCAGGGAAGCAAAGGAAGCAGAAAGGATAGTGCTGAGTGTCCTGGAGAGCGCTTGGGTCCCTGCAGGACCTCAGTTCAGCAAGTCACAGTTCCTCACTGATTACCAAGGCCTTGAGAAGCCAGCACCAACCGGCCTAAACTCACGTTGACCTTCCTGCCTCAGCCTGTCTGGGTCTTTTTAAGTGTTTTGTGTTTCCTACATTGAGAGTGTTTCCCTGCACGGTGCTGTCAGCCTGGATGCTTTGCACTCGCTATTTCTGTGATACCTACTGTCTTCCTGGTTCACCACCTGGTCCTGCTTGTCCTCTGAATCAACATCTTTGTCAGGACCCTCGCTTGCTAGATGCCGGAAGCTGCTCCTCTGTCCCCACCCCTCTGCCTGCTCTTCTTGTTTCTACTACTCAGCTGTGGAGTCTTGGGTTGCTCCCTTACTTGCAGCCTCTTCCATGTAGCAGCTCAGACTTCTTACTATGCTAAAGGTTTAGGGTCACAGCAGTTACCCCTGAACCACAGGATACAGCCAAGCAAGGGAAAACCACCTTTTCCCAAAACATAGATCTCACTGTTACATATTTAATTCAGAAATAACATCGGAGGTACCAACTAGTAATGGAGTGGTTTTAGTGACAAGTTAATGACTCTGTTATGTGGTCTTTCCTAAAACACAGTTTGGCACTATATTCAGCTTTTCCTCTGTGGTGCTGTATAGTGGTAGATACGGTGCCTGGGAGACGGGATGAAGGGAGGGGAGGCTGCAGGTACTCACCAAGATGGGTAAACCGCACCAACTTCACTGTGGGGCATGGGGCAGGCATTCAGCCCTGTCCAAATCTGTTTTTGTTCATGATAAGGTCTTTTAGTTTCCATTGCAAGCCCTGCTTCTGATGTTCCCTTTCCTTTGATGTTAGCAAAGATGTTGAAGATGGGGCAACCTCACCCCCTCATTAGCAGCTGCTGGGCCTTTCACTCATTGGTCTGGCATAAAGACTATTACTCTGACAGATAGATGGACTAACCTTAGGCAAGCATCTGCCTTCCAGAACACTCCTACAGATCCCTGAGGCATCTATGCGAAGGTCGTAGTTGATCACCTTGGCCCTGATGACCACAGCCACACAAAGGACTGTATGATCCAGTTTGTTTGAGGGAGCAGTGGCTGACTACAATAGTCCCCACCTTGTCCAGAGGGGGAACTTCCTGGCTAACCTACCAGAGAGACGGTGAGGAACAGTGCTAAGAGACAAGGCTGTGATTGGTCCAAATCCATCACTGTGATTGGTCTAGAAAAAACAGCCGAAGCACCCCCTTTCAGGCTATTGCAGGCTGCTCAGGCTCACTCAGTGAGTCAGCCAGGAAACACCCTCTTTTACTGCTCTTGCTAGCTTTGCTTGCAACATTGGGACCAATTAAAGCCCCTTCCTCCCCCCTGCCTTGCTCCTTTCCTGCCTGCTGTCAGTAGAGCAGGCAGAGCTGGTAACACGATGTAAGAAGTAGCAGAGACAGCACAGAGCGACAGCAGCAGTGCAGAAAATAGCCACATGACTGGACAGGCTGGCAAAGCCACACTGAAAGTATGCAGGCAGCCTTGGCAGCTGACGTAGTGGTGGCAATCTCAGGAGCAAATGTGGCGGTGGCTCGCTCAGGTGCTCGCCTGAGTGGTTGTGGCTGTATCAGCAGCAGGTGCCAGCTGCCTGGCTCCTGTGCCTCACAGGGCACCCTAAACCTTTTTCATGGAGGTGGAAGTGGGCACTCCAAGTAGTTGTGGGTAGTAACCAAGTTGTGGAAGGCGTTAGGCTACCAGCTGTATGACAGCCGAGCTATTTAAGGGTGGCCAAAGCAGAAAGAAGAGGGGTCGTGACTGAAAGAGAGTGGGAGGCAGGCTGAAGAAGGATTAAAAGGCTGTCAGCAGAGGTCACCAGCAGAGTTCCATAGAGCGTCTCATCTTTCAGACCAAGAGCTGCGACACTGACCAATGCAAAGGCTTCCTTAGGGTCTCTGCCTGAGGGCTTTACGAAAACTGTCACACTAGAGGGGGCTGCTGCAGGTTCCACCAGCTTCTGATTGGTGACAAGACTACTACAGAAAGAGTGCTTGAGCCAAAGCCATGCAATATGTGACTGTCAATTTTGTGATCAAGATGGCTACAAAGTAACTAATGGGTGGGTACTGTATACAGTGTGGACACACTGGAGAAAGGATGGATAATCTTCTATAGTGAGATGCTCTGAGATTTCATCACACTACTCAGAATGACCCAGAATTTAAAACTTATGAAGTATTTACTTTCCACTTATTTATTTTGGATGGCAGTTGATTGTAGGTAACTGAAACGTTGGAACGTGAATTCACAGATTGAGGGTGGGGGCTACTGTGTAGTCTCTGTATGATACCTCTGGTACAGGTGTTGCTCAACATTGGGAATCAGCTAAATTAAACTATAAGCCTAGGTGACAAGATCCATTTATGCAGTCAGTGAGTAGGTGTTCAGTGCATCTTCTGCATTCTGTTAGCACTGGACATTCAAGGTGATTTCTTCCTTCCTTTGTGTAGCTTAGTTTCTAATAAAAGTGATTTTTCTCAAAAGAGGTATCACGTTTAGGTAGTAGAATAATGTGAAGAAATCAATGGAAAGCAATTAATGTGGGAAAGATTTAGCATATTTTTTTTAGGTTTTCTTTTACATATCTTTATTTGTAATCATATAAATATATGATAATTTTGTTTTATTTTATAGTTATATTTAGCCCATTAGGTATAATTTATTTTAATCATCTGAAGCTTAATTGATTCTAATTATTTGGAAGTTGTGGTTGCTAAGGAGATTAAAAGGCAAGCTTGTTTATGAGGCTGAAAGGGTTTGAAAAGCAAAATGTATTTGTTTCCCTTCATTCCAAAGCATCTTATATAAGGGAAAGAGAGCGCATCCCTTGAAACCCCATGGCTTCAGGGGCTCATCTTCCTACAAAGCTTAATTTAGAAAGGGCACATCCAACCCAGAGAAAAAGCTTTTCAACTAAGACATAAACAACAAAATGGTGTCAGCATAAATTTTAATTGGAAACCTAAAATTCAGTGGAGTAGAGGTTTGCCAACATTGGCAAGAAGAAGAAAAATGTGTGTGTGTGTGTGTGTGTGTGTGTGTGTGTGTGTGTGTGTGCGCGCGCGTGCACACATGTTTATGCTTGTGTGTATGCATGCATATGTGTGCATGTGTGGGCATGTATGTGCATGCACATGGGTGTGTGGTGTGTGTGTTCATGCATGTGTGTATGCATGTGCATGCAGTCGTATGCATGCATGCATACACATGTGTGTTTATACAGTATCTTTAGTCATTGTGTTAGTCAGCTTTCCATAGCCACAACAGAACCCCTGAGGTAATCTTGTAAAGAGGAAAGGTCTGTCTTTGAGTGCTGTCGTGGAGACTCTCATTGACTGATTGGCAATGCTGCTTTGGGCTTGTAGCAATGAACACATCATTACAGGGCATTTGTGGCAGGACAAACAGTGCATTTTGTGGCTTAGAATGAGGGGAAAAGAGGAGGAAGTTGTGGCTTCACCATTCTCCTTGAAGGCTAGCCTTGATGACCTCTCTGGGACCTCTTAGAACTCTGTGTCCTCTCAGTTCTACCAAACTGTAACCAGCACCCCAGAAGCTACTGTAGTCCAGATCCAATTGTCCTAAACCTGGGAGGTCACGGCTTGTGTCCCACGAAGTTCAGCCACTGGTCCTCAGAAAACCACTTAAAACAGGCAAGTTGGTAATGAAAAACAGAACAAGGAGCTTAATTCAGTGTGGTGATATTGGGAAGAGGACAAAGAAACCCAGTGACTCCCTTCCCTAGTTCATCTTTAGGGTCCTAGAATGAGGGTAGGGATTAAATGGAAGGCAACAGATGCACAAATCTAAACAGTCCAGCCAAGGTGTGGTCCTACCCACCATTCCTCTGTCATTATTTGGAATCCTATGATGTGGTCTGAGAAGTTGTAAATCCTTTCTGGAGATGAATACTTCCGCTGGCTGGTGCCTTTGCCTTCTGCCAACATTAGATCCTGGGGAGAGTCCCTTCCATTGGCATCCATTGATTCAATAATCTGATAGTCAGATTCAGAGATGTATGTGTCTCTCAGAATATCTTCATTTCTGTCAAATCATCGCATCATCGTTACTTTCTTCTTATCTAAAATATGTAAAAGCATGGTTGGCATTTCTGTGGACTTCACTTTTGCAAACATCTGCTTATGTAAATTTAACACAACTTGTACTTTTGTTAATTAGCTTTTGGCTTAATTGGCTTCTGAGATCCAGCCAAAGACTGAAGATGAAGAGGGTGTTCTTCCCCCACTCTGCAGCGCTCTGAGGAGATACTCTGGTTTCTAGTCTACCTGAGGATGGTTGTTATGCTTCACTGAGAACCCAGAACTCATTCTTTGCAACTGGGTAGAGCAAGTGTTAGGGACATGCAAGGCCCTGGGTTTGGTCTAGCATATTGATAGCCCCTCTTTGACCTCACAACTGCTAATTTTGGTTTCCCTAAGCCAGTTTCTCCATTTCTGTCTGCCTTTGATGGTAATTGTAGAGAATAACAGCCGTGGAGGCCTTTGAGGATGGCTCCTTCCCTGTGTCCCCATTGGACCCCTCTTCCTCCTTTTCTGGTAATACTAGAGAGGGGTTCCCTCTTTAGGATTAAATTACCAAATGCAAGGGTAGAAGTAGCTGGGCTTTGTTGAGGCCCATTAGGAAAAATCTACTTCCTCTTGGAAAGGAAGGAAGGAAGAAAGAAAGGAAAGAAAAGAGAGAAAGGAAAAGGAAAATCTAAGTTCTATCTGTGGCTGTAGTTGGAGATTTGTCGTTCTGAGCTACGTAAGACATTACTCACTATAGTCTCCTCCTCTTGCAGTTAATCTAGCTGGGCCTGTCAATCACCTGACCAGGAGTCCATCCCCAGGGAAGCAAGTTCAGTTGAAGACATGCTAAGGAGAAGGGAGGACTAATTATGCCCTTATGGACACAAAGTATGTATCCTTCAGAAACTTCTCCCGTAGGGCAACTCTTGCAGTGCTTCCAGGAGGCAGACCGCACAGACCCCTTTCTCTTTTCTTAAGTCAGAAAAGCATAGCTTTTCCTTTTTCTTATCTTTGTTTCTTTTTTTTTTTTTTCAGACACCGACCAAAAGTTTGAGCCTGCTTTCTCTGACACTCTGGGCTTTCCCACTCACAGTCTGGAGCCCCACTCACCTAATGCTATGCAGCAACATGCTGCCTTCTGTTGTGGAAGCCATGGTTCCTCTCTTTCTTGGCTTCATCTGGGCATCTGCCTAGATTCCTAGATTCACACTTGTCTGTTTTAGTGTTTATCTCTCAATCACTAATAAAATTGCCCTTGAACTTCCTTCTAAATGTGTTTTTTAATTTCTTTTATCAATAATTAGGTACCCCCCCAAAGGAAACCTTGGTTTCCTCAGTAAAAATAGTAGGCGAACAAGTAGGTTATTTTATTGTACATCTTCATTTCATAACAAATATTTAAGTAGCATCATATAAAAATCTATTTGTTCCTTTCATGCATATTATTTAAGTGTAATGCCTAAAATTTTCACCATTATTAAAAGTCGTGTGTTTACGGGGTTTCCCTGGGAAATGCTACATTGCATAAAGGTGGGGCATATATTCTGTTTGTGTGTATATGTTTAATAGGTTTTCTAAAGAAGCTTTATAAAATGTCTTGAAGAAAATACATGTGCTTCCCCTCCCCCCATCCCTGACACTCTGTTTTCAACATGATCACTCTGTTGTTGAGGCTCTCTGCTAAGGTCTGTAACTGGCTTTTATTGAGTTTTTCAACTCCAGCTTCATTTCAGTGTGAGTTTTCTTTAAAAATTTAAACTCTGTTTTCATATTGCCTTAGGATTTCGATTTCTGTGAATAAAAATCATGACCTTGGAGAGACAAGGGTTTATTTCCTCTAACAGCTCTCGGGTCACATTCTGTCATTGCAGGAAGCCAGGGCAGAAACGGAATCAAAAGTCCTAGAGGAGCAGTGTTTACTGCCTTGCTCCCCACGGCTTGCTCAGCCTTGCTTTCTTATACTACCCAGGATCACCTGCCTAAGGGGTGGCCTCACCCACAGTGGGCTGTGCCTTCCCACATCCATTATGATCAAGATAATGCCCCACAAACTATGCTAAGTCTTATAGAGGCATTTCATCAACCGAGGTTTCTTCTTCCGAGATGTGTAGGTTTGTGTCAAGCTGACAGAAACCAACCTGTACTTGGATTGGCTCCTTCATTTCGTCCGTCTATCTTTGGGTAGTTTGACCATGTTTGTAATCCTTCTTTTGGTTTCTTTGTCTGAGAGTTCTTCCAGGTTATTTTCAATAGGGGTTATTACTGTGGGATTTGTATTTTTTTTTTTTTTGGAGGAGCTGTGTTATTTTGGTTTTTCGTATTGTTTTTATTTCTGTGTTGGGATTTACACATCTGGAGTTTGTTAGTTGGTTGAGTTTTTCTTTCTTTTTTTGTTTCCTATCTTCTTTCAGCAGGAGGGGGCTAATTCTGTGCAGGATTGGGATGTTGATTCCTCTATTTGTCTGACATTTGGAGGTACAGTCTCTATTCCAGGTCTTCTGCTTGTCAACTACAGACTGGTCTCTTCAGTGGCTTGGCTAAGGAGTTTGGAGGAAATTTCCTCTGGCAGTGTAGACCGCTCCTGGGTCTCAGGGCTGGAAAGAACTGGGGGATCCTGGTCAGTCAGCTGTCAGGACTTCTCTGAATCCTGAATGGAGGTTTCCCAGCCACAGGTAGTAGCTGACGAATTCCTTATGAGGAGGTTGGGAACTATACAGGCCCTGCAAGGGACTGGGAGGAGGTGGTGGTCCCTGACCAGTAGCTATGGGGCTTTGGGGTAACATAACCAGATGGTGCTGGGAAAGGGAGTGTGGGTAGCCTGTCTGGGTCTCATTACTGTGTGGGATGGCCTGTGGGTCCTTGGTGGGGAGCAGGCTGGGATCTGATGAGCTTCCAAAGGTAGGGAAGTGGGCCAGGAGGTGGTGATTATATCCCTGGAAAGCAGCTGTTGGGATTCCTCCCGAGATTCAGGGTTGGTTGATGACGAGTGGGTAGACAGAGGGCAAGGGCCAGAGGCGATGGATGACTGCAGTGATGCCATCTTCACTGGTTTCTGGACACAAGACGGCTGCACATATGAACTCCTAACATCTGTGACCGCATGTATGTTCATGCCATACATGCCATACATGTATGCCATACATGTATGTATGCCATACATGCCATGAACGTGGAAGTTCAAGCCAGGCAGAACCCCAGCGTGGACACAAAGTTGGTGTGTAGGAAAAATGGGGACAGATCCGGGAGGAGTTGGGGGAACGATGAATGGTATCAGAGCATTCATTGCATGAAGACCACGGAGAGTTCATTAAAATGAGACGAAGAAGAAGAACATCTGAAAACTCAGAAAAACTTTTTAATATGTCACCCCCTCAGGAGGTCAACTTTAAAACAATTATCACTTCCACAGCTTACTCCTGGGGCTTAATTGTGCCCCCTCTCAGGGCTCAGGGTGAAATGTCAATCTCAAAGTTGCACGCTACTGCTGTTTGGGGATGGAGGTGATGAAGGCACGTCCCACCCCCACCCCAGGGCAGAATTTGTGGCTGTGTAAGATCCAAGAATGCCTTTGCTTTCTCCCTGTAGATACAGTAGGGAGCCCCAGATGCTGACAGGTGCTGGTCTGCTGCTCTTGGATTTCACAGCATCTAGATCCGTGAATCAAACAAAACAAAAGAACAACAACAATAAAAAAACCACCGCCACCATCACCAAAAAAACAAAACAAAACCTTGTTTATAATTGATCTAGTCTGTAGAGAATAGACTAAGATGGCTACCTTACTTCATGCTCCTAAACCTTGTTGGACTATGCGCAGTGAGGACTTTACTTAGTGGAGTGACTGCAGATAGAACCTGCAGGATGGTTCTGTCTCATCCCAGAGTGCATTCTTTCTCTCAGGGGTTTCCCTTTATAAAGCATTGGCCTTTCTGTCTCAGAGCTGAGGACTTGCAGGCTACTTTGCCATGCATGCTTCCCGTGTCCACTGCTCTTGCAAGTGGAGCACGCTTGAACTGCTTTGCTTTCCGTTGGTGACCCCTGGGCTCCTCTTACCGCTCCTGTGAGCTTCATTAGCGCAGGAGACACAGACCCCCGTCCCCCAGGCACCACAAATAACCCATTGTTAGCAAAATAAAGTGCATTTGTTTTCTGTGGGCTTTTATTTACCTGGGTAAGGCCTGGTCTCAAGTAACATGTGTGATTTCCATGTCTGAACTTGCTGGCAGGTGCCTTCATATTGTACTTTAGAGTTTTTCATTCTGCGTGAGTAGGAACCTGCAAAACACTAGTTGAAGCTTTTCCAACCATTGACAGACCCCAGATTTTGAGTGACTTTATTGTTTTATATTTTCAATTTGTGTAGATGTCATTTTTTTTTCCACTTCCCTCTTGGCTCCTCTTCTTTTTCAAAAATATTCTTCATCTTCATGCAGGTTGAAATGATTTCCGGTATGGTGAAAAGATTAACCCAGAAATGAAGCGGAGATGATCACAGGTTGTTAATGTCAGTTGCTGTAGGATACAGAGACTACAGTGGAAAAGGGGAGCAAACAAAACAAAACAAAACAAAACAGCTGCCATTCATGCCCAGATCTCTAATTTTTCATTTATAAAATCTTAGACACGCCGATTCTCGCTGTTTTCCCCAGACACAACAGCTTCCTTGTGCATCTCACCTTCTTCACACTTAGCTGCAGACGGATTAATGAAACCTAGTTTCTCAATTAATCTTGTATGGCTTAGCTATTAAGTATTGAAGACTTTTTGTTATTTGAAAGTTTAGTGATTGACAGGGATTCATGAACAGTGGGGCTTCCTCCAAAACCCGGATTAGGCACAAACCCCACCGAAACACCTGGTTTCGCAGAAAGATCCTTTATTAAGCAGGGAAGGAAAGTTAAAGTGGCTGCTTTCTGACTCTGGCAGAAAACAGCGGCAAGGGACCTTGCAGGTGTCAGTTAGAATGGGATAGGATGTGGTGGGAAAGGAGATAGGGGACAAGGGAGAAGGGGAAGGGACAAGGATGTCTGTCCCCGGGGACAAAGGACTGCCTCTGGATAGAGAGGAGACAGACATGGCACATAGGCAGTTTAAAAAGGTAAAATGGGAAACCCTGTGTGTTAGGATGAGGTGTTTAATTTTAATTGGGCATGTTAATTAGGTCAGTGAAAGGGGGGTTTGGTTGCTGGACTTCAGTACTTCTGGACTTCGGTAATCAGCCTCAGGTGGAAGAGACCAAATAAGGAGATAGCTTTAGGAATCTAATGTAACAGCTTTTGGTAAGACAGAGGGAATGAGGAAAAGGACAAGGCCTGCCAGAGTCACATGCTCGAATGGGCTACTGTCCCATTTTCACATCCCTACTATTCTATTTGAATCTGTTTTTGGTGACCAGTCTCTTTGTGCAGTGTGGTTCAGATGCCACTGACTGCCTCGGCTTTGGGGAACCCATCTGGTTAAGCTAAGTTGACAGACTGTTATGGCCAGAGGGTCTTGAGCTCTGTTTTTAGCTTTGTAATGTTTCATCCATGTCTTGGAGTTATTCTGATGGCAGGTTTTTGTTTCGTTTTTAACTTTAATTGTGTGTGTGTGTGTGTGTGTGTGTGTGTGTGTGTGTGTGTGTGAGGTGGTAGTGCTAGTGGTGCATATGAATACAGTGTTTGCAGAGGCCTGAAGAACAGAAGAAGGTGTCGGATTCCCTGGAGCTAGAATTACAGGCAGTTGTGAGCTGCTTGATGTGGCCAAGATGGGTACCAAGAACCAAACTTAGGTCTTCTGCAAGAGCAGCAAGTGCTCTTAGCCACTGAGCCATCTCTCCAGTCCTCTGATCTCAGTTTTTAGAAGACAGCTGAATTGTTTTTATAACCATGGCCCACTTCCTGGCTCTTCCATGAGGTTAGGAATATGCAGTGTCTGGCCTGGAAGAGCCAGGTGGGTAAAGATACTAGGATGTGGCATCATGCCTTCAGACAGCAGATTAGAGGTCCTATTCTAAATCATCGTGGAGACATGTGGACTTTACTTTCGTAAACTAAGATGTTGTGATTCCTATCAAAGATGCAATGAGTATAAATAAGAAAAATGCAAGAAAATACTGGACTTCCTGTCAGAGTCATGGGATTCAGGAGAAATCCCTGTTCATACTAGGCCCTCTGGTACCTGTGGTATGGGCACAGCCTACCAGCCTAACTAGAAAGAATACTGAGATCATGTCCAAAGCCTATAGGACTCTCACTGTGCCCTTGAGACAGACAGATAGATAGATAGATAGATAGATAGATAGATAGATAGATAGATAGATAGATAGACTGATTGTGTGTGTGTGTGTGTGTGTGTGTGTGTGTGTGTGTGTGTGTGTTCAGGTAGGTAGGTAGTATATGTATTCTTTCACTCCTGAGGAATGTTCTAGCAGATTAGAACAGACTACAGCCAGGGCTGCTGCCTCCCAAGCCTGGAAGGATTGTCCTGTAGAATTAGCCACAAGTAGCATTGCTGGGGGGAAGGAAGCCCTTCTCAGTTTGCAGAAAGGCATGTCCTGCCCTGACAGCAGTCTTGGAAATACAACACAGAGGAAATCCACCTCAGGAGTGAGGACGAGAGCTAGAAAATGGGGCCACCAGAGACTCAGCTTCTTTCCTTGGCCCTTGTTTGGTTCTGAGTCTTACGAGTTGTTGCAGAAGACTTAGAGTTGGCCAACTCCTACCACTGACCCATCCCCTGAGCTCGGCTGTCCTGCTCTTAAGTTGACTCTGGTATCCTGGTGTCTTTTGTCATCTGTCCGTGCTAGATCTGAGGTTTACAAGAGTGAGGAATTTGTCTTTATCTTTTGATCTGAGATTCCCCTCTGTATGCTATGAATGTGAATATGTTTTATAACTATTGGTTAAGAAGCTGCTTTGACCTATAGCAGAGCAGAATATAGCCAGGTTAGAAGAAGAATATATATATTCTATCTATCTATCTATCTATCTATCTATCTATCTATCTATCTATCTATCTATCTATCTATCGAGAGAGAAGATAGAGTCAAAGTGACACCATGTAGCTGGGGACCCTACCAGTAGACCACAGCCTCATGGCAATATACAGATGAATAGAAATGGGTTAATTTAAGGTAGTAGGCCAAGCAGTGTTGTAATTAATATAGTTTCTATGTGATTATTTGGTTCTGGGTGGTCATGAAACAAAACACAGCCTCCAAATACAATCTTCAGGCCTCTAAGATCTTTGCACATGGTAGGCTCTTAGTAGTAGCTAAATTGGTTATTCATGTAACTAATGAGTTGTAGGATATTATCAACAGGAAGCTTGCGGTTAAATAGCCTCTATTACTGAGATCCATACATATATATCTTTTACATATATGATATATATTACACTTATGTATATCTTATGTGCATGTGAGTGCAAATATCCGTGAAGGTTAGAAGAGGATGTCAAATCCCCTGAAGCTAGAGCTATAGGCATCTGTAAGCCATTCAATGTGAGTGCTAGAAACTGCATTTCCATTCTCTGCAAGAGTAATATACACTCCTAAACATTAAGCATTTCTCTAGCACTCATTTCTGATATTTTTCTTTCTAGTATAATTCTATTAATAATTGCCATTATCATGTAGTTAGACCCCCTCATTTCCCAGAAGACAGACAGACAGACAGACAGACAGACACACACACACACACACACACACACACACAAACATGCTGTTACAAGCATGCACCTATATACCTTTGTACACACATGTGAACATACATGCACACACATATACATGTTCATATGTGATACAGCTGAGTTGCTCTGTGGGAGTTTTCTTAGAATTTGAGCTGCCTCTGTGCAGGCTTCGCCACTTACCCCCTCATGCCATCTGTGTTCAGAGGCCTGGAGGGAGGTTGGTAATGAGTTGGAGACAGGCAGCCCGAGGTCTTCAAAGTCAGTTTAAGAATTGGAAAGTAGGCTCGGGGGACATTTGCCCTTGCCTTTAAACTCGGCTTTTCGTCCACCTCCAGAATTGTGGCATATAGACCATGAGATACTCAGTTGGCAATTGAATGGGTGAGTCCATGGACATTTGGGGCTTCTGTTGTAGGCTGCAGACTTAGATCCATCTGGAAAGGGCTCAGAGCCTAGTGAAGAATTAGACCTCTCACTCTGATTGAGTGGTTTGGAACAAGAGACGTTTACATGGTCATGTTTTGATAAGAAGTACAAGTGAGATAAGGTATGTTTTCAGCGCTATATCCCTCGGGCTTTCCCTTAAAGAGGCAGCCACACCACACTTACAATGGACACTCGGCTGTGCGCACTCTCCCACCCACCCTCTTTTTGTAAACCATGAAAGTGTTTTGTGTATACTTACCCTTCTGCCCATTATCACATATATTAGTTAGCACAGGTAGATGTGTCATTGCTTATTTCCTTATTTCATTACATTATAGTGTGTCTAACCAGCCTCCTAACAAAAAGCACTTAATGTTGGAAATGTAATATTTCAGAGCATTAGCCACTGTCAAGGAATTACTAATGAAAGTTAGTTTTGTAGTATTGCTGATTATCTTGAATATACAAAAGATCTCCTGAGGCCCTGGAACCTGTCGTGACAGAGGTGAGTGTATTAGTAAAAGGACAGGGTTGATGAGAACTCATTTGCTATGTGCTCAGTTTCCCTGCCCAGGCAGTTGAGTTTCATTTCAAATACATATCCATAAGATGGTGGTTCATACTGCAAAGCAAACTCAGAAGACATCTTCTCTTCCACGGAGAAACTTCCATAGTTCTGGGACAGAGCTAAGAGGTTTTTGTTGTTGTTTTTTGTTTTGTTTGTTTGTTTGTTTTTAGATTTGTTTGTTTATTATATGTGTAGTGTTCTGTTTGGATGTTTGCCTGCACTCCCGAAGAGTGCAGATCTCACAATAGATGGTTGTAAGTACCACGTGGTTGCTTGGACTTGAACTCAGAATATCTGAAAGACCCGTCAGTGCTCTTAACCTTTGAACCTTCTCTCCAGCTCAAGTTGAGAGTTCTTTACCAAAGCATTTTTAGGCTGTCCAAGGTTGACCCATGAAGTGGTATACCTCCTTACTGTATTCTGACCCCTTGTCAATTTTATGCCTCTCACCTGTCCTCAGTCCAGCATAACATGACTTGGTTGGCAAACTTCCTTTGAATGGTAATTGAGAAAAGCTGCATGGGTGATCTGACAGGTATATTCACATGGCTAGGCATGTCCCCAGGGAGTGGATTGACAGGTATATTCACATGGCTAGGCATGTCCCCAGGGAGTGGATTGACAGGTATATTCACATGACTAGGTATGTCCCCAGGGAGTGGATTGACAGGTATATTCACATGGCTAGGTATCCCCAGGGAGTAGATTGACAGGTATATTCACATGGCTAAGTCTGGGGGAGCAAGCTCTGCACGCTGCTGCTCTCTTGGAGGTGCCCGGGAGCCCTGCAGGAGATGCCAGCCCACTTGATCTTCCTGTATCTTGCTCTTTTCTCCCGTCCACTTTCCATGAGCTACTATTGATGTAAAAACAAACAAAAACTTAAAAGTAAAGTCTCAGTTTCTTTGAAGTTTTCGAACAATTTCAGCTTAATCTGGCTTTTCGACTGAGCCATTATTGTCCCTAAAATCATTATTGCCCCTGCAGATGCTTTGGTATCAATGCAGGGCAGGCTAGCTAAACTCAGCTGGTCTCTCTTAGGAGCTATGGTATTTTCAGTGTGGACTCATGTAATGTGTAGTTTTTTCAGGAAAGAGCACTGTGTCAGAAACATTTGTGTTCTGTAAATAACGCCACAGTGATGAAGTAACCAGAAATGTCAGTTAGAATATATTCTTGGCCAGAGACAAACACCAGCCTGCTTCTTGCATCTTGCCGATTTCACTACAGTTGGAAGGGAGCCTGCACTGTGATAAAGCATGCCGCAGGGGTCTCTGTGTTATATACAGTAATAGTGCTGACATCAGCGGAGAGAGTGGACATGCCATCTCTCACATCCCCATCTCTGAGTGTAGATTTCCAGGTTTGAAGTGGCTCGTTATTTCTGCATGGAAATGCCACATGCCACTTCAACCATATTGTCAACGTCTACCCATGCATTTCTCACCTTTTGTCAAATTTGTTCCCTGGTGTAGAAAAGTGAGAACCATACATACATACATTGATATATTTCAGTTTATTGAGGGGTGCTGGGGAGAACAGAACAGACTCACGGGGTCGAGGGAGCTGGTTACCGGCCACACACTGCTTCATGCCTCCTGACTCCGGTTTTCACAACCCAAAAGAGCGTGCTTCACTGCTCTGTCCCTTTTATGAGATCAGGCAAGAAGCCACGGCTTAAGGCTGGTATCCCAAAGCTATTGGCGGAATGAGTTTCTACAATACTTCCCCTTTTTGTCTAACCAAATAAGAAGGTTCTATACCTAATCTAAAACTATGCACAATATGAAGAATTATCAAGTATTGTCCAAGGGAAAGAAGAGGTAATAACTTATACAAAAATGGAACTACAACCAACAAGAACAACATCAAGCAAGAAACACGTACTAAATGTTTAGGCCATGGTAATTGGGAAATAACAGAGATTATTCCGATAGCTGTCCTATCCTGAAGAGTCTAAGTCTTGTACCTAATATGCCTTAGCTAAGATACAAGAAGATTGTAACTGTGACCATCTGGTCTTCAGCCCCATCAAAGATTTGAGAAGGAAAACATTACCTGAGTAAGCAGGAAGTACAAGCAAGCAACTTCCAAAAGATGCAAGAAATGACAGAAACAGCTGGCTACCTGGACAGTCATCACCCAAAGTCTCTCTGTAATGTTGGGGCAACCAGCTTTGGCTATAGGCCTAGAATATCTGGCACACCATCTTCAGAAACAGGAAAATTCAAAAGACTGTCCTACCCTGTCTTGGCAAGGTTCAGCAGTTGCTATTGGTGGAATACACAACAGTGTAGAGCAGGGGTAGCTTTCAATCCCTGTGAATCTTCTCCTGTACCTCATACCTGTGTCTGAATTTGTTAATGTTTGAGGATACTTCTATAGTTGGTTGTCAGGGTTTCTCTTGATGTTTGTACAGAACTAGGCAATGGTTAACTATCTTACTTTCTTATTGGGCAGTATCTGTGTTCTAGAAGGAACACAGAACTTACGTTTATCACAACAAATCTTATCTGGATTCCAATCTTTAGAGTTTTGCCTATAAAAGCTTTCAGAGTCCAAGAGCAGAGACTTCAAAATGCATCCATTCTGTCTCCAGTGAATCCCAGCTAGGGTTTGTATGTCAGCGTTCTTCTCCAAATGTCTATAGACTTTGCTAGTACGTATGACGGCCTTTAAATAGGGCTTTCAGAGTCTGTTTAAAAGCAGTTAGCCCAGTATGTTCGCACTTCACTGTCATGCCAGCTGAAGAAGGATGATTGTTGTGAATAGGAGGCCAGCCTAGGCTAGATAGCCAGTCTTAAGAAAATAGACACCAGGGATCGATGAGATAGCTCAGCTGGTGAAGTGTTTGCCAGACAGATTGAGTTCAATGTTTAGAGCTCACATGAAGGTGGAAGATAAAGAGCCACTCCACAGAACTGTCCTCTGACCTCTGGTCATGTTGTGGCATAGCACACACTGCCCTCAACACATGGAACATACACAGTGACAATGCTTGCATTTTCTATAAAGGAAACAAACAGCAAACAGAAGCTGCTAGGTGAAGCCGCGGTTGCCTCTGTGTACTCATTGTCTGTGCTCATTCTCTGTGTACTCCTTGTCTGCCCGTGGCAACCAGCTTGCATGTCCGCCCTGATGCTTTCAGCGACTCTACAGATGCTCACGACCTTGGCTGGTCTTGCTCACCCAGGCCTGACTTCCCGCTTCACTGGAACTGAATCTTCTTGCTGCTGACGTTATTCAAGTGACCACGGCTTTTCTTCTCTCTGGCCTTTTGTTGCTGCTGTTGTTCAGCTGTAGTGTTTCTGTCTGTGTCTGACCCCAATGCATCCTGCTCGTTTTGCTACTCCGTGAGTCTGGCACAAACACAGCCTGACAGATGCTGATAATGAGACTCCGAAGGGCTCGTGAATTTACTGACTCTGAAATATTGATTCCTTTTGCGTGTGCCGTGTGGCGACATGACCTGTAAAGACATGAAACATTTCCGTCTTACGGTTTTCCGCCAACTGTGAAGACCGAGAAAGGAGATGGCTACCTGGGGTCTCAGCTAGGGTTTCTATTGCTGCAACAAAACATTATGCCAAAAGAGCAAATTGGGGGATGAGAGGGTTTATTTGGTTTACACTTCCACACCACTGTTCATCACTGAAGGAAGTCAGAGCAGGAACTCAAGCAGAGCAAGATCTTGCAGGCAGGAGCTGATGCAAAGACCATGGAGGGGTGCTGTTTATTGGCTTGCTCATCATGGCTTGTTCAGCCTGCTTTCTTATAGAATCCAGAACCACCAGCCCAGGAATGACCCCAGCAACAGTGAGTTGGGCCCTCCCCCATCAATCACTAATTTAGAACTTGCCCTATAGCTGTGTCATATGGAAGCATTTTCTCAATTGAGGTTCTCTCCTTTCAGATGACTGTAGTTTGTGTTGAAATGACATAAAACTAGCCAGCACATCTAGGAAGTATCAGTGGGACTGGTTGTGAGGATTCAGCTGGCTATCCACAGTAGTATTCCTTTTATTCAAAATGCAAACATTGTCCCAGAAAAGAGAGTTCAGATTGTCCTCCTACTTTAGTTCAGGTGCACCATATTTGTTCCTGGCTGTGAGAGACGTCGGTAACCCTTGCCATGGCTGAATGCTGATAATGTAGAAAGACTTGCTCAACATAGCCTAAGATTATACTTTTAACAGTGTATTCAAATTAAGAGCTCCAAACCTGAGGCAGAGAGCATCCTTCACCGAGCTCTGTGTTAACAGACAGTATGCAAAGTGTGGACACATGAAGGGACCCCTCCCAAGATCCAGCCCTGGACCGAGACAGGCTTTCATAGTAACACACAGTGTAGCAGTTGCTTTCCCCTGCTTTGGTGTAAGAACTAAAAGACCTCACATCAAAGTCAGGAGAATGACAAGGGGAGAGTGCATGGTTGAGAAGTGAATTGCCTACTCAGTGTCAAAGTACGGTGTCCTCTGCTTTCCAGTGTGCAGTAGCGTGAGCCAGGACTCCCTGAGCCCATGAGCAGAGGTCAGGGGAATGGCAGAGGCTGCCCTGTGCCCTGGAAAAATTCACCAGTCCTCTGGCCTCCACATTCATGGGTAGCAGGGTGGCCCCTAGGATCTCCATAAAGGGTCTCGCCCCCCCCCCTTCATCCTCAGTGATATCAACCTTGTATCCTCTGTGTACCAATGTCTACTCAGAGGTGGTGGGAGTGATTCCTTCATCCTTGGATCCCCAGACCTTGGCAAGGGCTCTTTCTTGGCATGAAGCATATGTGTCGTAAGCATAGGCAAGTTCTGTGTAGGACGTTTGGTAAATGTCAGACCACATTCATGAGGCTGCACAGATTATCATGGTGTTGAAACATTCCATGGTCCGGTGGTCATCACATCATGACATCATGGTAAACGGCATGGCATGTGTGCATGTGGTACAGTCATGAACAGACCTTCATGGCTGGTCATATAAAAGCAGAGCAGGTGCAATTGTGTGTAGTGCATGATGCTTGTTGATGATGAGTGACTGCTACCTGTTGATGTGTTCGTTATGCTTCTGTTGTTACTTTAGAGTACTCTTAGTCATAGAAAAATGTTTACCGTAACCTGCTTGCTGGGGGATACATGTCAGCCTCAAGGTTTCATGCTTCCTTTCCAAGACTCGTCACTCAGCCTTTCTGTTGTGTGTGACTTTATCTCCTTTTGTTTTGCTTATGGCCAGACAACTACTCAGCTGTCATAAGCATGCACATACACACTCACATCCATACATGCACATGTATACCCAGAGACATGCATGCATATACACACTCCACATGGACACATATGTAGGTGACATGTGTGCATACATGCACACAAATGCGCATGTACTTATTCACAAGTGCACACATGTACACATAGATGTGTACACATAACACACAAAGATGCATAGTCACATATGCACAGGTATACACAAAGACACCTGCGCAATGCACATGTATACATAAATACACATGTATACATATCTATACACATACACATATATGCACTAATTATGCACAATATACTGTGTAGGCTTGTGTGCCCATGATCTGTGATGTGGGTTCAATGAGGAAATGTCTCAGTACTACGCTTCACAGAGTGTGTGCCTTCGTCAGTCCTTGCTTGACTGTAAGTAGAAAGTATTAACCTGTCCTCACTACCATTTCAACTTGGCGAGTTATTTTGCTTTACCTTAAGAAGACTAATATTATATAGTAGATTTTATATTCGGGTTTAATTACTTCACCACTAAATCATCAGTTTTGAAGGCTTTTACATTTTCTTAAATAATTTATTTTTATTTTATGTGCATTGGTGTTGGACTGCAGGTATGTCTGTGTGAGATTGTCGGATCCCCTGGAACTGGAGTTACAGATAGTTGTGAACTGCCAAGTGTGTGCTGGGAGTTAACCCGTGTCCTCTGGAGGAGCAGCCAGTGCTCCTAATAGCTGAGCCATCTCCAGCACCCACTTTTGAAGATTCTTGTAGTCAGTCAGGATAGTTTACACTTCTGGAAATTTAAGTACAAACTCTACTGCAGGTAGCGTTCCCCCTGGTGTCCATGCTTGTGTGTTCTTAGTGTTTGTGTGGGGCCGCTCCACCCTGGTTTCTAAAGAACTTGGTTAGACTTGGGTGATTGCCTCTGTTGCTCATGCTTATTCTCATTCTTCCGTGTTTATAAAGAAGTGCTTGTTTTAAAAAAAATTGAGGCTATTGAGTTTTCATAGTCTGTGTTTTATTTCCTTTTTTCTTTTAAAAGAGAAATGAGTGTTGGCCTTGTATTATAAGCAGATCTCTGTGTTTAATGAGTGTACCCCTTTCAGAATATTTGGAAGCATTTGCCTATGCTCTTAGCACCATGGTAGCTCAAAGAGCCCACACTGTGTAAGATTCCTGGCCCTGGCTTGAGAGGGAAGGGGAGGGTAAGACACAGACATCTGGAACAGAAGAATGAACCTTCTATAGAGCTGGAACACTGACAACGTCTCTGTGCCGGGGATAGTGGGTAGAGCTGTCAGTGAGACGGAGGTAGACTGGACCCAGCAGGGCAGGAGAAGGTGTCATGTCAGGCTGTCCTCCTGTCCATGACCTTCATCCTTTTTGTGGTCAGCGCTTCTCAGTTACCCAGATCCGTTGTGCATAAATGCCCTGAGAGAGGCCAGCCTGGCTCCTTGTTATCAGAGTGACCTTTATGTGGGCTGCAAGCCTCCCACAAGCCTCACCTGCACACCTATTTACCACACTTATTTCTGCATCTTTATGGTTCCTGCCTTGGCTGCCTGAGCATCCTACAACCTACTGTTGTTTTAGTGACTCCCTTCTCCTGCCCTGCCTGGCTCCTAGTCTCCCCCTGTTCCCATGCTCTGTTTCCCTGCATCTGGGCCAGCTAGTCCCATGCCCACAGATTGACTCCTACCAAAGCAGCCTGCATGGTCTCCCTGTACCTGCCAGCAGCCTGTAATGACAGCTGTTGGGGGGAGGGGGAGAAGGGAGCAGAATGGGTATGACTATGGCTATGACTTAGGACTTGGTGCTGAAGGGCCTTGGTGATGGTGAGCAGGCTGGTAGAAGCTCTTTCCCAGGTGGCTGTGATGCAGAAAGGAGGGCAGAGGACAGGCAGAGTTCTCAACTTCTGCAGACACAGCATCCATGGAGGTGGAGTAGTGTTATAGCCACCTGGGAGTAGACCCGGGTGGAAAGCAAGCCTGCACACATAGTGGTCGGTATTGAGGGAACAAGGATGCGAGAGGTGGAGCTTTGGGGGCCTGTGAGGCGTGCTTGAAAGGAGGGAGTACTGCTTGGTGGAACCCACTGTGGGATGCCACAGGACACTTACTGAGCTCGGCTTCTCAGAACTCAAAAATCCTAGTCTTCTTATCCAAATGGAGACCCATGAGAACCTGCAGTCTCAACCTTCCAAGCCTCTGGCCCCTCAGTGGTGTGACACTCCAGCACAGCCCTTCACAAGCTGTCCACAGGCCACATCACCCTCGTCACCCTCCATATGCTCGTACTACTTCTCCGTACACAGCAAGCACTATACTTTAAGTAATGGTTAGACATCATTACATAACCGCAGCCACATGGCAGCAGCTGCTGGCCCCATCTGTAAGCAAAGCCTAGGAGGGACCGACGGGCCTAGATGCTGGCAGAGGAGTGAGGGACCATCCTGGGAGTTACCCAATTGGAGGTAAAGGGTCAGTGTTAGAAGACAAAATGATAAAACAGATATGCCAACATAAGAGGCGTGCAGCCACCAACATGCTACCCCATCTACTTCATTATGCCCAGATGATAACACTGAAGACCACCACAATCTTGTCGCGGAGTCAGGGTATCACACTGTAGTCTAGGCCTACTTGGACCTCCCAGCAGCCCTTCTGTCTCGTCTCCTAAGGACTGGGATTACAGGCATGTGCCACCGCAACTGGTGACCACTGCAACCTTAGCCTATCAGGGCTTCTTCCTGCTCATCTCATTTTCCCATGGGACCAGCAAAGGCTGCTTCCTCTGGGATAGATTTCAGGACGCTTATAACTAAGTGTCGCTGGCTTTGCTCTCTGCTTCTGCTCTGGTCCTCCATTGTCCTTCAGCCCAGGCAGCTGACTGCCTGGTGACCACTACAGCTTCATCTCCGGGCTCTAGCTTGATGAGCAACCCGCTTCCCTCGGCTTTGACCCCCTGTGGTAAGGGCACCACTACTATGGGGTTGCCCATCAAGCTGCATAAAGAGGCTGCAGGATTCTGCTTGCACCAGTAGCTCCCACTTTGAGTAGCTTCACTGCCCGAGATCCCTGCTGAGAAATGAGCAGCTGAGGAAGAGGAGGGGTCAGTCATCGAACTCCTACCACAGTCAGAGTGGTGGCACTCTGTTTTGAAGCACTTTTGGGTGACATGACTGTTATGGAGTCAACCATGATCCCGTTACTGCCCTTCACCTGTGCTTCTGTAAGGGAACCGAATGGACTCCTTGGTTCTCCAAGGTGAACTCTTGTAGAATCAGCACTTTGGTAACCACTGGTCCCCTCCTGGGCTGAAGAATTAGTTCTTGTCTCCCTAGTGAAGGATTTAACTCACTGTAAAATTCACATCTCCCCCTGAGGATTAATTATCCTGTTCACTGTGGAAACGCTGGGAAAACTTAGATGAATCAAAAGAAAGCATGCCGTACCATCCAGAATATTCTTACGATTGCTTTTTCGTGTGTGTGTATGTGTGTGTGTGTGTGTGTGTGTGTTTTAAATTTAATTGTGTTTTAAAAACTAGTTAGAATGTGGCTGGCCTGCAGTCTTTCCGAGAAGCCATTGACAATGACACTGGGACTGGTTTCCTCTGCATATACTGGATTTTTGGGATCCAGTCTGTTTGGATGCTCACCTTCCTGGACCTGGAGTGAGGGGGGAGGAACTTGGACTTCCCACAGGGCAGGAGACCCTGACTTCCCTAGGGGACAAAGAGGGAGGAGGAGAGGGAGGGGGGGAGTGGGAGGGTGTTGGGAGGAGGGGCGTAAATGGAAACTTTTTATAATTTAATAAAATTACAAAAAAAAAATTTCATCATTTTACCCAAACAAAAAACAAACAAACAAACAAAAAACTAGTTAGGATAGTTTGTGTTAGTATTCAGGCATTATGCTGGCCTGGCATGTCATCTGGCAGGATTACTCAGGCTGTATCCTGGCCAGCCCAGGGTCCTAGTCTGTATGCAGGAGCAAAGTCTCTTTAAGAGATAAGCTCCGCCCACCCACTTCTCACTTCCTTTCTGCCATTCTCTTTGAGAAGGCAGCTACTGTCTCTCTTTCTCCCTCTCTTTTCTCTCTCTGTCTCTCTTTCTCTCTTCTCTTTTCCCCAGTCCCTTTCCTTTCCCCAACAAAACTCCTCACTTAAGCTCTGCCTGCATGGCGTATTCTGTCACCCATGCGGACCTCACCTGCCTTGGGACCCGCCCAGGGTCCTACTCACGCTGATTTACACCAGTTTGTATGGGAAGGCTTTGTAACTTTTCATTGTCAATATTGACACAGACCCAACAAGACAAATAGGATGTTTATGGACAGATGACTCACAGTTCTGGAACTCTAGGAAGTACTTACCTGTCTGTTGTGTGTCCGCCAGAGGGTCACATGTCAGGCTTGGTTACCAACCTTGGGTGCTGCTGTTGTGATTGAGCCCTCTAGCAGTGGAGTGAGATAGAAGACGCTTGGTCTCTGGGACAGGGCAGTGCTGTTGGGATTCCAGTGCCTTCTTCTCTGTTGGCGTCTTGGCAGCCATCTTCCCCCACCACATGATAGTGTCATGACATTCTGCTTTGTCACAGTTACCGAAGCCGTGGCTAGGGCTGACCTGACGTGGGCTCTGACCCCTGAACTGATTCCAAAGGACTCTTCTTCGTTTTTCTTTTCAAGTCACTTTATCTCGGCTGCAACAGTGGGAAGCTGACTCAAAGTCTGCATTGGAAAGCGCATACTGGGTGTTAATATACCGCTGACTTCACTTTGGTAGCTGGTAAAGTGAGGCAGATCTACAGAAAGATCTGTGGAGCTCATCGTGGGGAGAAGGCCACGTTGCAGAGTATAATGATTTTGGAGAAAAGAGAAGGCACATGTATGACCACATACATGAGCATTTACGTAATGTATAGACACTGCAAAGAACAGAATGAGAGACTAGGAGGGCTATTCCAGGGGATAGTTTGCTGCCAACTCCGCCCTGCCTGACACATTCCACCTGCATTACTGAGCCCCACCAGAACCTTTGTGAGGATTATCAAGTATGTTTTCCCAGTCTGTCATTTGTTCATGATTATTGTGTCCTTCCCGCTCGGGGGCAGCTTGAGAAGTTTATGTCAGAAAGTTCTTTCTTTAATTGTGATTTCTGAATGGGGAGTCCTGCCTGGGAAGGCTTTTCTCTCCATCCCTTTATACACTAGCTGTGTTTCTCTTGATTCCTTTTCCCTTTCGTGTCTTGTTATCTTGCAACTAATTATTACACCCACGTTGATATTTGTTTTTCTGTGTGCTCTGAGGAATGGAATGTACTCAAGTAGATATCCAGTTTTCCCAGCTCCGTCTATCCAGCGATCCGTGGGTCCAGTGTTGTGCGTTCTAAAGTCCCACACATCCTTGGAGTGCTTATTAAGATTTGCCTAGCTTTGGGAGGGGGTGTCTCTTTGTTGATAGTAGCCCAATTAAGTGATCTATTGAGGTTGGGCCTTTGAAAAACCACTTGCATGATGGAGTATCTGGAGGGATCCTGGCACCAAATGAAAGCTGCTATTGTCCCAACAGAAGCATAAACAACAAATTGTGGACGTAACGCCTGGGACAAGCAGGGTGTGTACCTTAAAAATGCCCTGTTTGTTGTAGAGCTGTGGCAAGGCCTTGGATTGAAAAAGGCAAAACAAGACACAAACCCTAAGGTGTTTTAAGAAAAGGTGAGGGGGCTGGAGAGATGGTTCAAAGGTTAAGAGCACTGGCTGCTCTTCTAGAGGTCCTGAGTTCAATTTCCAGCAACCACAGGTGACTCACAACCATCTGTAATAGGATTTGATGCTCTCTTCTGGCTTGCAAGTATACTTACAATGCACTCATACATAAAATATAAATAAAATTAAGTTAAAAGCTGGTTTGAGGGACCAGAGAGATGGCTCAGCATTATAGAAACAAAAAGAAAAAAGAAACGAAAGGAAGAGAAAAGAAGAGGTAAGCTCCTTGTAGAGACCGGACTAGGCACTGGGCATGCAGAACAACAGCCAGTAGTCCCTGCAGCGGAGAGCCTCAAGGCTGAGGGGTCATGTGACTCATCTACCTGGAGTTTTGTGTCCGTGCCATCTTTTGTTGCAGTTTCGTCTATACATGGTTCATTGAAGCCCCTGGGCTTAGAGGCTACCGCTTCACAACAATCTTCTCTTGTTTAAAATCCCGAGCCAGTGTAGTGACCCACACGTCGTTCTCTGTCCAGGGATAGGAGTTGCCCACTGTGTGCAGGGGAACCTCCCCTGGAGGTTTGGAGGCAGATGGAACTGTCTGCCAGGCTTGGCAGGTCAGTGCCCTTCCCATTGCTTCCCTACCTTAAGCCTAGAGCTATCCATTTTGTTTTGTAAGCAGTGGGATGCCTCTAGAAGACACTGGAAGCTGGCCCAGGCCATTATGGAGTAGGTGAGTTGATTTTTGCATTCCCATCCTTCACTGTCTTCTGTACTAGAAGGTTCCTCTGAGAAGGCACTTTAGAGAGCCACCCACTTGCCTGACTTTAGCAAAGCCATCATCATACGCAAGCGTTCTTGAACTTTCTTCATTTAGCCCCTTCTCAACTGAGAAATTTCTACTCAACTCTTGTGACATAGCTGCCTCACATATATAAACAAATTAAACACTTACTGATAGGAAGTCATAAACTTAATTTTAGTCAGTTCTTTAGTATATATATGTATGTATGTATGTATATATATGTATATATATAATTCTACCATTTATTAAGGAGAATATCAAATCTGCATGCTAATAAAGTGGGTGTTGATGTTTGTCGAAAGGAATGCTATTCAAAACCACACCAATTTGATACTTACACGCAGAGGAATGTTGGTATGAAAATATTAAAATTCTTTGTTTTCTGTAGCTCAGCTGTTAAGTCTCTAACAGAAGAAACTTTATATATACAGTAAATTCATTCCATACAGTAGTCTCCAGCCAGAGTCAAGGTGTTTCAGGCTGTGATTCGTAATGCCTTGTGCCATGATGGTGCACAGTGTAAATCGTTCATGCTCTGTGTTCTGAACCAAGAATGTAGCAAAGTCACATGATGTAGCCCTGCCAGGTGCTGCCAGAAATCCAGTTTAGATCCATTGTGCATTTGATTTTGAATTGATCTTTGATTATTCATTGCACATTCAAAACCCTTTTGCTATTGTCATATTTTGGAGGAACCCCAACAACCTCCATATAGCGTCCTGACACCCAGTTGAAGAAGCTTGGGTATAGAAGTTATGGATGTAGCCTGTCAGGTCAGGTTTTTCTTTTTATTTGTTTAGTTGGTCAGGGTTTTTTTTTGTTGTTGTTGTTGTTTGTTTGTTTGATTGTTTGTTTCTTAACAGATCTTTTTTTGTGTGTGTAGCCCTGGCTGTCCTGGAACTTGCTCTGTAGTAGACCAAGCTGACCTAGAACCCAGAGATCCACCTGCCTTTGTTTCTGGAGTGCTGGGTTAAAAGCATGCACTAGAACTGCCCAGCTAAGTCAGATGGTTCTTAATGGCTTCTCCATCCTTGGTCAAGCTAAGCGAGCTTGCTAAAGCCTCAGTTTCCCTCTCAAATTACAATTTTAATTCCCTCAGCCTCAGGAGTGTTTTTTAACTGAGAAGCACATGGCCTTTGGTAATGATTCCTGGGAACTTCATCGCCCTGTCCTTACCCCAGAGGCTACTCTGCTTTCTGCTGGTTGCATTCCCCAAATAATGTATCCTTTTGTTTTTCAAGCAAAATCTTTCCCTCACTTCTTGCTACATTTGATTAAAACATATTTGTCTTGTTTCTTTGAACTTTGATGCCATATATTATTAATTACCTGTTCTAAAACAGACCTTGCTCTCCCCGGTTCCCAGCCAGGGGCTCCCTTGGCAACTGGTTTAAGGTATCCTGATCAGGCCTGACTGCATGATAAACTCTTATGGACAATGGAGTTTTAGGTTTCTGAAGAAAAGCATGTTGAATTGTGATACTTTTGAGGGGGGGGTCAAGGAGCAAACACTTGAAATAACCAAATGCATCTCACTAGGATGCAGGAACCTAATGCCATAAGAATCCAGCTTCCCAAGGAGAGGAAGAAGTAAGTAGCCCTTGCTGGGTTCTACACCCACTAGATCTCACAGAGAATCCTTGGGTTCATTAACTGTTTATTTGAGAAGATTTGAGATCCACAACTCAACCTAGATCAAAATACTTGTGGCTACAATTGGCCCTCCTTATCGATGGGCACAGCATCCATATATTCAACCATGTATTAGTAATGTTTGAGAAAAAATAAAACAGTAGCCCTAAGCATGTGCTGATTGGATCTTTTCCCCTCCCTCATCCTTACCTAGAATCAAAACTGGGGCCTTGTGCATGCCGGGCCAGTGCATTCTCCCACTGAGCCTTGTCATCAACCCAGACTTTTCTTTGTTGGCAATATTCCCTGGACTATACAGGATAGTAACCTTTGCCGGTGTTTACATTGCGTTAGGTGCTGCATGCAGTCTAGCGAGGGTGGAGTCTACTGGATGATGTACATGGCTCACATGCAAGAACTTTATCTTAGGGGCTTGCCTATCCTGGGACTGGTATCTGTGGAGGTTCTGGAACTTATCCCAGAGGTAGTTAGGGGTAATTATATTTAGATTAGAAAATACTGAAATAAGATTTTTTGAAAAAGCCAGATATGTGCTATGAATTGGATGCCCCAGCCTGTGATGTTCCTTCCAGCCAGTGCTCAAGATTGTGTATATCTCAACCAGTCTGAATGATGCCTGGTCCATAGGCGTCTGGGAGTGCTAAGGATCAGGTACTGTTGGCATTGGCCATGGCCCAAATAGGGTGCCATGGATTCTCACCATAGTACTGTCTCTCTTGGTAGTCACGGACATCTGCTGTTGAATATATCCTCTCTGGGTGTTTTGTTTTTCTAGATTTATATTCCTAGGGAGAAAAAGAGGCTTTCCAGTATAGCCTTTCTGAGAAGAACATTCTGTAATGGCTTGAAGCTAGCAGACTTCTCAAGGAAATGATTCGTGACCGTGTTTCCTACAACAGGATGCCCTGGCTGCCAGCCTATGGATTGTTTTAACTGATTGTGTTATTTATTCCTTTGTATCCTGCCCTCATCTAGGGAGGGACTTGGAGATTTAGCTGGCAGATATCACCAGCTGTTACTAAAGATTATGTCTGATTTGAGGCATATCTGCTTTTAGTGGGGGTGTGGCTACTAATAAGCAAGGTGCATGCAGCCACTCTCCATGGCTTGGCTGCCATTAATGGTGTTCTCTTGTTTCTACTGAGATTCCTTGTGTGAGGACTGGGTCAGTTCTCCCTTAGGTATATTTTAAGATGCCAGAATGTACTTGAGCTTGGAAAGAAGAAAGGAAGGAAGGAAGGAAGGAAGGAAGGAAGGAAGGAAGGAAGGAAGGAAGGAAGGAAGGAAGGAAGGGTGCCTTATGCCAAGTTATAGTAAGCCTTTGGCTATGTAATAGTCCATGGTGTGTGCGCACAGAAATCCCAGGATTGGAAAGTACCAACAATATTTGTTCGTCTAGAAACATCCAGGTCAGGCGTATGTGAGAATCTTGTGCACACTTGGCTGCATATCATTTCCTTCCTTCACCTCTTCTGCCCTCTGTAAATTGTGCACAAACTGGAGTCCCCTTGAGACAGCTCCTCACTTCCCTGACTCCAGGTTCCCAGGAGGAAAGAGCAGGAAAGCTTTGTAGGTCACCCTGCAGTGTGACCCTCTGATCCACAGCCATCCAGACCCTCTCCTCCCATAGCTTCCTGGTGGCAAAGAGTATGGCAATGGATGAAAGAAAGAACAGCAACAGACAGACAGCCACCTTGGATTGGGCTAAGCAATGTCCCCTCAAATGCTGCAATCTAGTCCCAGTGCATGCACATTTGACCTGAGTTTGAAGTAGGGGTTTTGCAGATGGTGGAGTTCAGGTGAAGTCCTTAGGCTGAGCCTTAACCCCACATGACAGACCCATACAAACTGAAGGAGAGGTAAATGACACAAAGGTCTACAAGCCAAGAAGTCCCTGAACTATCACAGGCTGGAGTGCAGACCTGGACAGCTTCTGTCTCGGAGGCCTCAGAGGAACGAGGCTTGATCTCAGAGCATAAGGAAACAATCCTTCTAATCTCTGCACCATCGTGTACAATACAGGAGTTCTTCATCAATCCCAAAGTCGATCTTCCTCTTTCTGGAATGAGGCCGTCATCCCATTGGAACAAGCCAAAGCTACCATATTGTCATCATGCATGTCTTCAAATTGATGTAAGGTTCATGCTTGGGCTGGCACTAGGGCCTGTAATGACTACCATCTCTTCTTTCTTTCTATGTGCTTTTCATTTTTTTTTTTTTGAGTCATAATGGCTATCTGCTGCTGCAAATTGTATCTGGGGTTTGTTTGGAGAGGACTCTGTGCACAGATGTGAAGATGATTACTGCTAAGGAAGAAGGTGTTCTATCACATTCGTACTCACTGGAGACAATACACCACCCGCAGGGCACATCCCACTCCGGGGCCACATGGAAGAGAAATGAGCTGGCAGAAAGAGGTTGGCAGCTGAGGGCGTGTCTTTCTTGCTGTGCACACTGGAAGGAGTGGGAGAAGCCAGGAAGACTTACAGCTACAATTCGGACAGCTTCGTCAGCTTTCGAATGGAAGGCTTGGTCCCCAGAGGTCTGGCACCTGGGCAGAGCAGTCTACAAGGAGTATGGTGGGACGTATGGATAGGAATTAGTTGATTTGCACGTCCAAGCTGTGCTGGGAGGTGGTTGTTTTTGCCTCTGAGAATTAACAGTTTTGGGAGAAACCTTTCTAGGTCTGCAAGGCCCAAATTTTGAGCATCAAGATGACAGAAAATAATGAATGAGCTTATATGTCATCCTGTTATATACATTTACGTGTCTGTCTCTCTGTGCCTCTCCTTACCTAGTTTGGACTCTGCAGAATTCCCAGCCACGCCTACACAGCTCCTGACTGCTGTGCTCTCTAGGTGGCCTCCTCCTCCACACACGCTCTGACTCCTTTCAGAAGACTGTCTAGAAAATCAGTCTTGTTTGCTGCCCTGTGTCCATGTCTACCCTTTTCCACATCTCTCTTCTTCATCTTTCGTTAGGAAAACAGAGTTGAAATGCCGTGTACAGGCCTATACTTGTGAAAACAGAGTTGAAATGCCGTGTACAGCCTATGCTTGTGAAAACAGAGTTGAAATGCCGTGTACAGGCCTATACTTGTGAAAACAGAGTTGAAATGCCGTGTACAGCCTATGCTTGTGAAAACAGAGTTGAAATGCCGTGTCCAGGCCTACACTTGTGTTTCTGTTGTTGGTTTTATTTGCTTTTAGCTTCTGGTATTCTAGCAATACAGTCAGGGTTTCTTCTGGACATTTCATTTCTCCTCAGGGAACCTGAACATTTTATGTTTGTCTCTTTTCCATGTTCTAGTCTCCAAGACAGCCTCCTGCCTTTCTTCAGTAAGCTACATCATCCTGCCCTTGCTCTGTTTAGAGTGAGTGAAATCTGCCCCACCCTAGCTTTAGGCGTGGCTATTGCTGCAGTGTGGCTGCTGAATGTCCTCTTGGTTTCAAGGCTTGGTCCTTAGACTGGTGTTGTCTGGAGGTAGAACCAGGAGGAAGTAGAGTCTGGTGGGAGACCCTGCGGTCACAGAGATCAAGGCCTTGAGGAGGTGTTAGGGACCTTGTCCTGTCTTTTTCTCTTTTTGCTTCCTGGGTGGGCAGTTTGGCTCCTACACATTTCCACTCTGGTGCTCTACCACAGACCAAAGCCGCAGGGGTCACCAGAACCTCCTAAATGAAATCACATGCATTTTTCTTTTCTTGCCGTGACCTTATTACATCAACTCTTTTGATAAGGTCACAGAAAACATCCACAGGGATAGGATTTGGATTTTTGTGTGTCACTGGTTTAACCAGAGCAAGCTAACTAAATTGTGCCAGCCAGGGACTTACATTTTCTTTTTATTTATTTGTTTATTCTGTATTTTTTTTTACACACTAATCTCAGTTCCCCCTCCCACCTCAGAAAGTGGGAAGCACTCTTGAATGCATTGACACAGGAGACCACTTTCTAAATATACCACCAGTAGCACAGACACTGATAGCAGCAATTAATAAATGGAACTTCCTGAAACTGGGAAGTTTCTGTAAAGCAAAGGACACAGTAAGCAATACAAAATGGCTGCCTACAGAATGAATGGGAAAAGATCTTCACCAATACCACATCTGACAGAGGGCTGATCTACAAAATATAGAAAGAGCTCAAGAAACCAGACATCAAATTACCAAATAATCCATTTAAAAAATGGGTTACAGATCTAAACAGAGAATTCTCAAAAGAAGACTCTTAAATGGCCGAAATGCACTTAAGGAAATGTTCAACATCTTTAGTCATCAGGGAAATGAAAATCAAAACAACTCTGAGATTCCATCTTATACCTATCAGAATAGCCAAGATCAAAAACACTGATGACAGTTTATGCTGGAGAGGATGTGGAGTAAGGGGAACACTCTTCCATTGCTGTGGGGAGTGCCAACTTTGGAAATCAGTATGGCAATTTCTCAGAAAATTCGAAAACAACCTACCTCAAGACCCACCAGTACCACTTTTGGGCATATACCCAGTGGAGACACACTCATACCACAAAGACATTTGCTCAACTATGTGCAGGCATAGCAGCATTATTTGTAATAGCCAGAACCTGGAAACAATCTAGATGTCCCTCAACCAAAGAATGGATAAAGAAAATGTGGTACATTCACACAGTGGAGTACTACTCAGTGGTAAAAAGCAATGACATCTTGAAAGTTGCAGGCAAATGGGTGGAACTAGAGAAAAACCATCCTGAGTGAAGTAAGACAGACCCAGAAAGACAAATATAGTATGTACTCACTCATAAGTGGATTCCAGACATACATACCCAGAAAAACCTGCAGTCTGCATCCCCAGAGAAACTAGAACCTTCTTCCAGAAACAGATGAAAGCAGATGCAGAGATCCACAACTAACCACTGGGCCCAGCTCCCGAAGTACAGTTGAAGTGATAATATGGACAAAGGGGTCAAGACCATGATGGGGAAACCCACAGAATCAGCTGACCTGAGCTCGTGGGAGATCACTGACTCTAGACTAATAGCTGGAGAATCTGCCTAGGACAAAACTAGGACCTGAATACAGGTGACAGTGGCGTGACTTGGGCAATATACAGAGCCACTGAAGTGAGACCAGCATCTAGCTTTAATGCATGAACTGACTTTGTGGAGCCTATTCTTTATGGAGAGATACCTTGCTCAGCCTAGGCACCAGGGGCTGGGGAGTGGGGCAAGGTCCTGCCTCAACAAGGTGATGGGACAGAATTAGTTGACTTTTCAGGGGAAGCTTTATCTTCTCTGAGTCACATTTTATTTATTGATTTTTTTTTCTGCTGATGCTGCTGTAACAAATTGCCACAAGCTTAGTAGCAGCTAAAGTAGCCCAGGTGTGTTACTCTGCAACTCTGGAGATTAGAACTTTGCCATCAGTCTCTTGAACCGATGTCAAGATGTTGATGAGGTGTGTTTCTTTCTGGGGTCTTTGGAGAGAAATATTTTTCTTGAATTTTCCTCCAGAGAGCTGCTGTCCCTGCCTCAAGGCCCCCTCTGCCACCTCCAGAGCCATTGCCGTCCAGGTCCTCTAGTCAGACCCGTGTGTGGATCACAGCTGCTGGAGCCCTCAAGGACCTTGGCATGACAGTGGACTCCTCTGGATAATCTATGAATTTGTCATCCTCTGACGTTCTTCAGCATTTCTGTGACACGCCTTTTCCACAGAAGGTATCACAGGGTGAAGAAATGCTTGGAAGGACATTGTTTCCCTTTCCTAACTGGCGACATTCAGCTCTGGGGCTGTAGAGGGTGTTATTGAAAAGATTCCCCTTCTGCTGGGACTGCTGTTGCGCATATGGGCTTCTATGTGAAGCCACTGTCTCCCAAAGAATGTGGACCACCTGCAAGATGAGGGGAGCAAGGTCATGACCCATCTTGTGTCCTTGGGCTTTTGAGCCCAATTCTACCCTCGGACTGTTCAGTAACAGAGCTAGCCAGTTCACAGCTGCCGTGGTCACCATCTCTACCTTCCGAGGTTGATGATGTAGTGGATGGGACACTAATGGCTCCCTTTCCTTGCTCTTTGGAGCTCAGGGGACAGCTGGGTTTGGAAAACAGCTGCGTGGGGAGTGGTTTATGGTGACATGTTTCTCCAGGCATGGAAATGCTGCTGCTTCTCCATGGGGCCTGACCTCTCCCTGTCTGCTGACCTCACAGGCCCTCATCACTTTGCTCTGTGAAGGCTGAGTTTGGTGCCCAGTGTGTGCTTGGTTTCCGCACATGAATATTCATTAACCTGGAAGGATCCCTTAAATGTCATTGTGCCCAGTTTCCTTACTCAACATACGTGGGAACTGGGCCTCTGAGCAGCTAAGCGCTTCCACTTGGAAACGGCCCAGGAGAAGCAAGGACTCCTGATTGCTAATCCCACTGCGCAGCACCACAGTTCTGAAAATTCCTTGACCTAGTTCACTCGATCTGCGTAAGGGTGTTCCCCGAAATTTGCAGAATCTAGTGTCAGTCCCTGAGATAGCTCGAGATAGTTTGCATTTGTGCATGAGACGTGACATAATGTTTAGCCTGTCTTCTTCTGCTAAACGTATTTTATGAAATGAAATTACCATATTCTGTCAGTCTCTACCCATTTCTTTTAAAACCTCTTGTCAGTCATTTTAATGCCAAGGAAGTAGTTAGCGCCAAAATCCTCTCTGAGACCCCACCAAGACACTAGGACAGATCTGAGGCTAAAACCGATGCTTGAAAAACAGCACAATACTGCGCCGAAGTATAATACAATCAAACCCTGGAAGGTTCTGGGCTGACGTGAGCGATGCCCTTGGCGTCTTCCCTGGAGCTGCGTAAGCTCATGCATGGTAACTGTTTTCTTCTGTACCGGTGTCATGTGGTTCCTCCTGAACCTATTAGGCCAGCACTTGGAGCAACACCACCTTGCCGTAGCCACCAGGGGCTGTTAAGTTACATGCTGAGGCTGTCATGTGAACGAAGGCTTGCTCATGCCCCATCTGTTCATCGGCATTGGCTCTTCATGGAGGACATAGAAGGTGTTGGTTGGACACCTTCACATGGTCACTCTATTCGGGACTGGCGTCCTACACCCTGATGCTGTTTGATGACGGAATCTGAGCCTTTCCAAGGCTCAAGGGGATGAAAGCCAGCTTTCCCTGCTGGAGACTAAAGTTCCACCAGGGCGGTGAGTCTGAGATGAGGATTTTTTTTTTCAAAACACTGGGAAATGAGGGCAGGCTTCAGTTTTTCTCTTGGGTTTGTAATTATTTTGTCAGCTCCCGTGGCGAGAATGGTACCTTCCTGAAGACTCAAGGGAAGTACAGTGTGTAGTTAAGGGTGGCCTGTTCCTGGTGGCCAGAGGTGAGTTCCGGGTTTGTCTTTGTGAGTAGGGAAGGGTACAGGATCCTCTCAGTGCCACATCTGACTACTTTAACTCTATTTTCTTTGACCTGTTTCACTTGGCACCACTGGCAAAGTCTGAGTAGGGGCTGAGGTGCACCAGGCTATGAGTCCAGAGGAGTCCAGGGCTCACTGAGGAGCTTTGCGCCACAGAGGAGGAAGAAATGCAAACTCTGTCCTAGGAGGTACAGTCCTGAGAGAGGACTTTACAAAATGAAAGAAAGCGAAAGTCCAGGTGGATAAAAAAAAAAAGGCTTCCCTGAGGTGAATTGTTACTTTCACATTACAAGGCGTTCTTGGATATGGCAAAGGCAGGGCTGCTGCTGAGAACAGTTGCTTCTCAGGAAAGTTAAGCGAACACCTTCTCACAGAGAAAAGACATTCCAAGGAAATACAAGAAATTTGGAGGGCAGCTTCGGGAGACGTGGCATGGGTCAGGCATGGAGGTTCATGGAGCAGCAGTGTAGCTGAACTGGCGAGCTCCACGCTCTGTGGGAGACCTTGTCTTAAAAATTAGACTGACTGGATGGTTGGTGGCCCGTGCCTTTAATCCCAGCACTTGGGAGGCAGAGGCAAGCAGATCTCTGTGAGTTTGAGGCCAGCCTGGTCTACAAAAGCTAGTTCCAGGACAGGCTTTAGAGAAATCCTGTCAAGAAAGGAAGGAAGGAAGGAAGGAAGGAAGGAAGGAAGGAAGGAAGGAAGGAAGGAAGGAAGGAAGGAAGAAAAAGTTAGACTGGAGGGGCTGAGTATGTGGCTCGCTGGGTAGTGCCGGCTGTGCAAGTATGAGGACCTGAATCTTAATCCCCAACAACCACATAAAAAGCTGGTCTTGACTACGTGCGAAGCCCATGACCCAGCATTGGAAACAGAGGCAGGTAGAGACCAGGAGCTCACTGGCTAATGAGGATAGCCCAGAAGGTGAGCGTTGTGTTCAGAGAGAGACCCTGTCTCCACAGGGTGGAGAACAATAGAATACAACACCCAGTGGCCTACTCTGGTCTCTGTATGCAGCTTCACATTCATGTGCGTGTGTGTGTATGCGTGTGTGTGTGTGTGTGTGTGTGCGCGCGCCTGATATACACACAACAGAGATACTCATTTTGATTTATTTAACAGTAAGGTGGAGTGAAGAGTGATAGAGGAAGATCCTTGTTAACCAATTCTATCTTCTATCTGCACATGCACACTTGCACTTGTGCATACAATACACACACACACACACACACACACACACAGTGGTTTGGAAATAAGAGAGCAACATTAGGAGGTTAAATGTGTTCAAATGTTTCTTCTGGATCAGCCAGGATTTATTAGTATTACTAGTCAGGATAATTAGTAATTACAATTATCTAATAATTAGCTAAATGTAGCCAATACTAGAACTGGCTTCAGTATAGATTTCAGGGTAGAGAAATTACTTTTGGAATAGGGAATCTGCCCAGCACAGGGGCAAGACAGATCCTCAGTGGGGGCTCTCAGGGCTGCATCTCTTCCGCCAGAGTGCTTTTGATCCCACACACTCGAGGGCTTGGCAGGTTACTCTGGGGAAAGTTTGTCCCTTCGGCCCCAACCTCAGAAGAAGCATCATAGCCATTGCCCCCCACAGCTGCAGCCTTAGCCTCCATGTGACCCACAGATCTCAGCCGGCCCTGGCTTCTGGTCCACGAAGACAGCAGAGCCCAGGGTAAGCAGAGCCCAATAAGCCTTTTCCTTTATTGTCATAGTTTCTCCCAGTGGGGCATTGGAGATCAGACTGCTAGAAGGAAAGCAAGATACATGAACATGACCAACAAAGATATGTAGACCAGGTTGGCCTCAAGTGTATGGCAGTTCTCCTGTCTCAGCCTCCCAAGTACCAGGATTATAGCTGTGAGCCCCTTGTGTCTGGATTTTATAGAGGATCTTAAGAAAGAATAACTAATGAGGATATGGGGCGTAAGAAATAGAAGGGCATTGTCGTCCACACCTTTAATCTCAGCATTCCGGAGACAGAAGCAGGCAGATCTCTGAGTTAGCAGCCAGCCTGGCCTACTCAGAAAGTTCTAGGATAGCAAGGGCTACACAGAGAGACCCTGCCTCAGCACTCTGCCCCATTCTGCAGGGAAACAAAAAGACAAAGGGAAAGGATTTGGGGCTCCTCTGTCAGAGAGCTGTGGGAATGTCCCTATGCTGTCAGCCGGGTCAGTCTGTATAGGTTCCTCTTGTCATCCATTGTCTGTCTTCTTCATGATGCCAAACATCCCTGTTGTTAGAATTCATTCAGCCAATAGTCTTTTAGCTACCAGCCCATTAGGACGTGGTCTGAGGTACCATAAGCACAGACAGAAAGTGTGTTTGGCCCTTTTTCCTGTTATAATTAAAATAGTTCTGTGTAATTATTTGGGTCTGAGTAGCCAGGAAACAAAACACAGTCTCCGTTTCCACTTCCTTGCAGAAGAATCTATGGAAGTTTTAGTTTTCAGGAGTCTCTGCTTTTGGTTGGACAGGTCCAGCTTGGGGAAGGCTGCTTCCTGCACCTGTGCCTTCGTCTTTGCTTTGTCCAAAATAATTCATGTGTCACACTGGCACATTTGGGGGTAGCGTACTTACTTTGGGGTGGCATGTCTTTATCCGTACAGCAGCACGGTTTATAAATTGATTCACACCTGAGAAAGAAGATAGATTTATTGATCATGGGGGCGAGCGATCATCAGTCTTCACTGTTCATTCATAAGACAATGTGACAGGTCACAATAAGACACCACAGGCTGTGAGGGTCTGGCAGAGAAGAGAGGACAGTCCAAGAAACGCTGTAGAGTGCCAGCATCCTGTTCTGTCTGGACATGGACCCTTCTCCTGTCTCATATAGGTAACGAGGATCTGCATCCTCCCAGCAAATAGCAACCCAGCCTACCCTCTCCATCAGCAGAGTCCATCAGCGCTGGTGAGAACCTTGAAAATTATCCCATCTCATCTGAAGATGTTCACCGTGGTGGTGGCTTTCCTTTTGGTTGTGTCATGAGCAATAGCACAGCAGTTGTGTGGCAGATCCTAAGTAGTCCAGAAATAATGACACACACGAGGCCATGTGTAGGTTCTGTTCAGACTCTACACTATTTCTCATGAGGACCATGTGTGCCTGCAGGGTGTAGAGAGCCTCCCTGGATCCAGCCCCCATGGATCTTGAGGAGTGACTGATGATTTGTTGGTCTCTGATCAAAGTGTCAAGGGCACAGGTAAGGGAAGATCACATCTAGATGGTGGCGCTCTTCTCCTTTGACTCAATTAGTCCCACATTCCTGTTTGCAGGATCCCAGGGCAGGCTTTCCCAGGGAAAATCTGCCAGTCACACCAATATGCACTGGGCATTTATCATCTTCTGTGTCATAGGGCTGCATCCTGAAGACCTGGATTTACAAGCCTCTTCCCATTGACCTTAACCAGAAGTTTATTTTTACAGCTGTGCCCAGAGTCACGGGCCAGAAAGAGACCTTGGCAAGTCTTTGAGTCTGTCCTCACACAGGAAGGAGGAACTTCAGCCCTGCCCGGGGCACTGTTCTTCAGGAATCAGGGAACATGCTGATCCGCTCTGTCACTCTCTAGCTGCGATGACACTTCGGCTTCACAAGGAAATGAGAACTTGAGCAGAGGGATGGCATGGCCAGGGATGGAGCCTTTTGAACTCCATTCTGTGGCTCTGTGCTGGTGATTATATGTGTTCGGATAACTGAGGTAGTGGTTGTAAGAAAGAGCACAGAGGTGCCTCTGTGTGGCCTTGATCACACAGCTGGTCTTGGTCCTCCAGTGAGTCCCTGGTTCGATCATCACAGTTGTAGAATGATGCAGGATTTTTCTCTCATATCCTAGGCTGGACATCCAAGCTCAAGATGCCAGCCGGGCTGTTGCCTCTGTGCCCCCTCTCCCAGCTTGTGGGTGGAGTCTTCTCAGGCTCCAGTGTAGTCTTTCTCTGTGCCCATCTGTCCCTGTCTCCTCTTTTGTAAGGACTCCAGTATCAGTGGATCAAGCTGCCCCCTAGCCCTGCTCTTAATCACGTCTTTAAAGATGCTGCCTCCTAATATATTGTCATTCTGAGGTACAGTTTAGTTGTGGGGTATGACTTAACCCTTGGTGACAGCGTTTCAGTAACACCAGCAGTATATACACACCATTGGGGAGAAAGGACGTTCTTCCCACCCTCTCTAACATAAATGGAGAGTGCATAAACAGTCTGAGAGGTGTCTTAGATGCCCACAAGGGCTAGGAGAGGACTTGGTTGGTAAAGTGATAGTGAACACGTGACCATGATAGCCTGAGTTTGCATTCTTAGCCCCCACATGGAAAAGGAAGAGCAATACACACCTATAATCCCAGTGCTGGACAGAAAGAGGCTGGAGGATCTCTGGGGCTTGCTGGCCATCTCGCACAATGAGCGAGAGACACTGTCTCAAAGCGTACAGGGTGAGCGATAGAGGAGCACATCCAGTGTTGACCTCTGCCTCCTACGCATGTACACACACACACCCATATACACATATGCAAACACACAAATGTACACACGCATACACAAACCTGTGTACATGCCTATGCTACACACAAAATATATGCACACATAAGAAGAAATACAAGAGCTTACAAGGAAGGTTAGTGGTAAAATGTGTGCTTGTTGTGTGTAAACAAGGCCGTGGGTTCAACCTCAGTTTCACATTAAATGAACAAACAAAAGAAACATAATTATTTGGAGAATGGAAGAAATATGTGCCTAATAATTTAGTATAATAAATGTCAGGGTATTTGAGGCTTAGACATCTTCCCTCTGAGAAAAAGATATTAATCCAGGATTGGAAAACACTCCCAAGAAAGGCGCTTGCTGTCCGGCGCTCTCAGAGAACAATAAAGAGCTTGTAGGATTTAGATTAGAGACTTAAGGTAATGTTCAGGTATTTTAGACACTGCGTGACAATTCCCATTTTAGAACTAGGTTTTGGGGAAATGATACAGTACTTTAAAGTTTCAGTTTACAAATTTAGTCCTTTGTTTAATACCAGTGACATGAAGGTGTGTTATTTGTAAGTTGATTTGTTTACTAACTTATCACACCCGTGGTGTAAGCTGTTCTTTTGGTATTTTTTTTTCTGCATGCTTATTTTTTTTTTAACAGTGACATCCCTGTCCGCACACACACATGCCAGATTGGCAGTCACCATCTCTGCTGTTCCTCGTGTGGACGGGTACTGTGGGTACATTCTTGTCCTTGCATTCCTGTTCCTCCACCTGTCAGGCCACTGTTTGCTCTACCTTGCCATTGACACTCTGTAACCGTGGGACCTGTCCCTGTTCCTGGCTCCTGGCCGCCTCTGTCATTCACAGCACAATATACACACTGTTCGTGGTAGAGGAATTGGGAGTTTGAAAGCAGCGGAGGTCTGGCGGTTACCATGGCACGTACCTTAATCTGCCTTTTCTGCATATGCATATGTGGACTTTTTTTAAAAGGAGATCTATTTATTTTTATTTTCTGTATCTGAATGTTTGGCCTACTTGTATGTATGTGGACTGCTAGCATGTCTGGTACCTGCAGAGACCAGGAGGTATCCGCTCCCTTGGAACTGAAGTTACAGATGGTTGTGAGCCACCGTGTGCATGCTGGGAAGTCTGTCTTAGTTAGGGTGACTATCACTGTGCTGAAACACAATTACCAAAGCAACTTGGGGAGGAAAAGGACTCGTTCAGCTTGTGCTTCCACTTCACAGTTCGTCATCAAGGGAAGTCTGGACAGGAACTCAAGTGAGGCAGGAACCAGGGGACAGGAGCAGGCGCAGAGGCCATGGAAGGATGCTGCTTACTGGCTTGCCCCCCACATCTTGCTCAGCTAGCTAATTCAAGACCACCAGCCCAGGGATGGCCTCACCTACAATGGCACGGTGGGGTGGGGTGGGGTGGGGTAGGCCCTCCCTATCGATCCTTAACTAAGAAAATGCCTGATAGCTGGATCTTATGAAGGCATTTTCTTAATTCAGAGTTTCTCTTCTCAGAAGACTTTAGCTTGTGTCAAGTTGACATATCTTGACAGCCATCACAGAACCAAACCTTGATCATCTGAGAGAGCAGTAAGTTATCTTGACTGCTGAGGCATCTCTCCAGCCCCTCTGCCTTTTCGTATATATGCTGGTGTGCCACCTTCCATATTAAAATGCTTTCCACAGCTTTCCATGTGAAAGAAATGACATTAAATTTTACCACTTAACTAGAATACAAGTTCATGCATTTAAGCTGTCCATTTTAGGGTCTTTAAGTGACCAGACCTTTGTCCCCAGGCCTTCCCATTGAGTTTAGTTCCTCTCCATACCTCAAATGACATGCGTATCCTGCTGCTGGCTTGCATATACCCATCATACATACATACATATAAGCAGACACATGGCCACACACATGGACATGAACACACATGCATGTGCACACACATTCGTGCACACACACACACACACACACACACACACACACACACTTTAGCATCATTTGCTTCTTGCCAGCAATTCTCTTACGCCACCCATAGACTTTTCACGCTCATTGCTTAAATAATGTGTGATATTTTTTTCACTCCTATTTAAACCTACCCAGGATGACCTAGTTTCTCTTGACAGGATTTAGTGAGCTATGGTAATTGGGAGTCCTTCCACTCACCCCGACCCTCACTACACCTTTCTTTGTTCAGCTATTTCTCTCCCACTCTCCCTCTCTCCTTTTCTCCTCCCCTTCCCTTCCTCTTTCTCTCTCTTTTTTTTAAAAATATTTTTTATATTTTAAAAACAGATGGTTGCTATTCATTCTATCCTGGGATAGTCATGATTATGTCTTCAATACATCATCTATACATTCCTTCTTGAAGCCTTGAGTCAGTTAGAACTGGGTGTGGTGGAATGTGCCTATAATCCCAACACTTAGGAGGCTGAGGCTGGCTTATCTGAAGTTCTAGGTCAGCTTGTTTACATAGCAAGATGCTGTCCAAAAGAACAAGCCAATGAAGCCATGTAATGTTACCCACTGTCTACATGTCTAACAGGATCCCATCTCATTCTGTTTGGCAGGATAGCTGATATTAGACCATGGTTTCTATTGCAGGACTTCTCAGTACCTTTGATGTTTCAGTACAACTCTGTTAAATGGGGAAATCACATCCAGTCTTTCCTTAACTCATATCTCCACAGAATCTCTTTCCTCCACAGTGTCTTGGGGAGCTGTTCTTTCCTGGAAACTATTTGGGTTATCATTGTGACCAACCACTTCCAAATATGTATGACACTGTGACAATCAAGGTTTCCGTGGGTGGCATCACTTGTTCTTCTGGACTTATGAATAGATCAGAGCACCCGTTTTGGATCAGTTTGCCTGGTTCCTGCTTTGATTTTAGTCTGTTGAGCGTGAAATTAAAAAAAATCAAAAAGTCATGACTGGTACCCAATGTCACTTATACAGTGCTTGTCACCATGGTGATTCATCTGTTGGACGTGGTGGAGAGGGCTTGGGCTGGGTATCAAGTGATGTTTGTCTTTCATGTAAGAAGTTGAGGCTGAGACCCAGCCTTTACACAGCTAGGGCCTCTTTGCTGGGGCACAGCAGCACTGTCCTTGGCTACCTGGCCCTCATCTCTTCCAATTCCCATGGGCCTTTTCCTCAAGCCCTCAGGCATGCTCCACAATTCTTAAAAGCCCATCTGACCTTCACATTAGTTTCTCAGCCCCAGCTTCTAGGAACAGACTGGAGCAGAGTGTCTCTAGCAAAGGGGCTTTCCTGCTGTGCTGTCCTAGCTGCACAGCTCCAGGTCTTGGTCCTGATGCTTTCCCTTAGTCTGCCTGATGCTAGCTAGAGTCATCACTATGGGCAGCTGCCAGTGCTGCCAGCAAGCCAGCTGTATTGCTCTCCTGGGCAGGGACTGTGATGGCGCAAGATGAGGCTCTGCTAGCATGGGTCCTAGGTGACCTCTGTGACCCTTTGCTTCCGAATGCAGTGTCCCTCTAGTGCTTAGTGTGCTGACAACCAGTCCAGAGCTCTTGGTGTCAAGTAGGCACAGAAGGTTGGCATTCCCTGACATGGCTGGCCCTCTAGCTCCCGGCCTTTGGAATCTAGCCTCTCTGCAGAAGCCTCCAGCGGTGTCTCCTTGATATTGCTGCTGTGTTTTCTTCCATATCTACCGCAATAGTGGTTTAATGATGGCACAGCTTCATTCTCTGTGCCTTCTCCTAAATATGGCTGTCAGAAGTGGGGAAGAAAAGACAGCTTAACCTATCCTGTGATTGGCCCTAATGCTGCAGCGCCAGGAGCCAGCTGAGCAGAGCTGGCTGAGCAATGTGCAGCAAATTGCCTACATCACCCAGAGAAGGATGTTCGCTAATCAGAATACACTCTTTGCTTCATTCAGGCCGATCGCAACAGGCCCTCTGCTGGCAACCAGGAGAACTGCTACTACTCAGGAAGTAGACATGAATTATCTGGACATAAATAATTTTAAAAAAATTAAAAAAAGTCTGACCCAAGCTGTTTTAATTCCTGTGACTGTGATAAGGCCTTCAGGAGCTGGAATTATGCCCTGGCAGCAAGCTTCTGTGAAAGTTTCTTGGGGCAAGCTTGGAGTGTGCAGAGCAACCATGCTGCCATGAGGGCAGTCTGACTGGTTGCTTGGCTGATGGCGTTAGTCGGATGGGAGTAAGTCAAACACTGTTTATTAAATAACTCCTTTCCTCTCTTTACCCCCTTGCTGATCTTAGATGACAGTGCATCTGCCATCCATCAATCAGAGTGGGTCCCTTCCTTGGTGGGTATCCAGTGGCCACGTCAGTCTGATTAGTCAATATCTCTGATGAACATAGCTAGAAAAATTCTCAAAAAATGCTTACACACTAAGTTCAGGAACACAGCAAAAGACTAGCCACCGTCATCAGGGTGACTTCATCCCAGAGATGCAAAGATGACTTAACACAATTAAATCGGTTATCTTTCAATAGCGTTATTTAGTCTCCATGAGTTTGTATACTTTCTATGTTTTCTATTGCTGTTGAAATCCATATTACTTATCTATGGTCTCATAGAATATAGGATGTGATTCAAATTTTCTAATATTTGTTGAGGTTTGATTTACTTCCTAAGATGTGGTCAGTTTGGGAGAAATTTACATCCACTGCTGAGAAGAATGTATGTGTTCCCGTGTTTGGATAGACCATTCTGAAGTTGTCTGTGAAGTCCACTTGGGTAATTATGTCATATAAGGCGAGAGTTGCTCTGTTTTGCTTTGTTTTGTTTCTTCCAGGTTACCCTGGCTTTTATAGTCTTTGCTGAAAGATCATCTATTATTCTGATGAGTCTACATTTATGTTTGAGTTGATCTTTTTCTCTTGCAGCTGCCAGTATCCTTTCTTTGTTCTGTACATTTAGTAATTTGACAATTATATAACATGGAAAGTTTTATTTTATCCTATTTGATGTACTATATACCTCTTGAATAGTTACAGACATCTCTTTCGTTAGATTGTGAATTTGTTCTTCTATTGAGCCAAGGCTTCCTCTTTACCTATATTCAGATTTGGTCTTTTTTATAGTGTCCTGGACTTTCTGTATGTTCTCTCTCCCCCCTGTAACATGAGGGGCCAGCTTGTTGGGGTATCTGTTCCCGCCCGGTACCCCACAGCTGGTAAGTCCCAGAGAAAATCAATCACACAGAGATCTCTATAAGTTATAAAGCTGATTGGCCCATTAGGTCAGGCTACTTATTAGTCCTTGTAACTTATATTAATCCATTATCATTCTCTATGTTAGCCATATGGCTTGGTACCTCTTTCAGCTGTCAGCTCACATGTTGTTGCCTCTTCGGTGGTCTGTGCAGGAGTGGCAGAGGGAGTTTCCTCCTCCCTAGCCTTATCCTATTCTCATTGTCCCGCCTCTACTTCCTGCTGGTTGACCCGCCTATACTTCCTGCCTGGCCAATCAGCGTTTTATTAAAATACATGATTGACAGAATACAGACAATTCTCCCACACCATTTCCCTATTTTTTTTAACAAAGAAAAATACCCATAGTCCATTTGTTGGGAATGTGGGCATAGTATTTCAGGCTACTTCCTGCTGATTGGGGGCGCTGATGATCTTATGGGAACCTAAAGAAAATTTAGAGTTATAATCAAGTCCTGACTGGAGGATCCTGTGAGTCTTGATCATCTCAGGCAGCAGTCTTGAATCTGTTCTGGATGTAGAACTCTGTCATCTGGGCCATCTGTTCCTATCGGAGATTTCTCAGGTGGTCTTTCTTTTTTGAACCTGATTTTTCTTAACTCAGAATGAATCCACAGCCTCTCATTTTCTGTGGAAACAAAAGCAAAATCTCTTCTCCAAAGTAACATACCTTTTGACTTCAATTTTGAAGCCAAGGTATTTTCAACATACCTATCTTGGATTAATTCCACAGCATTTATAAGCAAATGTCTTTTGGCGACTGTTGCTCCTTCCTCAGCATTCAAACAATTAAAAGAGAGCATAATAGCATACAGTATCAAGATTCTCTGTGTATTTTCCATATTTATGCGGCTTTATTTCAACCTCTATTTCTTTTATTTTTACTTTTAACTTTTGGCTTTTTGAGACAGGTTCTCTGTATATATCTTTGTCCTGGAATAACTCTGTAGACCAGGCTGTCCTTGAACTCACAGAGATCCTCTGTCTCTGCCACCCCAGTGCTGGGCTCAAAGGTGTATGCTACCACACCTTGAACTCACAGAGATCTGTCTGTCTCTGCCTCCCAGGCATTGGGATTAAAGGTGTGTGCTACCACACCTTGAACTCACAGAGATATGTCTGTCTCTGCCTCCCTGGCATTGGGATTAAAGGTGTGTGCTACCACACTTTGAAGTCACAGAGGTCAACTACCTCTGCCCCTTAAAGTCTGAGTTCAATTTACCTCTGCCTCCGAAGTGTTGGGATTAAAGGTGTGTACCACCACACCCAACTACTCTCTTTCTTTCTTTACTTTAAGAACTTTAACTTTTAGCCTGCATATATTTTTAACACACTGTAAACCATTTAGAGGTTTTCTTCAACTTCGAATCTTTCTTTTACTATATATCTCTCTTTTTCTGACTACAGGAGTCTTTAAGGAGAGGATGAAAGCCGTGGCTTTGATGGCTAAATCCAGCCCATTCCTTAGCTTTCCAGCCTCAAGGCAGAGGTACCGCTGGAGCCATTTTTATTACCACCACTCTGTGGCGGTTCAAGGTCCCTGTCAGCAAGCAAGCTGCAGCATTCTGCTCACAGACCACACTCAGTCGGACTGCCTGCCTGAAAGAGTCAGAGTTTGACCTGACAGGACGACCCAGAAAGCCGGCATTTTAAAACAGTGCCGCTTTTTTCCTGCTACGACTGAAAACCCGAAAAGCATGCATTCAGCTTTTCATCAACACCGTTTAAGTGTTTTGTGGCAGGACCTCTTAAAAAGAGCTGCAAAGTTTTGCAGCTAAAGCTGAATCAGGAAGCCTCTCTTAAATGAGAGCGCTTGCCTCTAGTGAGCAGAGCCCACCCAAGAGAGTGCTGCTACCAAGAAACCATGATTTACTCTATTCTTTCCCAAGCTTTCTCAAGCTTTCTGTGGATTCAGTTATCCACGTCTGGGCGCCATATGTAACATGTGGCACATGCCGGTAGGATTTGCTGAAGAAGCCAGAGAGAGAGAGGAGGACAACCGCTGCTTTTTTTTAAAGAGAGAGAGAGACCACGCCCCAATGGGCTGGTAACTCAGTAGCGATTGGCTGAAGGAGTGGAAGGAGCTCCCACAGCACCCCCCCCCACCGTATTTGTTTATCATTTTCTTTGATGACATGACTTTTTTCTCTACCTTATCTTTAAGACCTGACATTCTTTCCTCTACTTGGGTCAATCTATTGTTAATGTTTTCCTCTGAATTTTTTGGCTTTTATTCCTGAATTCTTCATTTCATGTTTTATTTTATTTTATTTTGGAGTTTAGGGTTTCTTTAGAAATTTTATCTTTTTGCTAAATTTTATTTTCATATATTGAATTGTTTTTATTATTCCATTCAATGGTTTGGGGTTTGTTTGCCTGCTTGCTTGCTTTGGATTTTTTTTTTTTTGAGACAGGGTTTCTGTGTGTAACAGCTCAAGCTGTTCTGGAACTCTCTTTGTAGACCAGGCTGACCTCAAAATTCACAGAGATGAATCTGCCTCTGCCTCTTGAGTGCTGGGAGAAAGCATGTGCCTCCCCATGACTTCAACTGTGTTTTTATGGTATTCATTTCAGCCTTTATTCATATCCTTCTTGAATTCTTTGAACATATTACTGCTGATTTGAAATCATCATCTCAGTTACTTTGCTCAGGCTGTATTCATATTGTGGACACCTATTGTCTTGGTCATTTATGTTGTTTGTTTTTGCAATGACACCTTGGAGTCTAGTTAGGTTGTTGGCAGTGTTTCTTTGTATGAAAGTTTTATCTTCCAGTTTTTGAGTTTGGTACTCTTATTTCCTGCTTATTCTTACTTGTTAGGTTGTAGACCAGTTGTATGTAACACTAAATGCTTGTAACACTAAGTCCATAGGGCTTAGGGTTCAGTCTTGGGGCAATTCAGTGTTGATGTTTGAATATAAGGTATCAGACTAGGTGACATCTCTAATCCAAGGACCAGAGCTTCTGTAGAGTCAGAAGATTCTAAGGGACTCTCTAGGAGTCTGGGGGAGTGTTCAGGACTTTTCTTCAGGCAGCAGGTATGGGTGGAATGGCAGCTAACATCTTAGAATGGGAATGTTTGTCCTGCTGGTAAACACAGGATATAATGACCTCAGGCAGGCTGAAGATGTGAATGGAGTTGGTGACACATGTCTGGGGTCCCTATGTAGAGAGGAAAGGTCACTTGGTGATGAGCACTTTCTTTGTTAGGGTTTCTTATTGCTGTGAACAGACACCATGGCCTTGGCAGCTCTTATAAAGGAAAAACATTTAATTGGGGGTAACTTACATTTTCAAAGACTTAGTCCATAATCATCTTGGTGTCCATGCAGAAATGGGGCTAGAGAAGTAACCAAATGTTCTACATCTTGACTTACAAGCAACAGGAAGTAAACTGAGACACTAGGCATAACTTGAGCCTATATGAGACCTCAAAGCCTGCCTCCACAGTGACACACTTCCTCCAACAACAAGACAATATCTACTCCAACAAAGCCACACTTCCCAATAGTGCCATTCCCTTTGGGGTCCATTTTCTTTCAAACCACTACATTCCACTCCTGGCCCACAAAGGCTTGTAGCCATATCATAATGTATTTGGTTTAACTTCAAAGTCTCTAGCAGTCTTGTTATTTAACTTATTTAAAAGCCTAAAGTCCATAGTCTCTCCTGAGACTCATGCAATATCTTAGCTGTAATCTCCTGTAAAATCAAAGTCAAAAAGCATATCACATACTTTCAATATATGATGGCACATGGTATACATTACCATTCCAAAATGTAGGGAAGGGAGCCTAGTGAGGAAATACTGGACCAAAGCAAAACTAAGAACCAACTGGGCAAACTCCAGTTTCTGCATCTCCATCTCTGATGTCAAAGTGCTATTCAGATCTTCAACTCCTTTCTGCTTTATTGACTACATACTTCTTTCTCTTGGGTTGGTTCTGCTCCTGTTAGCAGCTCTCCTCAGCAGGTATCCCATGGCTCTGGCATCAACATCTTGGAGTCTCTATGGCAACTCAGGCTTCACCTTCACAGTTTTATAAAATGGCCTCTTTAGGCCTCTATTCAAGGACACATGCCTGGTCTTAATAGCTTTCCTTAGTCACAGAGGCAAATTCTAAAGCCTCTTTCTTCTATCCTTAAAGCCAGAACCACATGGCTGAAGCTGCCAAGTTCTGCTGCTTGCTGGAACTGGAGCATGAACCCTTGTTCAATTATATCTTCCCTAGCTTTCTGTTTTCCATGGTTTCTTTCACTGCCTAAGCTTGGCTGTTCTGGGATTTTCTCTGTAGACCAGGCTGGCCTCAAACTCAGAGATATGCCAGCCTCTGCCTTCTCAGTGCTGGGATTAAAGGCCTGTATCACCACAACTGGCTCTAAGCTTTTCTTTAATTTCTTTTCACAAGTTGGAAATCTAGGTGGGTGGGATCTTGCCTTGAGGTGACCACTCTCTTTTATTTCATTTCTTATTCTGCTTATCTCCTTGAACACAGGATTTAACTCCATTCCTGATGCTCCTTTTCTCCTCAAATTGTTCTACATCTTGTGCTTTTTCTCTTGCTCAGCTTGCTCCTTTTTACTGTAAATCTTCATTAGGTTTACTACTAATAACCACATGGCAGAGTGGGGTAATTTGAGATTTCCTCTGCCAATGGAATTAATCCAAAACTGTTTGGTTTAGCTTCATGCAGACTCTTTGGACAAGGGCAAAAGGTAGCCACAGTTCTTACCAGTATATCGCAAGAACAATCTCTCGGCAACATATTGAAAGTCTCCTCTGAAACCTCTTGAGCCAGCAGCCTCCCACAGTTCAAATCACTTTAGCACCACTGTTGTCCATGCTCCTACTATTATGATGCATTAAACATCACTTAGAGTATTCAACTGCTTTGCTAATCCATAGCCCCAAGGTCCATATTCCTTCGAATAAAAGCATGATCAGGCCTATCACAGCAATACCCCAGTCCCTGCTACCAACTTCTGTCTTAGTTAGGGTTTCTATTGTTGTGAAGAGACACCATGGCCATGGCAACTCTTATAAAGGAAAAACATTTAATTGGGGTGGCTTACCTTTTACAGAAGTTTTTTATAGTGGCATGCAGGCAGGCATGGTGCTGGAGAAGTAGCTGCCAAATGTCCTATATCTTGACTTGCAGGCAACAGGAAGTAAACTGAGACACTGTGTGTGGCTTGAACATATATGAGACCTCAAAGCCTGCCTCTACAGTGACACACTTCCTCTAATAAGGCCATACCTACTCCAATAAAGCCACGCCTCCTAATAGTTCCACTCCCTTTGGGGATCATTTTCTTTCAAACTATCACAGACACTTAGTTCTCATTTAGTCTTCAGGGTCTAATGGAGTTGGTTGTGTGGGTCCTGGGCGCTTAACTAGAAAGGGGATGATGCCAGAGGGCAGGCTGTGGGGATGAGTGGAGTTGTGGTGTGAATCTCGACTCCCTGCATGGGGAGAGAAGTCCCAGGAGAGCTGGAAAACAAGTGTAAGGCATTTGGCTTTCAAGCATCTGTGGGAATAGCACAGGTGGAATTGACAGCAGGAGTCTAGTCCCTGGGCACAGGGTTGAGGGTTAGCTGAAGGCATGGGCAGAGTTCACAGTGTGTGTCTTAGGTCCCTAACTATAGAGGAGGCCTGGAGGGCTGCTGCAGGAAAGGGTGGAATGTGTAGTCTAAGTCCTCATGTGAAGGGATGTGGAGGTTGGACTACAGGGCTGTGGAATTGACCTTATGTGTCTAGGGTCTCTACCTGGAGTCAGGATGGAGTGTAAACAGTGGGGATGGGTAGAATTGGGCACCTGGAGTCTTCATCTGGAAATGAGGTCCTGGAGGGTGGTTTGCTCTGATGGGTGGATTTGGCCGTGTAAATCTAGGATCCTTACCAGGGATATGGGCAGAGGTGTATTGTGAGGCTGAGTGGAGTCGGCAGCATATGTATAGTACCTACCTGGAGGGACTTGAGAGTGTGGGCACAGGACACTCAGTTCTTAGGCATCCTCATTGGGGTGTGTGGAACTGATGATGAGAATATGAGGTACCTGCTGGAGCCAGGGACCTCCAGGTACATCATGAAGATCTGTGAAATTATTTTTAGAAATCCTTATTAATATTTAAAAAAAATGTTTTGTATGTGTATGTATGAGTGTGGTATATTCACACACATGTCTCCCTGTGCAGTGGTGGGTGTGGGGTTTCCTGCTATATTTATCATGAGCTACTATTTCTTTGAGAGAAAGTCACTGAACCCATAGCTGGTGTCCTATAAGAAGAGTGGTCCCCTACTTCAGGTCCTCCCAGCACTAGGGTTATATGAGCACGCAGCCATGCCCAGCTTCTTATTGAAGCTGCTGGAATATAAACTCAAGTCTTCATGCTTATATAGTAAGTGTTCTTACCCACATAGCTATCTTCTTGGTTCTCTCATGAAGAGTTTTTACTTATTTTTAAAATTAAAAACTATTCTTTGAAAGTTTCCTATATATTTATAATGCATTTTGATTATATTAAGCCTCCATTCACCCTTTTTTAAATCTTCCTACTTACTCTGGAACTTTTCCCATCCCCAGCTGTCCTTTAGTCTTTATGACATAGTGAGTTTGGTTAAGGTTGCTTTTATGTGCATGGTTGTGGTGCAATTTACTGGATGTAGGCAATGTACCCATGGCTATACCCCTAAAGAAAAGGCTCCCTTGTACCAGAAACCATTAACTGCCTGCAGCTCCTCAACTAGGTTTTGGTGGTTGTATGGAGCCCTCCCTGAGTCACATGGGTATGTTGATGTGCACTCTTCTGCAGGTAACTATGGTTACTGTGAGTTCCTGAGTGTAGTAGCCATGTCATATCCAGAAGATGTATAAGTGGGTGGGGATCCAGATCTTTCTCTTTGGGTCTGGCAGCTAACAGCCACTTATGCTCAGGCCTTTGCACCACTGTGAGTCTCTATATTAATCATTTCCCACTGAAAAAAGATGCTGCTCTGGCCGGGGCTGAGAGTAGCACTAAGCTATGGGTACAAACACAAATACTTAGAAGGCAGTTTGACAGCGTGTTCATGTAGTGAAACAACAGTAGAAGGATCAGTCGCCAACCCCGCCATGGGCTTTCAATCAGGTTTACCGTACCAGGCATGAGTTCTCTTCTGTGGAGGGGGCCTTAGATATAACCAAGCAGAGGTATTACCTCCGGTATTAGTAAGGACTCGCTAAAGGAACAGAGCTGATAGAGTGAATTATATACATTGGCTTACAAGATGTGGTCTGGGAAGTCCCACAATGGCTATCTTTTATTAGATAGAGGCCAAGAATCTGGTTCTTTCCGTGAGGCCAGATGTGTCAGCATTCCCAATCTAGTGCAGAAGACCTGGAAAATTCCTGGAGAGCTCCTGGTCTTCAGTCTCCATCAGAAGCCTGGAGAAGCCGGTTCTAACCAGCTTCAGGATGGATGACATTGTAAGTGAGAGTGAGGGCAGGAAGGCAAAGAGCAAATTTCCTTCTTCCATGTCCTTTGATCTAAACTGCCCTCAGCAGGTCCTATCCATGTTTAGGGTGGGTCTTCCCACTTTAATAACACGAAAAGCAAAGTTCTTACAAGAGTATCCAGTAATCTGTGCATTAGTTAATTCCAGATCCTGTCAAATCGGCAATCTGGATTAACTCTTACACCTCCAATAACATCCATGCCACTGTCACCCCAGTGGGTGCATTACGCCTGCAAGGTCCACTGCAGGGTAGGGTCACTGGTGACTTTTATCCCGCAGTAGCTCACATAGCGTATTTTAGTCTTGAAAGCTAGTAACCAGGGAGAAAATTTCCAGGCCAGTTCCAGTTTGACTTTTCTATGTCTTGCAACTGAGGAGTCTAGAAACAAGGCTTTACCATCTCCTTATGTCAGTCAACCAAGGAAAACAGCAAAAGCCTGCATTGTTTAGGAGGCTCCTGGAGCCTCAGTCTTAGTTACTGTTCCCTTGCTGTGAAGTGCTGCGCCTTGATCAAGGCAACTGCTAGAAAAGAAAGCATTTAGCTGGAGGTTTGCTTCCAGTTTGGGGTGTTACTCCACGATGATTCTGTCGGGAAGCAGACAGGCATGATACTGAGCGGTGAGTAAGAGCTTTATATCCTGATCTATGTGCACGAGGTAGAGGCTGGGCCTGGTGTAAGCTGACCCCCAGTGCCACACCTTCTCCACCAAGACCAGGACATACTTCCTAATCCTTCCCAAGCAGTTCCACTACCTGGGGAGCCAAATATTTAAGCATATGAACCTGAGGCCCCTAAGAGAGACATACGTGGATCTAAACTACATGGGACCCCGAGTAAATTGGGAGCATGGGGACCATGGGAGAGGGTAGAAGGGGAGGAGAGAGATAGGGAGGAGAGCCAAGAAAATATATAGCTCCATAAAAACAATAAAAAATACAAAAAAAAAACCAAGTAGTGGGTTTTCATATAGTTTTTCAGAAATCCTTAACTTTGGTTGCCCCCATTTCCTTCAGTCCTTACTGTCCCCAGTCTCTTCCTTCACCTTCCTCTCTCCCATCTCCTTCACATCCCCCTAAACCTTTCTATCCCAACAATCACATCTGTTCTACTGTCATCTTTGCCCTCGTTAAGTTTTTTGATATCTTTGCCTCATCTCTAATGTTTTTCCATAAGTGTATTGATGATCTTTTAGGTTTAATTTCTTTGCTACATTAAATGAATTTTGAAGTTAGGTTTTCTGAGCATTTCCCAATTCCATTAGTTTCATTATACTGACTTTATATCTAACCTGCTTTTCCAGATAGATTATATAATCATTTCTTTATGGTGTTTAAGTTTACTTTAAACCAATTTAACTTAAAATATGTCTATTTAGATATTTCCATTTCAGTTTTTAAAATCTATTGTAAGAACAGACATGCCTATATTCCCCTAGTAGTAAAACAGGAGCGTCAGAACTCAAGGTCATCCTTGCCCACATTGAGGGTGCAACTCAAAAAGCAAGTAAATAAATAATTATATAAATCTTTGGTTTCCATTGTGCACCGTTGGATAAAGGAATCTGTCTGCTTATCAATTACATAAGAATACTTTTAACATTCTGCCAGGAATAAGGTATAGAACTACTTTTTAAAAGCCAAGGATTTTCCTTTTTGTATTTTTCATGAATATGCATTAGATTGTGTTAAATAGTTCCCATTTATGAAATAGTCTTGGTTTTGACATTTAATTAAGCAGTATGATTAATTACACTGGAAGATTCCTGAGGTTAAACTCTGTGTGCCTTCTGACAGCTAATCTAACTTGCTTGCAGTGTGCCTGATTATGTTACAGTGTCATTACCTAGATAAAATCCATATTTTTCCTTGTATTGCCCTTTTCCAGTTTGGGAACTATTATTTAAATGAGAAATGTCCCCCACCGGCTCCTGAGTTTGAACACTTGTCGCCCAACTTGGTGTTATTTGGGGAGGGCGTGGAGCCTTCAGGAGGTGGGACAGGCCTTCAGGTTTTAATGCCAGGCTCCCACCTCCTGTCTGTGCTGTTTCCTGACCGCAGCTCCTGTGAGCAGCTGCCTCACACTCCCAGCTCCCTGCCTTCCTTGTCATGCAGTTGGGATATAATAGCAGTAACTAATATGGGAATGAACTGATGCTTGTTTTGATTCTTTTGCTATTATTATTGAAATAGTTTGTGAGCCATTTTAAAGACAGCTTGGCCTTCTGTTTTCCTTTGGGAAAGATGTGTAGCTGCTGTCCAAATGGCTTCCCGAGTTGGTAGGACTGCCCGTGCTTTCTATTGACTCTTGAGTCAGTTTTAGCTTACTTTTCTTTTTCTAAGCTTTGGTCCAGTTTGTCTGAATTTGTCAGTTTTGTCACTCCAGAGTCTCATTTATCTTTTAACATTTGTGACATCTGTGTGTGTTCTACCTTCTTTTCTGTCCTTTCTCTCATTTTTCTTTCTCGCGTGAATCTGGTAAAGATTTGCTTTTTCGTGAGTCCCTTTGAAGAGTTCGGTTACGTGAGTTTTTCCAATCTAATTTCTTCTTCTTTGCTGTTGTTTATGTTTGAGTAGCGTTGCATCTCATAAGATAAGCCGCTGAGAGTGTGCACGTGAAGTGCCACTTTGCTGATATGATTAATGTATTTTGTTTCTTAATCCTAAATATTTTAATTTTTTAAAACACAAATTATTTTAGACTTATGTGCTATTTAGAGGTGTTTCCAAATTTGCAGTTCAGGGGGAAGCAGGATGGACAGGGCTTGTGTCACAGGCTGGCTTCCAGCTTCCTTGGGTAGCTGAGGATAACCTTGGGCTTTGTGCGTGCAAGCCAAACACGCTAGTAACTGAACTACAGCCCAAGCAAATGTGTTTCCTTTCTCATCTCATCTTGCTCTTTATCACAATATAAAGTTTTGGGGTGGAGAACATTGCCTGGCTTTCACATCTCTTGAGAAGTGTTTCACGGGCTCATCAGCTGGGGTGTCTGGAAACAAATTCTTACGCTCATGAGCAGAGCTCCGGCTCTTTACCTCCAGAGATTATATATGACTGTCAGATACATCCTGTTGCTTTATGGTTTCAAGCCCCCTGTCTCTTCCCTGTCTCTCTGTAATAGAACGGTGATGCCTGTTGTTATCCCGAAATGTTTAGACCTTCCCAAAGTTTTATCAGGCCTGACTTGTTTATTTTCTGATCCTTAGAAGTGAATTATAATTTTTTATCATTGCATTGCAATCTTCTCTCCTAAAGTCAATATGATTAATTAAAAATAGCTGGAGAGGCAGCTCAGAAAGAACATACTTGTCTAGCATGGCTGAAACCTCAACTCCCATCTGCAGCTCTGCAGATAAACAGCAAAGGGAAATTTGCTTGCTGTTTCTTTCCTAAGTCTGATATTTTAGAAGTGACTTTGTGTGTGTGTGTGTTGTTGTGTTGTTGTTGTTGCTGTTATTGTTGTTGTTTTCCTCTTTCTTCTCAAGTTTCTTCTTCCTGTTAGATCTTTTCTGAATAGCACTGAGCTATCTTTGAGCTAGATTTTTTTTTTTGTAATTTTATTAAATTATAAAAAGTTTCCATTTACGCCCCTCCTCCCAACGCCCTCCCACTCCCCCCCTCCCTCTCCTCCTCCCTCCTTGTCCCCTAGGGAAGTCAGGGTCTCCTGCCCTGTGGGAAGTCCAAGTTCCTCCCCCCTCACTCCAGGTCCAGGAAGGTGAGCATCTGGGAGGGTTGATGGAAGGGGAGAGGGTTAGAGAGAAGGGAGTAGGGGAGGAATGGAGAAAGCTCGGTTGACCGGGATGGGGGGAAGGGAGGAAGAATGAATGTGGGATCAGGGAAGAATATATTTCAACTAAGGGAGTCATATTAGAGTTTACAGGAAACTTGATTATATATGGGATCCCAGGTCCAAGGAGAGATCCCCAGATTGTTCTCTGGACAGAGGAGGGGGTGCCTGAACCGGCCTTGGCCCGTGACCATACTGATGAATATTTTGCATATCACCATAGATCCCTCATCTGGCGTTGGAGCTAGATTTTTTAAAAAAAATCTAGGCTATATATCTTTGGATTCTTCTCCTAACCCCACTGTGGCAGGTGAAGGAGCTGGCTCTACCCTATACCAGCTACAGCACACAGAAGAACAGGAACTGCACCTCATACTAGAACTGACCCTGTTATGGGGGTCACAGGTGAGCCAACCTTATGGGCAGGAGATCTGACCTTGCACCACCTCCTATGCCCCCTACATCACTTAGGAGAGAGGGTACTACACTTTGCCTAGGCAAAACTCATATTGCCCTTGGCCCTGGCAATATGAATGAGGGGGACCTAGATCTGAGGGCCTCAGAGCAGGAGAACTGGCCCCCTCCCTGCTGCAGACTGCTTTGGGTGAGCTAGCTGAGACCCTGCTCTAGAGCTTATCCGGGTAGTGACGATGAGGTAGTAACCCAGTTACTACTCAGGCCCAGAACTAGAACTTTGAGTTGACCCACCCCAGCATCCACTGAATCTATGAACTGTTGGAGCATGTGAAGGGAACAAACCTACAGATCCAAAACAAAAGAATCTCCATGACACAGGACAATAATAGGATAAAAGAAAATGCAATCTTGGGCTGGAGAGATGGCTCAGCGGTTAAGAGCATTGCCTGCTCTTCCAAAGGTCCTGAGTTCAATTCCCAGCAACCACATGGTGGCTCACAACCATCTGAAATGAGATCTGATGCCCTCTTCTGGCCTGCAGGCAGACACACAGGCAAGAATATTGTATACATAATAAATAAATAAATAATTTTTAAAAAAAAGAAAATGCAATCTTTGAGTTTTTAACTGGAGTGTTTCATCCGAGTGTGTTTTCTCATATATTAGATATCACATAACATAAAACTTTTGCTTTATTTTCTATTTTCTTCACAGCTATTGTTTTCCTTTGTTTCAATGTTAAGCCTTACTTTAGTTATTTTTTGATTACGTAGCCTCTGGTAGATCTATATCCTACTTCTTCCCTAGCAGGGATGCTCTTGGATGTTCATGTGTCTCAGTTTAATTAAGAGAACCAAGATGACCACTTCAGCCTTGCTGAAGAATGATGCCAGGAACTTAGAAATTTGCCCAGTTCCTTATCCTCCTGGACTTCTGGAATATGGTCTGGTGTCACTTTCATGTTTAAAGAGATTTCTTCTTCACTTTTAAAACTTACTTTAAGTATGCTGCCTTGGTAGTATGTGAGTCTTAACTCATATGTTGATTTTGTGTAGCCATCACTGCCAACAAAATTTCAGACTTTTATCTCATAGCTGGGCAGGGAGATAGAGGCAGGCGTATCTTGGTGAGTTCAGGGCTAGCCTGGTCTCCATAGCAAGATTCAGGCCAGTCAGAGGTACAAAGGGACTCTGTCTCAAACAAAACAAAACAAAACAAACAGACAAACCTCCGAAACTTTCCCATGCTGCCCCGTCACAGGCAAACCTGCCTTAGCCCCATCCTAGGAGTTATCATCAAAGCTGTTGTTTCCAGCCTTGTAACTGAGTTTTTCCCAGAATGCTCTCTATAAGTAGAGTCATTGTCTTTGTAATCCTTTATGATTGGTTTTTGTGCATAGAGGTTATGCCTTGACCTTGAACTGAGTGTTGGCATGTGTCAGCATTCCACCCCTGTGGCTGGGTAGCATTCTTCAATAGAAATGTTCTGGAACCTCTTCTTCACCTGCTAGAGGACAGAAAGATTGTTCCCAGATTTGGAGCATTCATAGGTGTGTTCTTGTGTGTAGGATGTGTGAAGTTCATTTCTCTGACGCACCACTGCTAGGTCACATGGCAAGTGTATATTTAGTTTTTATAAGAAACTACCATTGATTCTTCACCGGCTTGAACTGTTCTGTCACGCCCATCCCCCAGCAACTTGTGAGCCTTTCATGGTCAGATTCTTTAGAGCTTGATGTGATGTGATATGTGTGTGTGTGTGTGTGTGTGTGTGTGTGTGTGTGTATGTATGTATGTGTAGTATGACTGCTATCTTTTATCTTTCTTGGTAATATTTTGCTCATTATTTTTGTCTCTTTTTTTCAGTAGCAGGGATAGAAGTCCAGGCTGAATGCCTGTCAGGCCAATGCTGTACCATTGAACTATCGCCCCAACTCTGTGCTTATTTTACTAGATTTTTTTCTTATTACTAACTTGGACAGTTCTATATATAATTTCCATATCATTCCTTTATCATGTGATGTGCAAAATATTTCTCTCTATGGGTTTCCTTTTATCTCTTAACAGGATTTTTCAGAGAGCAAAACCTTTTCATTTCACGAGAAGTCTAACGCACCAGTTCTTTTTCTTTTCTGTAGAATGCTTTCAGTGTTATCCCTTAGAACCCGCAGCTCTAATGAAGGGCACAGATCTTCCTTCCCGTACTTGAAAACTCCATATTTTTATGTTCTATTGAAACCTGTGATCTATTGTGATTAATTTGTATAGATGGTACAGAGCCAGGATCCTCACCTTTGCATATTGTGTTCCATGACAGTTTGTTCGATTCTTTCTTCTCCTTGAATAGTCTTTGTTCCTTTTTCAAGATTACTTGGTCATGAGTCTGGATCTATTTCTGGCTGGTACATTCTCTCCTTTTGCCAATGCCATCCCTCCTGATTATTTAATTTTAAAGTCTGATCATATGAGTGCTATAACTTAATTTTCTTTCTAGGGATGCAGTAGTCATTTCCCCTTTTCTGCATGTCACTGTCCGTTGTTGGAGTTGGTTTCTCTATCTCTACAGCCAGTCCTGCTGTAGCTCCAGGGTTGCGTCCCGTCTGAGGTCAGTTTGCGGAGGAATTGGTACCTTCGCTTTGTTGCGTTCTCTAGTTCACAGACATTCTATGTCTCTCCACTTGACTTAGATATTCTGTGAATTTTTTCATAAGCACTCTGTAGTTTGCTGGTGTGTTGGTTACATTTCTGTTGCTGTGATAAAACACCATGGCCAAAGCAACTTATAGCAAATTGTTTGTGCTTATGGTTCCAGAGGGTTAGAGTCCATGGTGGTGGAGCGAAGACGTGGTGGTAGGAGAAGGAAGCTGAGGGCTCACATGTTGATCTGAGAGTATGAAGCAGAGAAAGCAAAATGTCACAAGCCTTTAAGCTCTCTAACTACCTCTAGGGACATACTTCTTGTGCAAGAGCATACCTCCCAAACCTACCCAACAGTACCACCAGTGAGAATCGACGAAACATCTGAGCTATGGAGGGCATTCTACTTCAAATCACTGCATCCAGCTTTCAGGCTCTTTAGTTTTAATAAACTGACACCAAAGAATTTAATCTTTTGGAACCGCTAAGAGTATTTTCAAGGGTCTGTTACTAGTATGCGGAGAGAGTTTATGTTTGTATATTTCTCTTATTTAATGCAGTCTTGCTGAGATTCTTTTTTGCTTGGTTATGGTTTTTTGTTTTTTGAACAGGGTCTCACTATATAGTCTTGGCTGACCTACAACTCTGTGTAGATAAGACTGGCCTCAAAGTCAGAGATACACTTGCCTCTGCCTCCTTAGTGCAGAATTAAAGGTATGTGCCACCATGCCTGACTTGCTGACCTTTTTGACGAGGAGGCATCTCATTTTCTGGTCTTTTTTTTTCTGCATTGATTATGCCAGCTGCAACTAGGGACCTAACACTTGAAAGTCAAGCCACGACCAGAGTCTCTATGTTCATTGCTAGGATTCAGTACAGGTTTTGTATTTGCTGTTTATGAATTGTACAATCGAATCCTACTATTTTTGTTTGCTCTTATGGGCAAGGTTGAATGCACGGGTGTGGCAGTCTTCTTAAGAAAAAAAATAGTAGAAGTCTGTTTGTTGTCCTTGATACATGTCCAAGTCTGTGGCGGGGCACTCTGAAGAACCTTGAGCTTTCTGCTTTGCTGGCATGCTACTTAGTGTTTCTGGAAGATTCTAGAATTGTCTTTATCTTCTCCTATTAAGAGTTTCTGGTACTCTTGTCTGTGTCTCTGAAGTTGCTGGAGAAACAGTGGGATTTGTCCTTCGACTGTTCTTACCTAAGTCTGTATATCGGAATGTGTATGTATTAGCATATGTATATATAAATGTGTATTAACATGTGTACATGTGTATGTGTGTATGTTTAAATGTATGCACGCATTTGCTGACCGTTTTCTCTATCTTCCCTCTAGGGCAGAAAAGACTGAAGTTCTGAGCGAAGACCTTCTCCAGGTGGGTTGCCACTTACCTTGCCTGCCAGACCCTGAAGATATTTTCCTCTGGGATAGAGCCATTCTCTGTTTAGTTTCCATGCCTCTCCTGCTTCCCTACAAGCTGTTAGGGGTTGAAACTCTGTTGTTTCTAACAGTGCTTTCTATTTTGGCTCCCCAGAGATGCAAGCCCACATCCATGGTTTTAACCAGCTGTATATTAAAAATACTGGGGCAAACTGCTTCTGTACTGAGCATGTGCAGACTTTCCTGCCATTCCCTAAATAAGGCAGTGTTGTAGCTGTTGTCAAGGGGTTTACATTGCATAAAGCACACTGAGTAACCCAGAGTCTATTCTAGATACACCAGGGGAGGTCTGTGAGTCGTATGCAAATATGTTTGTTTAAGCATATTTGTGGCTTGATGTTTGAGGGTATCCTGTGCTAGTCTCCCTAAGTATTGACTTAGATAAGATTCTTGGGGGAAAGATTTACAGAGTATCAGGGGAGCACCCACGCTGTGGTCACCCCACCCCTGCTTCTGCTCTCCAACACGGGGCATTTTCTGCCCAGAAATCCTTGCCTTTCTGGTAACAGGTCACTGTTGTCCACTCCTGCCCTCTGTCTCACTGTACCTCCCACTGTCTGTGCAGGTAGAGAAGCGCCTAGAACTGGTGAAACAAGTGTCCCACAGCACACACAAGAAGCTCACCGCGTGTCTGCAGGGCCAGCAGGGAGCAGAGGCTGACAAGCGCTCGGTAAGTGCCCTCTGCTGAGCCCAGGCGTCTTAGATCCTGTGTCCTGGCACCCAGCATCCCCCTCCCACCCTCAGGGCAGTTGCTTGCTGAGGCTACTCTTGTGTCTGCAGCTCAACCAAGCAAGGTTTGGTGCTTGTTTCTGCTGTGAGGGAGCTTCTGCTCTTTAACCCTGCCTGGAGCATCACCCTCACCAACCAAACTGAGGCCCCCTTCCTGGGGCGGATACCCCCAGGATGTCAGGACCATGCTTAAGTGGTTGAGAGCCTACCTCTGAGGGAGTGTTCCCCTCCATGGACACCTTTCATTGATTCAATTCCATCAGGGATTATATTTACCTTAGTCATAGCAATGCCCAATGGAAGACAGTCTACCTTGACTTCCGAGGTTTCCAGGGACCTAGAAAAAACCCTTGGAAGTTGTTTCCACTGAAATGAGGTGACAGAATGCCTGCTGGGTAAAGCTGCTTTGATGCCTTTCTTTTGAACTGATTTCAGTAACAGTAAGCATTGTGAATGCTCTGGTACTCAGCAGTGAGTGGTATGAATACCTTTTTCTTGTCTTTCCTTTTCATCCCTTCCTCCTTCAGTTCCACAAAAGGGCAAAAGATACTTTTACATGTGTGTGTGTGCATGAGTGTGTATGTGCATGCATGTTTGGGGGAGTTCACATTGGGGGTGGTGCATGTGCACCTTAGGTATTGTTCCTTAGAAACCATTCAACCATTCTCCCTTTTTTATCTTTGTTTGATTGTTTGTTTGAGACAACTTTCCCTGGTTTGAAACTTATCAAGTAGGCCAGGCTTACTGGCAATCAAACCCCAAGGGTTTGCTATCTCTGCCTTCCTAACACTGGTATTATAAGCATGCACCACCACACCTGGCTTTTATTTGAAAAAAAAAAAAGGTTCTGGGAATTGAACTCAGGACCTTGTGTTTGCAAGGCAAACACTTACTGGAGCTATGTTGTTTTATTATGGATATGTTGTATTCTAGGGTGGTATTAATTTGTATTAATTTGTCAGCTTAACAATTTCTAGAATGATCTGGGAGCTGGTGGGCATTCTTGAGGGGGTTATCTTAATACCATAGAGGTAGGAAGACTTGCCCACCATGGGAGGCACCATCCCCTGGGTAAGCTCATGGGCTATAAATGCAGCAGCAGCATGCATTGTTGCCTGTTACTGACTGTGGTGGCCATGTGCCCAGCTACTTCAGGCTTCTAATGGCGATTCTTCTGCAGTGATGGACTATAAATGCCCTGGAACTGAGAGCCAAGTCAACCCTTTCTCTCTTAAGCTGTGTTTGTCAGAGTGGTTCTCACTGCTATCGGAGCGGTGTCTAAGACAGATGGCCCCTCTCCCGTTCCTCCTTCTTAAATTTGGTGTCTGTTAGATTAGTTGTGCTGATTTCTGTTTGCCAGGGTCTCATGAGCCCCTACTTATGATAGCCTTGGCTGTTGAGAGTCACAGAATGAGTACCCTGGATTGAATGAATATGCCCCATGTTTTCTTCGGTGTCCACACAAATGCCAACACCAGCCCCGATTGCTCAGCCCTCACTTTCTTTCTCTCTTCTCCCAAATACTTAGTGTTTTGAATTTCAAATATTTGGAATTTTGGAATATCTGTGAGCCCACAGTGAGGTACCCATCATTAAATAGATGATGCTATTTAATATTTTGGTTCATCTCTCTTTTCATCTCACATCTTCATGTTCATCTCACATGTGGCCAGGTGTGGAATTTTCACTGGTGGCTTCTGGTCAATGCTCAGAATATTTCAGATTTTGGAGCACTTTTGGGTTTAGGAATTGCAGATTGGGGATATTCAAACTCTATTTTCAATAGGAATCCCTTGTTGTGTGATATAAATAAAACCTCAGCTCTAGAAAATATCTTTTGATATAATCAAGCATGTGTCAGGAATTTCAGTAGGGTGGTCCCAAATAATCCTAAAGAGGAGCTTGCAAAATGCCTTTCAATGTGAACTCCATTGATGGTGAGTCTAATATGTTACTTGGCTTGCTGTTCCAGATAGGGAACTGGAGCTCAGGCAACCTTTGACCCACATCCTTCCTTTTGTTGCAATATAACTGATTCCAAGTGTAGTATATTTTTTTTCTGTCAAGAGTCTCATCTGAGGATCAAGTGCAATGACACGCACCTGTAACCTCCACACTCTGGAGGTAGAAGAAGCATCATGAGCTCCAGGCTAGCCTTGGCTACATAGTCAGTTTGGAGTTTGACTGGCTGTGGGAGACCCTGTTGACAAACAAAACAAAATGGAAGAGTTTAATTTTAATGTTACCAATAGAAGCTTGAAACCAGCCTTGGAGGTTGACAGCAAAATGATACCGACATAATTTCCTGGGCGAAGACAGAATTACCTAATGTGTGGAGTTTTAGCTGGGCTGAGAGTTCTGCCAATATCGTCCAGTTAGCAGACATTGACTTATTCCTAGAGCCTTTGAGGTATGGCCTAGCCAACAGATCTGAAGACAGGTACATGGGGAGAATGGTTGTCACTCAGCCACTGAGAGCAGGGACCATGCCAGGCTTCCTGGAGATATACAGGGGCAGCACTGGGGGTGACTCGGAAGTGGAAGTGAGGGTGTGAACAGGAACCTTCATCACAGTTGCTGAGGGCAAGGAGGGAGGCAGGTGCAGAGCTTCTGATTAGTTTGAATAATTCCTGCAGGGTGTGAGGTACAAGGCTGTGCCTAGGTGACTGGCCCCTGCCTCTTAGTGGCATGACTAGATAGGTGGACCGTGGCCAAGAGAGTGCCTGGTGGAGCATGGCCTCAGGATTGGTTAGTTTGCATGCGGAAAGCATGTTTTGACCGCATTCTTTGTTATATTTAGGAACTGGTTAGGCCTTTCGTGTTGTCTCTCATCTCCTTTAGCAGTCGGTCCTGAAAGCTATGGCTTCTCATCCATGGGGATGGGCAGTTTCCACGGCCTTGGTGGTCAGAAGAGCATCTTCATCTCGTGGTTGCTGAGCTCGTCTGAATTCCCGGTTCAGAATGCAGAGGGGCCAAGGTGTATATCACATTTCCAGCTTGTATGTTTTACTTCAGGCCAGTAACTGGTTAGTCAGTAGTTGATAGGGCTCTGAGCTCTGCTTATCTGGTGAGAAGGTCACATACAACACGTAAATGGAGTCTCTCCCCTTTAACAAATATTTAGGGGGAAAAAAAAGAACAAATGTAGTAGAAAGTGTGGGTGCCACATTTCCGGCACCCAGCTAGCTTAACCCCTGAAATAACCACACAGAAATTGTATTAATTAAATTACTGCCTGGGCCCATTATACCTAGCCTCTTCTTGGCCAACTCTCATGTCCTGATCTAACCCATTTCTACCAATCTGTATTCTCCACGAGGTCATGGCTTACCGGGAAAGATCCTAACCAGTGTCAGTCTCAGACAGGAGTTTCATGGCGTCTTCTACATTGCCCTTCTTCCCAGCTTCTTGTTCTGTCTTCTCTGCCTACATAATTTCTGCCTTATCAAAAGGCCAAGGCATTTTCTTTTTTAAAATTAATTTATTAATTTGTTTGTTTATAAAAATTTCCACTTCCTCCCCTCCTCCCCATACCCTCCCATTTCCTCCACTCCCTCTCCCCCCCCCCCCACTCCTTCTCCTCTTCCTTCTCCATTCCCTAAGAGCAGTCAGGGTTTCCTGCCCTGTGGGAAGTTCAAGTTCCTCCCCCCTCCCTCCAGGTCTAGGAAGGTGAGCATCCAAACAGACTAGGATCCCAAACAGCCAGTACATGCAGACGAAACAAGACCCAGTGCCATTGTCAATAGCTTCTCAGTCAGCCCCCATGTCAGCCACGTTCAGAGAATCCGGTTTGATCACATGCTCGTTCAGTCCCAGTCCAGCTGGCCTTGGTGAGGTCTCATTCGATCAGTCCCCTTGTATCAGTGGGTGAACGTGCCCCTTGCGGTCCTGATTTCCTTTTTCATGTTCTCCCTCCTTCTGCTCCTCATTTGGACCTTGGGGGGCTCAGTCCAGTGCTCCAATGTGGGTCTCCATCTCTATCACCATCCATCATCGGATGAAGGTTCCCTCTGGTCCTGCCTATCTTGCTCACGTTTTCCCTCCTTCTGCTTCTCATTTGGATCTAGGGAGTTAAGTCCAGTGTTCCAATATGTGTCTCTGTCTCTATCTCCATCCATCGCAAGATGAAGGTTCTATGGTGATATGCAAAATATTCATCAGTATGGTTATGGGCCAAGGCCAGTTCAGGCACCCTCTCCTCTGCTGCCCAGGGAAGAATCTGGGGACCTCTCCTTGGGCCTGAGAACCCCTCCAGAAACAAGTCTCTTGCCAACCCTAAAATGGCTCCCTTAGTTTAGATATATACTTGCCTGCTCCCATATCCATCCTTCCTCCTCCCTATCTCATTCCCCCATGCCATCCCCAATCCTCCCCCTCTCCCTTCTCTCTAACCATCTCCCCTTAAGGCATTTTCTTTATTCAACCAATAAAAACAACATAAATACAGAAGAACCTCCTACACCATTTCCCCTTTTCTATTTAAACAAAAAGGAAAGGCTTTTACTTTAACATAGTAAAATTACATATAACAAAACAGTTATCAAGGAAGAATTACAGTTACAATACTTCTCTTTTTTTAAATTTTTGATTTTAATTCTTCCTAAAGGACAGTTACAATATTTATATCTACTTTATCTTTTATCACAACAATGAAAAACTATAACTATAACTATCTATCTATTCTTCAACTCCATCAAAGACTTCAGAAGGATATAATATTACCTAAGTAAATGAGAAGTAAGCAATTTCCAAAACTCTAGAAGTGACAGAGACATCTTGCTTCCTGGACAGTCACCCAAAGTTATTTTGTACTGTTGGGGCATCCATCTTTGGCCTACAGGCTCATAGTATCCAGCAGACTTTTTCATAAAGCAGAAAATTTCAAAGACAGTTCAGTCACTTTCTTCTGTATCCTGCAGAATGTCTCACAGACTCTTTCATGAATCAGGAACCCTGAAGGATCATCTCACCTTTAGGCAAGTTCAGCAGTCCTCTCTCTGTGGTTTCTTTGTGTCCAGAAACTGTGTCCAGAAACTGGACTGTTTATGCAGCAGTCCAGGCAAGAGCAGTTTCTTGCCCAAATGGCTAACCAACTCCATAAGGAGCCTCTTCGATGCCCATCTTCCTCTTGAAGTAGATTTGTGCTGCCAGGAGCAGACATGTCTCATTATCATGAAAAGCCCTAAGTTATTAAAACATTAAATGCCATATTCTTTGAATATGTAGTCTTTGAAAGATATGAAGAATGCCTATTTAACTGAAATATATCTCTATATATCTAGAAAATCTAACATGACTACAAACTTGACTATTACAGATGACTATCTATTCACCTATATTTCTTAATTATACATTTTAAATGAACTACACAATCACAGTACCTTAATAAAGATCAGAAATACACATATATAACAAAATTGACCTTAAATGTATATCAATAAAGCAAAATTTATACCAATGTAAATCATTCATATCTATATCATATCCCCCTTTAAATGTAAAAGAACATTTATAAATAATATTTGGGAATATGAGCGTAGTTTTTCTCTCCAAACTGCTTCTTGCTGTATGGGGGCACTGTTAATCAGGTCTTTCATGGTGTATCCTGTATGCTAGGTTCATCTCAGTTGGCAGTTGAGCAAAGTAAGTTTTTGAGGGTGTTCATAGCAACCTTTCAGAAGTGTGTGGTCTATCATACCGTGTTGGTCTCGAAGAAATCCACAGGATCTCATCCTCTGTGAAAACAGAAGAAGAACCACTTTTCCAAAGCATCATATCCTTAGACCCAAATTTTGAAGTCAAGATACCTTTAGAACATATATGCTGGTTTGGCTTAGCAAACCACACAATGAAATGTCTCTCTGTATTTAGCTCCTTCACAGTCAAAAAATATAAAGAAAACACAATACACATAATCCAGACTCTTTGTGAATTTTCCACTTTTATGTGGCTTATTTTTTTAATATTTGATTATTTGTACTCTGTCTCTTTAAAGACTTTACCCTCTCTTTTTAAAAAGCATTAACTTTATTTTATAACTCTGTATACTCTTTTTGTTCTCTCTCCCAAGCCTCCGTACATTTATTAAACATTGTGACCCATTTAAAGGTCATTTATATCTCAATCTGTCCTATTGCATTGTCCTTAATTCTCTACTGTCTTGAAGAGCTTTTAAAATACTAAGCAGCGTGGTCGTAGCTGCTCTGGATGTTGGCTCCGCTTCTCTCTGATTTCAAAATGGTGGACGTACCATTTCTGCTAGCTCAGGGGCTGCCAGGTAGGAGCCGCACTCAGCACTTTAACTCTGAGACTAAGTGTGCAGCATATAAACTCTTTTTATTTGAGTTACAGCCAAATCTGCCACGCAGAGCACTGTGCAGCCTGGAAACATCTCTCTGTATGGCGGCAGAAATCCGCCATGCTCTCCTGCTTGTGCATGCATTGTAAACCTGATCCTGCCACCTGCCCAGGCAGGGTGCACTGAGTCACAGGCATAGTCTTAGCCAGTTTCCTCCCAACCCTAGTGGGCACAGAAACACCTGGGTCTCACAGATATCATTAAAATGCTTTATAGCCAGAGTTCGCACTGGCGGCACAGTCCAGAAAGCCACATTTTAAAACCGCACGGCTTTTTTTTTTTTAATGGCTGCTGAGTCGGGAAATTCTCTCTGCGGCACGCCACTAGCAAATAGCAAAAAGCTGTGTTAAACTGTCTCACTCTCCTTTTCAAGCCCTCTCAGGTTTTTAAATGGATTTAGTCCATTGCGTTGGGCGCCATGCTGTAGCAGGAGGTGCGGGCCATGTTCCGCCACCCGGCTAGCTTAACCCCTGAAATAACCACACAGAAATTGTATTAATTAAATTACTGCCTGGCCCATTATATCTACCCTCCTCTTGGCCAACTCTTACATCCTGATCTAACCCATTTCTACCAATCTATGTTCACCACGAGGTCGTGGCTTACCGGGAAAGATCCTAACCAGTGTCAGTCTCAGACAGGAGTTTCATGGCGTCTTCTACATTGCCCTTCTTCCCAGCATCCTGTTCTGTCTTCTCTGCCTACATAATTTCTGCCTCATCAAAAGGCCAAGGCAGTTTCTTTATTCAACCAATTGAAAGCAATACAAATGCAGAAAGATCTTGTACACCAAATAAATGTTTGGGAGCCCATGTCTGTCATACAGGGTCGTGTGTGTGTCAAGAAGCATGTTCAACTGGACCTCTGTCCCGGAAGGTCCCCAGGTTAGGGACAAGCAGGTGCTATGATGGGCACCAAGTACCTGTCTTGTCTCTTAGTGTAACAGAGCAGATTACTAGGAATTCCATGGTTGGAAATGGGCTTGTGAAGGATACACACAGGAACGTCAGACCAGAAGGATGCAGGGCCAGGGAAGAGCGAGACATCCCTCAGAAAGAAAAGTGTGTTGAAAGCAAGTAAACTCTAGAGAAAGAGGAGGGAGGTGGCATAAGCCTGGGCTGCAGGGGTTTCGGTTCCACCTGACAGGTCAGTGCTAGAACTTGGACCTCATCCTTAAAAGGTGTCCTGGCATCCCATTTGCTCACCACAGTGGGCTTGGTAGAAGGAAGACCCCAGTTAGACACATATGGCCATGACCTAGGTGAGATCCCAGGGAAGATGGGAAAGGAAAGGCTAGCAGGCCTAAAGGATGCTGCTGGCAGAGCACCCTGACTCAGCTTTGCATGAATAAGGAGTGCCAGAAAAGAAAAGTCTGGTTGACCGCTGACTCTTACCGCTGAGATCATCACCTGGAGGGAAATAGGAGGCGCTACCCACTGGCTCAGCCTCTATCCCAGATGGCATTCTTTATTCTTCCCTTTCTAGAACCCTCAGTCAGGCTTCCCGGAAGCCCTCTTGGCTCTTCCACTGAATTTCTACTTCACTGCAGCATGCACCACTCTGGTCCCTGTGGTTGTCATTCGATGGTGGTTCCCATCACTCTCCTCCCTCTTCATATTCCATCTCCTGCTACCACCTCCCAAGCCGGTATTGAACATGGGCATCAGATGAGGCCGCTGTCCCTGCTGAGTCCCAGCAAAGGGCTTTCCCATCCACTGTGGAGCAGAGTTTGGACTCCGTCATGAGTCTTCTGTCCATGTTTCTGAGCTCAGCTCTTGCTCCATCTTCCTCTCATCCTTCTCCAGCCGCCCTGCTGTATTTCTGAGAGCTGCATCCCCGCCAGAGCCCTTGAGTTTGCTTTGGCCTCTGCGTGCCATTCTTTCCAAGCATTTCAGGGCCAGTGACTTCTAGTCATTGCTCTTCCCTTTATCATCAGAGACTCCAGCCACCCAGGGCACGGGCTTCCTCGTCTCCCACAGCCCATCATTCTGCCTCATTTTCTTCGTAGTGCATATTCGTGCCCGAAGCGCCATGATCACTGATCTCTGTCACTGATCACCAAGCTCCATGGGAACAGAGGTCTGGTCTCCACCAGCTGTGTTCTCAGTGCCTAAAACAGGCCCTGCCACATGGTAGGCGGTGATAAAAATAGACCGATGTCAGGAACAGATAGTCCATGAGTATTTGAGGCACAGGATCTGCCTGACACGCTAGCCCACCAATTTAAAATAACAGGCACTTTAGTGAGAGGGCTCTGAGGTCAAGCCTGGAGTCTCCCCTGAAGTGAAACTGCTGCTTCATTTCGCCTGACCTTGAGCGAGTGAGTGACTTCCTAAGCCTTAGCTCCTCCATTTGGGAAGTGGCGATAGCAGTGATTTCTGACCCTGTGGGGTTATTTGTGAGTGTAACGAGCTAGTACTTGTAACTGACTATAGCGTGCTTAATGCTACTATGGTCTGAGCAAGATGCCTTGGGTTTTTGGGGATTAAACTGCACAAGCTGCTTTGTAGGACAGAGAACTGGAGGACAGTGGGAAGCAATTTTCCTGGGTCACATGAGAGGATGTGAATACAGATATGGGGGGGGCAGAGTATATAAGAGGGAGATTGTATACCTGAGCCATCTTACAAACCATGCCTCTTAAGCCCAGGGTAATTTTAGAAAGAACAGTCATTTCAGACATGACAGATTGATGCATCGAAACCTGGGGACATTCTGTCTTTCCTCGCCTTGTTCTGAAGTAGCAGGGGACAAGTTCATTTTAATAGCTCATCTTTGTCCCTGAAAACCACTGGCTGGCTTAAAGCCTGCTACATACTCCATCCATTCAGCAAGGATCAGGATCAACATGGATCCTTGGCAACAGAGGGATCCTTCTATATGAAGTAGGGGTGGGCTGAGGGTGGGAGAAAGCAGCTAAGGCCTGGGTGATGGACGGTTGGTAGGCATGAGTGACTACCGAAGCTGTTTGTGTGGAGTGTCTACCCTTGCCTTGGAATTTCCTTAGAAGCAGAAGTGAACTGTAACCTGTTGGGGTTACAGTCCACCAGCATCCATCCCACCTGCTGCCTTGAGGATGGGCTGCCCCATCCCCCTTGATGTGAAGGTACCACCTATGTTCTCCTTTTCTTGCCCCTGATGGTATCCTTCTGATTTCATGATTCCCGAAACATCTGTGTGAGTAAAAATATCTGATTTTTTTTTTACCACCCCTCCCCGCTTCTTCCTGCCCCTCAGATTCACCTCTGTCTCTCTCCTGGAGGGACCGTTAAACCATTAGTAAAGGACTTACATAAATATGTTGCCATTCGTTCAGTGATTCCCCTGGTTTTTAAAAGCCAAGGAGTCAGCTCTAGATGTGACGATAGGAAGCGGTATGAAAGACACCCTGACGTAAGCAGGAGGGCAAGGCCCGGGGTGCAGAATGATGTGTGCTGACCAGCCTTGACACTGCGACAAACTATGTCACAGAAGCTACCCAAGGGAGGACGGTTGTTTTGGCTCATGGTTTCTGGGGATATTGGTCTATGGTGGGGAGAAAGTATGACTGGCAGCAGGGTTTGTGCTCCGATTTTCTCAGATGTCAGAGGATCAGGATGCAGAGAGCTCAGGCTGGAACTGGGCCTGACCTGTAACAGTCAAATGTGTATTCCTGGTGGACTGTCACCACCGTTACATCCACCATCCCATGACCAAAAGGTTCCACAGTCTCCCAGAACAGCACCACCAGCTGGAACCAACTGTTGACACACAGGAACCTGTGGGGAACATTTTGCAGTCAACCGTAGCATATGCTAATGTTTGTGAGGAATATGGTAAAAAGGAGCACAGCTGTGCAAGAGCAAGATAAGATGTGCTTAGAATTTGCGTAGATGGGTGTGCAAGAAACTGGGCACCATCATGGCATCTGGTGAAGGCTGAGGGATGTGTCTTCACGTGGATGGACAACATTATCTTAGCCCATGGACATCTGAACTGTTTCTGTTCTCTGGTTGTTATACAGAGGCTGCTAGTCTCACTGATGAGTATGTATTTGTTCGGATACTTGTTTGCACTTCAATGATGCATATATCCTGAGTGGTTAGTCTTTGGTTAGTCTTTAAGTTACTATGAGATTTTGCCACAGTGAAGGACCATATTAAATTTCCAATAGGAATGCCCGTCTAGGGCTGGAGAAATGGCTCAGTAGTGAAAGACTAGGCCCACAACCAAAAATATGAGAATGCCTTTCTTCGCGTGCTAAACTAGTGTTTATTTTGTATTTAAATAAACGTTGAATAGAGCCATCCATGTGGTGGGTGTGAGTGGCGGCTTGCTGTGTGGATGACTGATTGGGTTTCCTCAGTCGCTCATGAGCTGGCTTGCCTTTTCATGAGCTCGCTGGCTTTGCTGTGCACTGCAGTCAGATGTGAACCCTTTTCTCTGTTGAGTGTGCGCTGTCTTGTTTAAAAAATGGGGTGGGTAGACTTCAAGAAAATAGTGTTTGGGGGAAACGAATGCATTGCTCAAACCTTTGTGAACATGAGTATGAAATAGTCTGTTTTTTTTCCTTCTTGTTATCCCACTTTACCCTTGAAATGTAGATGTCGGGCTGTTTCCAGAGTAGCACATTGATTACTTTAACTTCCCACATTTCTTCTTTTCACCTCTTAAGTCTGGCACGTATGAGCCCTTTGGGCTTAAACATGTTCTGAAGTCAGATGTTTCATAGCTGTTTTCATATACTAGCTTTTCAGGCCTTTGGCTTCGTCCTTTCCGAGGACACGGATAGAAGTTCTCAGTGCCGCGTTTGCTTCCTTTCCAGAAAAAGTTGCCGTTGACGACACTGGCTCAGTGCTTGATGGAGGGTTCTGCCATCCTGGGAGACGACACGCTTCTCGGGTAAGGTGATAGATACCGTGTGCCTGTGTGTGTGTGAGTCTGTGTGTGTGTGTGTCTCTGTGTGTGTCTGTGTGTGTGTGTGTGTGTGTGTGAGTCTGTGTGTGTGTCTGTGTGTGTGTGTGTGTGTGTGTGTGTGTGTGAAATCTAGGTATGTCTCCCATCTGTAATGCAGGAACTAAAAGACTCCTCACGGAGCACCAGCATCATCTGAATTCTAGGTGTGAAAGGAGAAGACGTTATGACGAAAATCAGAACCCCCAGGCAAAGTGCTGTTGTCTGTGACATCAGGCAAGTCCCCGTGGGTGGGAAAGGGAACTTAAGCCTGGCGAAGGTCAGTGAGATCCCGAGGCTCAAGTGGAGCAAACAGGTGGCTTCCATCAGGTGTCAGAATTTACGGGGTTCCCAGCAGGAGAAGCCAAGCTAATTTGGAGCTGAAATCACCAGAGTGACTTCTACTCAGCAGCCAGTTCGCCACTCTAAGAAGCAAGAATAGCAGGGCACAGAAAAGTACAAAATAGTAACTAGAGTAGAACTGTGTAATGAACCAAAGACCAAGTCCTTGACAACGAAACTAAATCATATGGGCAGATTTGAATAAAACAAACAAGCGAAACCCAGAACTCTTTAAGCCTGCAAGTAGAGTGCTGGTCCACACTGACCTGAGCTGGAGTGGAGGTGGTACACCAGTGCGAAGTTGATGAACTTGGAAACAATACAGCGACGCCCTAGCCAAAGCTGTGAGCCATTCCACCGCGAGGCAGCCGGGACTGTGCAGCCACTGCCTCTGCCTAGAGGGGGTTCCCGAAGAAGGAAACGGGACGTTTGCAGTGGGTGATTTTCATCTCTAACTGGGGAGACGAACATGTCTCTAAAGTGAAGGAGATCTGCAGAAGGGAACCCGTGATTCAAAGCCAGCCTGAAGAAAAGAGATGATCACCTCTAGCAGGGCATTCAACTGGTTACAGACCACTCATGAGCCACATAAATGCCAGGGGATGGTAGAGGATGTGTTCAAGTACTGAGTGAAAATTCGGGAACACCGGACTTTTCATACTAAATGAAGTTGTTATCTAAGAATAAGGGGGAACTAAAGCGATTTTCAGGCAGAGAGTCAGTGCTTACAGAGTCGCCACGAAGGGACAGTTTTCTTATTGAATAGACCGAAGTTTCCTGAAGTGGACTGTGTGCACAGCATGGAATAATGTCAGGTTGCTGTACTACAAGGGAGGAAAAGGTTTGTTGTCCCTCGAGCCTTTCTATAAGATTAACGACAGCTTGCCAGGAGAGCAGCCACGTCTTCTCAGCACATGTAGGGCACGCACGCAGGGCGCTCCAGTGATGAGTAACCGGTGGAAGGACGTGGGTTTGCACAGCGTCTTGACAAGAGACTAGCAGTTTGAGAAGCAATGACAAGACAAAGGGAGAGGAGTTTCTGGGGTGGCAGATTGTGGGAGGGGAAAGACATGGGGAGCTAACAGAGGGCAGGACCAGTTGGCAAAGATTGCAACGTGGGTTCCTGTGGCTCTGTCTTGGGATCTGGGGGTGCCTGGTGATTAATTTCTGCTCTTCCAGGTGAAGGGAGGAGGAGCATGTTTGTAAATCCATTTCTTGCATTTAGGTGGGCACCAGGTAGAAAGATTCCACTTTTGATTTTTTTTCTTATTTGCCTTCACCTCAGAATAATCTTTATTGCCAAAGTGTCATGATTTGGGTGGCCTATTCTACTATCTTTCACTATAAACAAAATATAATCTTTAAATTTAAAAAGCAACAGTATAACACTGATTAATTTGGTGGGTAATAGCCTGGTAAAACTCCATCATTAGATAGTAACAACAGGAGACACTGGGGAGGGAGCACTGTTTTCAGATATTGTGTGATCTGAAAGGAAAATAAGATATATATTACCTTCAAATTTATGTGTGTTAGACAAGCAAAGAGAATAGGAAGCCTGGTGTGGTGGCTTACACCTGTGATCCCAGGTCTCAGGAGACTGAGGCAGGAGGATTGATAGTCTAAGCTACCTAGTGAGTTTCAGACCTGCCTAAGCCACAGTGTGAGACCCTATATACACATATAGAAGAGGTCCTGTGATGTCTTCTAGGAGACAGCCTTGGAAAGAACTACCAAAACACACGTGGCAGAAGTAGAATGTGTAATGTCTGTCTTCCAAAGTAGTAGAAATGAATAGAAGGAAACAAACAAGATTGGAAGAAAAAAAACTCTCCACAGAGGAGAAAGTGGGTGAAGGTGCTGCGGTTTGAATGGAAAATGATCCACGTAGGTTCGTATGTTTGCACATTTGGTCCCCAGCTGGCGACTACAGGTTCGTGAACCTTCATGAGGCAGGGTCTAACTAAAAGATGAGGTGCTCTCCTGGGAGGGCCTTGAGGTCTATAGCCTGCACTGCTCTCGTCTCGTCTCCCTCCTGGCTGTGCTGAGATATGAGCAAGTACTTACTTGTGCTCTTTCTGCCAGACAGCTGTCGGCTGCCTGCCTTCCCCACCACGATGAACTGCATCTCTTGCAACCCTAAGTCAGAAGAAATCCTTCTTCCATTAAGTTGCCTCATGTCAGGTATTTGATTGAAGCAACGAGAAAAGCAACTCATAGAGAAGGTGATGGCCTCCACTGTGTGTGTCCCCAATCATCACAGGTGGAAGTGGAATAAAGCAAACTTTTCAAAACATAGAACATTGTAGGCACGTGAACACACTCTGCGCATTGGAGAAATACAGTGACACCACAGGGAGCCCTCGATCTGGCTCCCTTCTAGAATCCACTGAAGTTAGAACACAGGCATTTTTGTTTTCCTTAAAGACGTAAACCCACAATGCTGGCAAAAACAAGGAAAAGACACCAGTGCCATAATTGTGTAAGTTTCCAGGTATAGGAATCACCAAGAACAGGCTAGGTGAGGCTCAGTGTAGCACACTTGCTTACCATACGGGAAGTCTCTGGTTTGAGATGACGGCACTCTAAAGACAGCAGTAATGAGCCAGGAACTTCTTAGGCACATCCCAGTACAATAACCCCACACCAGCAGTTGGTACACCAAGGTCTGGCAGAAAGTACAGCAAGGAATTCTCCTAATGCTCAGGAATGATGGGACCGGGGTTTCTGCATTTGTAGGTCTTTGAGGTGGAATAGGTTATTCAAATAATGAATGGGATTATAAGTCTTTCAGGTACCCATGGAATGCAAAGCTTTCATAGTCTTCACCTGTCGGAGATTTCCCTTATCATCCATCCCAGCACAGCTTTCCCTGGGAGATAAACAAAAACACTTTTTAAAGTACTGAACTCTGGGCACAGCAAGGTATAGCAGGACCAGGCACTAGAGAGGAGGGTTAAGGGTTCCTGAACGTAACAGATATGACATGCCTCAGCCTTATGGCCCGAAGTTTTACCCCTCTGGGAAGGAAGTAGAAAGAAGTCTCTTTCCTGGAGCACCAAGGAAGGGCCTAAGCCTGTGAGGATGTTAGGGTGGGACAGTGCCCATGGCTCATTCTTCACCCACCTCTCAGCTGCCTTGCCATCCCCGCCCTTAAACAGAAGCAGGCACTAGATGTCCCCAAGCGTCCAAGGGAAGTCTAACCTCCATCAATCCACGAGAGAAATACAGTTGGAAAGAACTTAGAGAGGGGGTGGGAAGGAAAGATTGTAGATGAAGTGTTGGGAATGTTTTCAACTGGTAGGAGAAGGCAGTAGAATCAGAAGGATGTTGGTTTGGTACAGGATGTTTACCAGGCAGGAACATTCAGAAATCCAAAGCAAATTGGAGGACGTGAAAACAAAGGGCTGTAGATGCAAAATTCTTGGTTCAAGATGATTTGGGAGAAACCATCCAGAAAATCAAGCATGGAGACAAAGACATGGCAGATAGACAAACTTGGAAAACCATTAGAGGGATGGTTCCAGAAGTCATGCTCAAGTAGCAGGAGTTTTCAGAAAGAGAAGAAGGAATTATAATGATAATAAAAAAAAGAAATAATCTGAGAGCATTTTCCAGATGGAAGGGCTTGAGTTCCTCACTGAAAGGGCCTGCTCTGAGCTCCTAGAACAGTGGAAAAACCATTAATGTGAGCCTGAGGCTTGGGACCCGGAACAGCGGTGCCAGAAAACTGCACAAGCCCCTGGAAATAAGCCTTGTGCTAGCACGAAGAACCAGAAGTGTGACTCCCCTAGACCCAACAGAAACAACGAAGGAAGCTAGCAAGTTAAAACAACCTTCTAAACAGGAAAGAGAGAGCGTGGAGAGGGATGTGAGGACCGTGGATTTAAAACATGACTTTTCTTCCCCAGAAGGACAAAATAAATAAACAAATAAATAAATAAAATTAAGAGAGGTGGCTAGAGGGTGAAAGATACAGGGCAGAGCCATGACCAGCCCCAGAAATAGTGGAGGAAGGTTCCAGGAAGACAGTTGTGTCCTATGAATGGAAAGACGCTGCTCCACCCTGCCATGTATTCCGGGGAGATGAATTCAAGAAGGCGGAGCTCATACACATCAAGGGTTTAGTGCCCTGAGCCAGTTGGACAAGTGGCTGGTGTTTGGGGCTCAGTCAGACACACAGGAAGCAAGCAAACTGAACTGTGGTTCGCTTTAGGGAAGCTAAATGAGTGAGAGCTCGGAGCTCACTACACACTAACTGTACAGCTTAACCCCAGTACGGGTGGAGGAGCCCCTCTTTCAAATGCTTGAGACCAGTTTGTACAGTCTGGAATTTTCGTGGTTTTAAAGTACTTACATAGCCATCACCAGATAAGTGTCTTTAACACAAAAGTCTTAAATCTGAAATGTTTCAAAAACTCAAACTTTTAAACGTTTGATTTTGGCAGGGTTGTAGAGATGCCTCAGTGGTAAAGAGTCGTATCTGCTCTCCAGAGGATCTTGGCTCAATTCCCAGCATCTATATGGCAGCTCCTAACTGTCTGTAACTATAGTTCCTGGGGATCTGATGCCCTCCTCTGGCCTCCACAGGCACTGCACGTGTCCAGAACAGAGCAGGGAAAAAACTCAAGATATAACAAAAAAAAAAATTAAACTTTGGATTTTTTTTATAGGAATGTACAGGAATGTCTGTAATATATAGTCAAAATATAAATACTGAACATCTATTAAATGAAATAAACAGTGAGGAAATGTGAGCACAGATTAAATTATCATTTCCATAGCTATGGGTCAACAGCTAATGCTCAGTGTTTTAAAAATCAGGAAGTAGTATAAGGAGTATAGTATATTTCATGAAGTAGTATACTTCATGAAAAATCATGAAGTATGTATGTCTATAATATATACCATAGCAGTACATATGTGGTCCCTAAAAATTTTGATCATGGGAAAGATTAATACTTGGAGGTAGACATACTTATAAAAAAGAACTATACGTAATAAAATGATGAATTTTTCATAAGCAAACGTGGACAAACCCTAAAACTCGCTAAATGTGAAAAGCAGGTAGAGCCGAGGAAGCTCAGTACTAGAGTTCCTGCTGGTCATGTCTAAGTCCCTGGGTTCGATCCCTACACTGGTGGGTGGGACAAGGAATTTGTGCAAAAACCACTGGTGGAAACATTTTTAACTAAGTGGTAGCATCATGTTATATGTGAGCGTATTAGAATAGAGAGAGCATTATTCTATCAGCTGAGAATAAACTGTGTCTGCCTATGCTTTCATTAATATTTAAAATTTAACCTGAGTTTCAGTTAACATGGCACTGTGTAAAGAAGACAGCCATTTAGGGAATGCTGACATCTTTGAAACAATCTCTTTTTCTCAGAAAACAGATTAACTTTCTCTTGATTATGTCATCTGCTGTTGCAGTATTGAGCAACTCGTGGGACGACTTTCTGGCTCTTTCCGTGGCATGATGACTTGAGTACTGGCCATGCACTAAGTAACTTTCCATGGCTTAGGAGCAAGTGTTTTCTCCTGGGGAGGTCCCATCAGAATTGGGATTTGGGTATTCATGTGAAGGTGTGGTGTGTTCGTGGATCCGTCTCAGCTAGTCTCCCCAGGGATTCCAGAGGAGAGAGAGAAGCAATTGAATTCATATGCTGGTGGATTTGGCTTGTGTGAGCCTAGTTTCTCCATCCACATTTCTCATAGTTCCCGTGTATCCCTGTTGCCCCTGGCACTCAGCACTCTTTGGAATAGGTGATAACATCAGACAGAGACAATGGGAATAGCTTGGTCTCTGGTAGCCATAGAAACCAACCCACATGTTGACCTAGGGACATTTATCAAGCCAGGAATGATGGAGTTTGAGTCTACCCAGTGTGGTGGTCCAGAACATTCAGGCTGCCTTTCTCCCTTGCTTGCAGGAAGATGTTGAAGCTCTGTGGAGAGACAGAGGACAAGCTAGCTCAGGAGCTGATCCACTTTGAGCTGCAAGTGGAGAGGGATGTGATTGAACCCCTGTTCCTGCTGGCAGAGGTGAGATGCTGAGTGAGGCTGGAGCAGGGACCACCGCCCCCCCCCCCAACCAAAATCCTACATCCTGCCTTCGCTGTTTGCTTCTCTTTCCTCGATCTCTGACCTGGTATTCCGTCAGGAAACGTCATGACCACACCATTGTCAAGATTTTCAAGTATGGCGGAGCTTTCACCTGCTTGCTGCTTCCTTCCCTCCCCCACCGGCTTCTCCCTTCACCTTCCCATAGATAAACATACAAAGCCAGCAGCATCACCTCCATCAGTAACCCAAGTCCCAGCTTCCATCAGCCTGTCCCTTCCCAGCATCCCCTCCCTGCCCATCTCCACCCTCCCCTGCCCATCTCCACCCTCCCCTGCCCATCTCCAAGCTTCAGTAGCTGGTGCACATGAATGGCAGCTCCCTCCTGAGGAGTCTGGGAAACCAGCACAGGAACCTCCAACAGGTCCCTTTGGTTGAACACCTTCTCTGGATTCTACAAGATACTGAATTAAAGTATTTTACTAAAAGCTGTCTAAATGTCTGTGAGGCAGTTTTCCCAGTTCCCACCTCCTGCAGCATTATCAAGTGAGACAAGGAGTGGCTGGTACTTTTATGGGGCTCTCACGATGGATTCCTTGTTGGTTTTTCACTGGCCATACAAAACCTAGCAGTTGCTCCACATGGAAGATCCCAACAATGATGGAACTTTCTGTATCTGTGCCCCTAGCCTTCTTCAGCCGTGACGAACATGGAATGTGGTTATTAGTGCAACTAAGGAGACGTAGAGTTAATGACAACTAACTTCTGCTCATTTAAATTTAAAGTTATATCGTTCCCCCGTGACTAGAAGTTTCAGAAGCTTTGTAATATTTCCCAGTGCGCATCTGGTTTCATCTCTAGATTGCCTCCAGTGTGTTCTTGTCTTTCCCTGTTCTTTCTGAGTCAGTGGTATGGATAAATAATTACTTAAATACCTAAAGGTGACCGAAGAGTAAATTGATACGGTGCTCTGGACAAGTCAGCCCAGAGCAGCTGTAAGCCCCTTGAATCCCACACTGTCGATGAAATTGGGTGACCATTGTCCTCCTTCCCATCTTCCCCTAGCCAGGAACACTCATGAGAGGCACCTGCTGCTCAGAAGGTGGCTGGGGCTCTGGCCAAAGCCGGAAACAACCCCAGAAGTTAGAGGGACTCAGCAGCAAGGCCCACGGCCCTTGCTGAGACTTGAGCAGTGCCTGACTGCCCAGCCCTGCCCCGGCTCTGCAGGTGCTGGTGCTGCTTCTTGCTGTTAGAGTCCTTGCACTTGGCACAGCCCTCAGCCTGGCTTAGCCCTGAGTGGGTGGAAAGAGCCTCACAGAGCACCAGGTTTTCCTCACATTTCCCCCTAGTGTTAAAAAAAACCAAAACAACCCCAAGATGATTTTAGTTCAATTCATAGCCAATTTTCCTTTTTAATTCTCACATCCTGCCCTACTTTTGCTGGGCCCGGAACCAAAATCTTGCTCTGGAATCTTCAAGGAAGGCATTTTTAGAAAGAAAAATATAAAAAGAGCATCCACATACAACCAGTATGGAAGAAGCCCTTGCGGAGAACTCCGTGGAGGCCGAGTTACTCACTGCTGACTGAAGTGGGAAATCTTGCTTCGTCTCTATAAATATGCTAACATATCTCCTTTGTTTCTATAAATACAAACTGTATGTCCTAGTGATATCCCTTAGCGTCTCAGGTCTGCTAAGGCCAGGGCTTCTCTGTGCTCAGCTGCTCGTTTAAGTTAGGTCTGCTAGTGCCTACATGGTGGTATCATGGTGGTATGTCCTTCCTTTCTCTTGCATTTGGCCCTTGTAGAAGCATTCACAGCAGTGATTGGCTCTATTTTTCATGCTGGTTTGTCTAAGGGCAAGTGTATAGCCATCCCCAAGCAGGTAGGGCTATGCAGAACCTATAGATGGTATGTCCAGGGAAGAGAGAACAGGTGCAGGTCGGGGAAGGAATTGAGCATTTTATCTGCTGCTGATCCAGGGTGCAAAGTTCCATGTGTTCAAGATAAGTTCGTTCTAGAAATGCAGTGGGCAGCGGAGAGGTGGAGGTAGGGGGGTGACTGCACTGGATTGCATCCTTGAAATTTGAGTGACAGTGAACCTCAAGTGGATTTTCACACGCACACAGGATCTGGGGAAGTGGGGAGGAAGGCAACAGCTATGCCTGATAACGTTGATAGCTTGACATCAGGCGTGCACACAAAGCATGATTCCTATTTGATGACCCACGACAAAGGGGAGGCTGATTTGCTCTGAAAACAAGGACCAGAAGACCTGTAGCAAACTTTCAGGTGACTCTCAGTAGTAATTCTTAAGTATTCTTTGAGAGCCTCGCTTTCAAGTCTTAATCTTGACCTTGGGCTTGACTGTGTCTCTCCTCTTCTGAAACCACAGGTGGAAATCCCAAATATTCAAAAGCAAAGGAAACATTTAGCAAAGCTGGTGCTGGACATGGATTCTTCACGGACCAGGTAGAGTTTTGTTACCTCCTTCACAGCTTCTTTGGCAGGACCATGATATTTGGGGGAGGGAGGGTCTCCTCATTCATCTCTTTCTTTCTTCCTTTCTTTTGTCCTTCCTTTCTTGCTTTCCTCCCTCCCTTCTTCCCTTCCTTCCTTCCTTCCTTCCTTCCTTCCTTCCTTCCTTCCTTCCTTCCTTCCTTTTTTGGTTTTCCAAGACAGGGTCTCCCAGTGTAGCCCTGACTGTCCTAGAACTCACTCTGTAGACCAGGCTGGCCTCAAACTCAGAGATCTGCCTGCCTCTGCCTCCTGAGTGCTATGATTAAAGGTGTGCACCACCACCTCGCAGCCTTCATTAAGCTTTTTAAATACCCTGCATAGCAGGCACTGGAGGTAACAGCAATCACCAGAAACGCGTTTTCTGCCTTGAGCCTGAAGGCAGATCCCGGGCAAGAGGACAGTTTTAGGCAGTCACACATTTAAGAAAAATCACACTGGATAATTTTAGAAAAGAACGATGGAGGAAGAGGCATCAACATCAGATTGGGGAAACTGAAGAGTTGCTTTTTTGCATAGGTGTTACTTTGTCTGAGCTCAAACAACGAGGCAAAGATGTGGGACAAACTGCCTATGTAGAGAGAGGCAGTGCATAGGCCCTTGGTGCTGTATTTGAGGTACAGGAAGAATGCACATGACTTGGAGGAGAGTGGGCATGCAAACCAAGAGGCAAGACAGAGCTATGCCATATGTGCATCACGGAGAGCATGTCTAACTCTGGACATGATATGTGTCAGCTCCTGAAATGGGTGGTGTAGAAGCATCCTGTTGTAGCCCTTCTGCGAAGGTCCTACCAACCTGATTCCCACCTGCCACTCTGAGACTACAAACTTCCTGTTTCAACAGACTGATGCCAGAAGCCCTCATGCAGACTGCGGCCATTATATGTGGACGTGGTACATGTTTGCCTTTGATCCTTACAGTTCTCTGTGTTTGTGCATACGTGTGTGTATGTGTGCACATACAAATATAAGTTAAAAGAATAAGAGTTCACCCACACCGACATGGAAAGAACTGTTTCTACCTTAAGTCCTCTGTAATTCAGTCCTAATCACCTCCTCTCATTTTCCTTTCATGAAATAAACAAAACCAGGAAGCTCTAGGGCAGAGAGATTGAGGATTAGGAGTCAGGAAACAAGATCCAGCTCTGTTCTTTTGTAGACCTTTTAGTGGCCTTGACTGAACCACTTCTTAGAAGGTATCTCCTCGCCTGTGCACAGGGAGTGAGCGCTATTGTCATCTGTAGAGGTATTATGAGCATCAAGTAGGTACCACGTGCCCCTGTACTTCCCCAGTGCCTTCACCTGTCAAACCGTGCTATAACATGTGATTCCACTGGGGACTCACCAGTCAGAACTCTAAAAGGTGCGGGTACAGAAATAGCACAAGTTAAATCAGTGTAGCAGTTTCTTTAGTTGGTGGATCCCAAGCCTCAGTCCCCACCCCCCCCACCCCGAATATTTTTTTCACAATACAGTTTAGAAAGAAATTTTACATCATGGCTATAAGTTGGAAGCCAATGCCCTTTGCTACAAATAATCAGGTAAGCTTAATATTAAATGGCTGGAAGCAAATTCAGTGTCTTCAAGGGAGTTTGAATGTCAGCTGTACCCAGAGTTGGGTATCTGAATACTCAGTGTTCAGTTGGTGGCACTGTGTAGGGAGGTAATGGCGCCTTGCTGGAGTGCGCACATCACCGAGGGTGGGCTTGGAGTTTACAGCCTCTCCCCACTTGTAGTAGTCTGCTTTCTCTACTTCCCGCAGCAGGCTACAGATGTAGTTTCTCAGCTTCCTGCCCAGTGCCACGGCTCCCCTGCCATGATGGACTCTCCCTCAGGAACTATAAGCCAGAATAAATGGTTTCTTCCATCTGTCACTTTTGATAACAGCATTTTATCACAAAAGGAATTACTACAAAGGGGCATTGATAGAATCCAGGTCGAACCCTACAGCCAGCTCCATACTGTGCACTCAGGAAAGAGAGCCATTGTCACAGTGCCTCTGTGCCACATAAAATGGCATCCCATGGCCCCAGTGTTCAGGTGTCCCTTTAAGACCATGGAAGCTGATTGGAGTAGTGCGGACTGCTCTTTGTTGTGAGGAGTTGGACACCGGCACTGTGAGGTCTCCTCTGCTTCTCTAAGGAAATTGCAGATTTCCTGCAGGGTTTCGGGCTAGCGGATGGAAGGGAAGGTTAGCATGGAAGCATATCCCTGTCACCTCACAATTTTTGTTTGGTCCTTTTATGAGAAGGGGAGTAAGCACTGAGCAGCGGCCATGACTGGTTTTGTTGAGAGATAGTAAACATTGTGTGCATTCTGAAAGCCCAAGGGGGTGTAAGCAAGGCCTGTCAGCTGTGATTAGCACCCTTTTCGCACCTCAGCCTATCTGGTCTGTATTTGGATCTGCTAGAGAAAGCTGTAACTCCCCTTTTCCAATCTCTGTGCTTACAGAGTTTCAGCTTGGACCCCTGTGTTAGCCGTTTGCTCGTGCACTGACAGGGGACACCTGGCAGAAAGATGCTAAGTGGGGAAAGAACTGTCTGGGCTCACAGTTTAGGGAATGCAGTCCATCATGGTGGGGCTGGTGGGGCTGGGACAGTTGGCAGGTATGGGATTAGGAGTTAGAGGTGACTGGGCACATCACATGCTAGTCAGGAAGCAGAGCTTGGCTAGAAGGAAGGCCAGACTGTAAGTTTTTATTCCTGCCTTGGCAGTCAGTCACATTTCTGCCAGCCTTGGCCCCATGTCCAGAGGGTTCCACAACTTCCCCAGACAGTGCCATGTGCTGGGGACCGACTGTGTAAACACATGAATCTCTGTGTTTGTGGTTTCTCCTTCAAATGACAGCAAACCCTTTCAATCTTTGTATGTTAGACAAAAACAAAGCAAAACAAAACAAAAAAGACCCTTTTAGATTATCCTTATGTGAGTACCGTTCTCCTCATCACATTGGTGACTTTCTGTCACCTACTTTGTGTTGTGAGAGAGGGTTGCTTGGCAGCTATTGTAGGCAGTTCAGGTCCCTCACCATCTCAGCTGGCTTCCCTTCATGACTCTGCTTTAGTAAGGTAGAGAGGACTGACCCAAACCCTCAAGTTATCAACTTTCTCGTCAATTCAGGTGATGGTCTCTAGGGTGGAAGTAACATCCACAGCGACGGTTCTTGCTCTTTAGCCCCTAATTCTGAATGGTTACATCCAGGCAGGCCTTATCTGCTTTGTTGGACTTGACTGAAAGCCACATCAAGCCGCCGTTTTCCTTAAAGCTTAGTCAGCGAGGAGCAGCTGTCGGATACAGCTGTGAAGTTCACACTGAATTCCAGAGTGATGTTGAATAGCAGGGATCGCAAGTTACTCTCCTGGGGCAGCTGGTTCTTGGTGTTCCTACCACCCCCACGCTATTTCTTCCTTCAGCTGCACTTGTGAGGTCCTTATGCTGGTGATGACCTGCATCCAGCTGTCCAGGCTTTCTTCAATCCTGTCTGCTTCCCATGAACTGTGCTGTTCCTCAGTGCTGCCGTATCAGCACCCTCCAAAGTCACTCTGTTCTGTCCTCACTCAACGTGTCCTGATCAATCCTTCCATGACAGGATCTTTGAATCTTAGCACAATTCTAGTGACTCTGTCAGATCTGTCGTATTTAGTCAGTGTTTAATGAGGGTTGAATCGAGCGCACGCGTTTGTCACCGTTTAAGTAATTCTGCCCTGTCTGCTTCAAGTCAATGAAATAGATCTAAATATGCTGAGAGTGATGTGAGCATTGAGCCCTGAGCTGCAGAGCCATCTCTCCAGCCTGTCTCCCCCACCCCGCCGCCCACTTTCAAGCATCTATTATTTGCTTCTCTAGGTGGCCTGGACAGATTGGTCGCTGTGTCTTGATCTTTATAATCAACATGGAAGTGTACTTGCTGCGTCATCTAAATTACAGCCATGATCAGGAATAATTTGTATGTCCCAAGTCCCTCATTGCTTTAATGTTTAACTGAAATAGCTGACTCTGGACAGTTCCAATCGATTCAGAAAAGGATCATTTGGGTAAAGCTTGTCTCTAAAGGAAAAGTCATTCAGGGATTCCTACTCAACTATTTTTACTGTTCTGGCTTAGAAAAATTGTTAGTTGAAACACCTGGCGACCCCGACTACATTCCTGTCTGAGCTCTGTCTGTCAGTCACCTTAAGCATGGCGGCTCCCACTCCTTTCCCCCATCCTTCCTGATTTCCCAGACTGAAGTCAGGCTTGGCTGCCATTTGTCATCCCGACTGCCCTGCTGTGCTGCTCACAGGCTAGAAATAGCTCTGTCTCTGGAGGATAAAAGATCCAGCGGACAAGTTAAGATAATGGACTGCCCTGGCTCTTTCTCCTACCTGCTGGTCCCTGTGAGCCAGCCAGGTCTCAGACTTAGCAGCAGAGAAACCCTGCCGAGCCCTTTCTTCCTGTAGGCGGTTCTGATCCTTCTAGCTTCCGCTGAGGGGGACTCCAGCAACTTCTCCCTTGATGTCATCTGAGTGTTTTCCTCAGGAGGCCAGGGTTCCTCCTGCGAAAGATGAGGTTTTACAGAACTCCAGACAAGGTGGCTAACGGCTGGCAGGATGCGGTCCCATACTTAGCAGTGCAGATTTTTGCCTTCAGATTGACTTTTAATCCTGTCAGTGTTTCCTTTTCACCTCACATTCATTGCTGGCTTCAGCCGAGGAGGTGTGTTTCCAAACCCAGAAGACCCATGAGCAACTTCACTGAATGACGGGACCATACTGAAAGCACTATTGGTATTTTCAAAATATGGATTGCATTGCTATTAACAATCATGAGCCTGATTAAGATTCAGAAATCTCTTAGCAAAAAAAAAAAAAAAAAAACCTGAGGTGATGGGTATGTAAATTAGTTTGATTTAAATCACACTACACCATGTATGTATATTAGCAGGTCACACTGCACTCCGTAAATGTCAACCATTGTAATTTGTCTGTGAATAGGGAACTCCAATTGTGACTGTCATTTGACTTTAGTGTGTAGAAGGTCATAGAGGACACAGTGACAAACTGCGATGTTGGTCCTGTGGGTATGGTCACCTGACCCTCAGTTTCACCCATCAGTTCCTCTGTGGAAAGGTTAGTCTCTCACCTGGTATAGCACCGGTATCTCCTGGTCACACCTCCTTCCTTGCAACAGTGTAGTTCTCTGGCTAACAATTTGAGGCCAGGTATTTCCTGGGCACTCTGCCATATCCCCAGGGCTCCACCTGTCTCACACACACCCTCTTTCTCTCTTGTTTTCCATCAGGTGGCAGCAGACTTCCAAGTCTTCAGGGCTTTCCAGCAGCCTTCAACCCGTGGGTGCCAAAGCCGATGCCCTCAGGGAGGAGATGGAGGAGGCTGCCAACAGAGTGGAGATTTGCCGGGTATCTGTTCCCTGCTCTTCTCTCCAGGGGCAGTGGAGTCCTGGGGGATTGTCTGTGTTGTTCAGTGGAGTTTTCTTAAAGCCTGCTGGTGATGATCCAGTTAATGAAAATGTCCCTGGGTTGCCTACCTACATCTCTAGATCCATGATGAGTTCACAGACTCAGGACTGTGAGGGTGACCAGGACAGTGAGTCACTGGGGACCCGGCGCTGTAAGCGAAGAGGACATAGCCTACATGTTTGTGGAGAACTTTAGGGCAATTGCATTCCAAAGAATACATTGTAGGTCCCTAGGATGACTAAGAATGTAGACTGAGCACAGCTTCTGTGATAGTAAAATGTTTCTCCTTGTTTGCTTTTCAATACGACCTGAGTCACTGTATTGGGAGATGCTTTAAATGTTAGCTGTGGAGGCCATTAGAGAGAGAGAGAGAGAGAGGGAGAGAGAGAGAGAAAGAGAGAGAGGTACCAAGTTCTAAGATCTGGGATCCGGTACTTGTGGGATGATGTCACTTGTTACACATACTACCATTCCCATCTATTATTCCTCCCCCACACACACATACTGTGTAAGACATAATGAGTCATACACCATTCATAGTGCTGATATATATATATACATATATGCCTTTGTGTCAGTTTGGGTCCCTAAGAAAGCTACACCTATGTAAACTATCTTTTGACCCAAATATTAGAAACCTCACTTCTTCTACAAGTAAGTACATTGTGTTCCTATTGTCATGATTGCACATAAGGGGTGTGTGTGTGTGTGTGTGTGTGTGTGTACACTGGGTATTGGACTCAGGGCTTCAAGATGCTAGGCAAACAGTCCTTTTCTGAGCTGAATTCTCAACCCATCCCATGGGGTTTTAAAAAGCCCAGTTTTTAAGAAGTGACGCTTCACTCATAGGTTTTCTGTTCTTTGCAGCTTTCGTGACTTGTGCATTGACTTTTATAGCCCGCACTGTGCAGGTGGCTTTGAGCTTGCAGCCACATGACATTCAGAATTTCCCTCTGGGGTAGGAAACAATGAAGGACCTTTAAAGTATCCTCTGTCTCCCAGGCTGCCATCCTGTGGAACCAAGCAGAGACTACAAATGCTTCAGATCCCAGATTCGGTGTGAGGGAGGCAGACAGACTGGCCGTTTGTGCTTCTGGGTCTAGGACAGATCTCTAGCTAGTGTGGCTGGTGTGCCCCTTCTGAAGTGTCCTTCTCTCTCCTGCTGGTTTGGTCATGATCTACACATGTCTGTTATACATCCATTTGTTCAGTTCAGAATCTTTCGGGGGTTATATTATTTAGGACTTTTAGCAAATGCTACAAAGACGGGTTAAAAAATTTAGAAACTCCCTCCCATAAGTCAATGTCATACACATCATTAATCTAAGTTTAGTTTATATTAATTATGTATTTTCAATTCATGATAATGGTTCATTTTTTCTAATATGTTTCTTTTATTTTTGAGACTATAATTATATCATTTATCCTTTCTCTTCTTCCTCCAATCCCTCCCATATACACCTCCTTGCTCTCTTTCAAATTCATGGCTACTATTTTTTTGTTGATTATATATACCTGTTTAGTCTATATAATGTTACTTGTATGTGTGTTTTCAGGACTGACCATTTAATACTGGATAAGCCTTGGAGTGCTCTTCCCCCTGTGGAAGACTATTTCCCTCGGTCCCTGCCTACCTTAGTTGCATGCAGCTCTTTGTGTAGGGTTGAGACCTCATGGACTTTCCTCCATACACTCTGGCATGTCTGTTGGTGTTTTCCTTTTTCAGCTCTCTTTTGGAGCATCACGTTGATGAGACTTTATGGGTGTAATTCTGATATTACTAAGAGACACAATCTCACAGCAGACTCTCTGATCCTTTGACTCTTAAGAACTTCATTCTTCTTCCCCAATGGTCCCTGAGTCTTACATGCAGGAGTGCTTTGTAGATGTTTCTAGTGGACTGAGTGTGCATTTTGATTGGTTGTGGTTTTCTGTAATGGTCTCCATGTGTTGCAAAGAGAAGTTTTCTTGATGAGAGGTGGGAACTACAGTTATCTGTGGGTACAAAGACAACCCATTTGGAGTGTAGTCGGGGTTTATACTTTGTAAAGTGGTGGTGCTACGTTCTCCTCCAAGATCCATGACTTCACTAGGCCTGGGTAGTTGGCTGGGTTTCCAACCACGGATGATTTCTCTTATGTGGAGTGGGTCTTCAGTTCAATTAGAGAGCTATTGGTTACTGCCAAGGTATATGTGCCACTAATGCACTGTTGGGTTATCATGTGAAGCTGGTCGTTGTCGTTCATAGGCATCATAGCTGGGTAGGACTATTGGTTACTTCTCCCCTGTGGATGCTTGCATGATACCTTCTGATACTATAAAAGTATATTATATTTCTTAGGGAGGGGGCTTTCAGATCAGTTCTAGCTCAGGAGCCTCTGGACCCTGTGTCCAAAATGCATGGTGTCTTTAGCAAAAGGAACTTAACTATCCACATCTGGTGGGCAACAAAGGGCAATAGCAATAGCTTGCTATGTTTGGGAGTCTCTGGGACAACTCTCAAGGGGGGCTTTTTATGCATGGTGTTGGGATTTTTGTTAGATGATCTTTGGCTTCTAGAGGAAGCACAGTCAGCTCAGATGAGGATATTTCATTGAAATTATGTGTGTATATTTTTATACAGGCTTAAGTGTATTTTAGGGGTTTTTTTGGTAAATAGTTAATAGCAAAATTCCTTAATTTTTTTAATCATCCTTACATTTTACCCAACTTCTTCTGTATTTCTCTTTACTCCCCTCCCCTAGTTGGAGTCCCTCCTTCTTTTTCAAACATCATTTCAGTAGGCCAGGTAAGCAGGTATGAAGAGGGGATTCTGACTGTGAATTCCAGCTCTGCCAGAAGAAAAGCAGTAGCGTTGTGTGCGCTGTAGCTTCTTGCATTTGTGGTTGTGCCAAAAATATATTCAGCTGTAAACATTATTACAAGAACAGATATTTATTATAACTAATGGTAAGAATACAGATACATATAATGAAAAACACAGCGATTGCCTCTTCTGACCAGCAACCTTTTCTCAAGTGAGGTGACCAAGGCCTCCTCCCACCAACGCTCACTAAAATTCTGTGTGACTTTACACCCTATTTCATACCCAAAGTCCATACAATTGAGGACTAGAGCACACATGTATGTGCCATTATATGTAGATGTATGTATATATACATATATATATAGTATATCATGTATATGTGTGTAACACATACATAGATGCATAAACATGCATACATCATGACTTGTCTATTTTCCTGTACAGAGATGCTTGCACTGACCTGCTAGCTTTGCGTTGCTTTTTCTCTCCCAAATGGTAATAAGCATCTTCAGGTCTGTGTCATGCTACTTTGTGGGATAGATGCCCCATGATGGCATTTTTAGGGCAAAACTCCCCATATTGTTATTTAACTAAATACTATCAGTTTCCCCTTCTGAAAAGGCAGTCAGTTCACATTTCTACCGTCAATATCAAAGCTTCCATGCCCCTCCTTTCATCTCTACTTGTGCTTTCTGTCTCCGTCAGCAAGGGAAGCGCTCTTTCTGTCCTACTGTAGAGACTCGTAACTTCCCATATTATAGTCACAGCCATGTGTCCTTGTGTGCTTGTTGGATGGTCTCTTCTACCGATGGGCAGGCCCTGCTGAGGGAGCTGCCTGTTTGTACTAACAAGTCTGATAGCATGCCTGTTGCTTTTTTTGTTTGTTTGTTTGTTTTTGTATTTTTGTTTTTCGAGACAGGGTTTCTCTGTAGCTTTGGAGCCTGTCCTGGAACTAGCTCTTGTAACCCAGGCTGGCCTCGAACTCGCATTGATATGCCTGCCTCTGCCTCCTGAGTGCTGGGATTAAAGGCGTGCGCCACCACCCACTGGCATGCTTTTTAAATTGACAGTTCATATGCTTTCCATATGCTGCATACATTTGATTCCTTCCCATCAACTGTGCTGCAGGTCCTCTGACTGGCCAACCTGTAGCACGGTTAGTAAGAGGTAAGAACCAGTGGCTGGCTGTTTGCTTCTCTGACCTTCAGGTTGAACCTCAGTTTCTGTCCCTGGGTTTTTATTAATTGCATTACACCAATCCAGTGTTTCTACTTAGTCTGCATTGACCTTGGCCATTAAAATCTCAGTGCTGCACTATTTTATTTGCCTTGGGAAAGCGCCTGTGTGGCCTGTTAGACAAGCGAAGTCTGTCTGAAGGGAGACTGTTTTTAATGTTTTCTTTAATATTAATGTTTTAATATACTTTACACACTATTTTATACACTTCTTTTATGGACTTTAAGCCAGCAGAAGTTTGTTTTTATAATGTAAGAGCTAGAGTCTTTTTTGTTTTATTTCCTTTTGTCCCAGATTGAGAGTCCATGGTACCTGTGCCGTGTTAAATCGCTCTGACTACCCTGAGTGAAATTTTCTCTAATTCCTCACATTTGTGGACTCTGTGCCCTCCTTCCCGGGACAGTGAGGTGCAATTGTTTTGGAAATGGCTTTGTAACAGAGTCTTCAGTAGAAGCTCGCTTCTTTCCGACAGTCATCTTGGCTCGTCTGTGACAGGTATCTAGCTGTGTGGAGCTTGTGAAGGTCAGCTCCCCTGGGTCACCATCCCCTGTGCCCTTCGTAGTCTCGCGTGTGTGCTCAGCTGATCTTGCCCAGGGCAAATGGTATTAAAGTTTTTTCTCATGACTTTGAGATACACCAGGGCTTCCTCTGTTCTACGTTCCCTGAATGGGCCTTTCCTGATCGTCAAGGTTTTATATTTCTGCAGCAGACTCTCTAGGTCTTCGAGAGAATGGGGGCCGGATGCTGGAGAAGAACAGAGTCCTCTTTCTGAGAGAGATGCTCGCAGGCCTCATCAGACAGAACTCCTCAGATATTTGGGGCCCAGAGGACTGTAGCCACCTGGAACACCCAGTCAGGGTGACCCGCATAGGTGGATACTGCTGAGACCTAAGGGGCACAGATGCCACGCCTTCTGCCCATTCCTTCCAGAGTCCACCCCATCCCTGCCTGGCCTCCATATTTCAAAGCTAAACCATTCTGCTCCTTTGAACTGCTGATCTGCCTTCCCCTTTCTCCCTGGGGCTCCAGATAAAAGAACTCCATTCCAGTACCTGTACATCCCTGAAGGTTTGAGTATCAGCTGATAGTTCTCGGGGAAGAGAGAAAGTCAGCAATGGAGTAGAGATGGATAGGAAGTGGATCTGCAGGATTGGTGGTGCAGCAGATCAGCTGTGCTTGATACTCAAGACTGACTGCCGTCGTGGGGTCCCAGCTCCAGCTTTCCTGCTTTTCACACTTGCTCCTCACCCAGTACCCAACCCGCCAGCCACTCTCTTCCCATTTTCTTTTTGTTTCTTTTTTTTAATTTAAGTTTTTTTAAATACAGTTTTTTTCTCATTTTACATAGCTATCTCTGTTCTCACTCCCTCCCCTCCTTCCTCCAGCCCCACCCTTCCTCAACTCCACCCCCCATCTACTCCTCAAAAAGGGTAAGACTTCCCATGGGGAGTCAACAAAGTCTGACACTTCACTTTGAGACAAGACCAAGGCCCTCCCCTCCTATATCTAGGCTGAGCAAGGTATCCCTCCAAAAAGAATGTGCTTCTAGACACTAGTTCAAGCAATAGGGATAAATCCTGCTCCCACTGTCAGCGGCCCCACAGACTGCCCAAGCCTCACAACCATCCCCCACGTTCAGTGGGCCTCGTTTGGTCCTCTGCAGGTTCCCCCGCTATCAGTCCAGAGTCAGTGAGCTCTCAGTAGCTCAGGTCAGCTGTTTCTGTGGGTATCACCATCATAGTCTGGTGCGGGAGAATTGTCTGTATTCTGTCAATCATGTATTTTAATAAAACGCTGATTGGCCAGGCAGGAAGTATAGGTGGGTCAACCAGACAGGAAGTAGAGGTGATGCAATGAGAACAGGAGAATTCTGGGAAGCAGGAAGGTTCCTCTGCCACTCCTGTGCAGACCACTGAAGAGGCAGCATGTAACCTGACCAGCTGAGAAAGGTACTGAGCTGTGTGGCTAACATAGATAAGGATAATGGGGTAACAAAAGTTATAAGAACTAATAAGTAGCCTGACCTAATGGGCCAATCATTTTATAATCTTATGGAGTCTTGTGTGTGATTTTCTTTGGGATATGCCGGCTGTGGGGTACCGGGCAGGATAGAAACCCCAACAAGCCGGCCCTCATGTTACAATAGTCTTGACCCCTTTACTCATACCTTTGCTCCTCCCTCTCTTGGGCTGGTCTATGGTAGCGTGGCTCAGTGCTTCCCTGTAGATCTCTCTATCTACTTCCATCAATTGCCGGATAAAGGTTCTGTGATGACAGTTAAGGTAGTCATCAGTCTGGTTATAGGGGAAGGCCAGTTAGGCACCCTCTCCACTATTGCTTAGAGTCTTAGCTGGGGTCATCCTTGTGGATTCCTGAAAATTTCCCTAGTGCCTGGTTTCTCACTAACCCTTCAATGGATCCCTCAATCAAGGTATCTCTTTCCTTTTTTTCCCTCTCTCTCTCTTTGTCCTCCCCCCTTCTTGAGCATCTTGTTTGTTCCCTCATGTTCTCCCCCTCCTTCCCTTTCCCCTCCCCTTCCACTCTCCCCCCCACTCCCAATTTTCTCAAAAGATCTTGTCTGTTTCCCCTTCCCAGGGGGATCCATGTATGTCTCTCTTGTTACCCAATTTCTCTGAGCTCGTGGACTATAGGCTGGTTATCCTTTGCTTTATGTCTCATATCCACTTATGAGTGAGTACATAGCATGTTTGTCTATATAGGTCTGGGTTACCTCCCTCAGGATGGTTTTATCTATTTCCATCCATTTGCATGTAAATTTTAAGATGTCATTGTTTTTTATTGCTGAGTGTAAATATATCACATTTTCCATTATCCATTGTGTAAATATCCATTTCACATTATCCATATCCATTTTCACATTATCCATTGTGTAAATATATCACATTTTCTTTATCCATCCTTCAGTTGAGGGGCACCTTGGGTATTTCCAGGTTCTGGCTATTACAAATATTGCTGCTATGAACACAGTTAGGCAAATGTCCTTGTGGTATGAGTGTGCATCCTTTGGGCATATGCCCAAGAATGGTATTGCTGGGTCTTGAGGTAGATTGATTCTCAATATTCTGAGAAATGGCTACACTGATCTTTAAAGTTGCTCTACAAGTTTTCACTCCCACCAGCAATGGAGGAGTATTCCCCTTACTCCACATCCTCTCCAGTATAAGCTATCATTGGTGTTTTTTATCATAGCCATTCTGATTAGTGTAAGATGGTATCTCAGAGTTGTTTTGATTTGCATTTCCCTAATGGCTAAGGATGTTGAGCAATTCCTTATATGTCTTTTAGCCATTAGCAATTCTTCTGTTGAGAATTCTCTGTTTAGATTTGTACCCCATTTTTATTGGATTATTTGATAATTTGATATGTAGTTTCTTGGGTTCTTTATATATTTTGGAGATCAGCCCTCTGCCCAATGTGGGGTTAGTGAATATCTTTTCCTATTCTGTAGGGTGTCATTTTGTCTTGTTGACCATGTCCTCTGCCTTAAAGAACTTCTCAGTTTCAGGGGGTCCTTTTTTAATTGTTACTCTCAGTGTCTGTGCTATTGGTATTGTATTTAGGAAGTGGTCTCCTGTGCCCATGCATTCAAGACTACTTCCCACTTTCTCTTTAGTGAGGTTCAATGTGGCTGGATATATGTTGAGGTCTTTGATCCATTTGGACTTAAGTTTTGTGCATGGTGATAGATACGGATCTATTTGCATTCTTCTACATGTTGATATCCAGTTATGCCAGCACCATTTGTTGAAGATGCTTTCTTTTTTCCATTGTATAATTTTAGCTTCTTTGTCAAAAATCAGGTGCTCAGAGATGTGTGGATTAATATCAGGGTCTTTGATTCGATTCCATTGGTTCGCCTGTCTGTTTTTATGCCAATACCAAGCTGTTTTCATAACTGTAGTTCTATAAGAAATAGAGTTTGATGTCAGGGATGGTGATGTTTCTTTATTGTAGAGGATTGTTTTGGCTATTCTGGGTTTTTTATTTTTTCATATGAAATTGAGTATTGTTCTTTCAAGGTCTGTGAACAATTGTGGTGGGATTTTGATGGGGATTGCTTTGGATGTGTAAATTGCTTCTCTTTCCCATTTTCTTCGTCCTCCCTCAGACTCTCTTAACTTGTGTCTGTTCTTTGTGATTTTATTCTCTAGTGTATAATCTTTGCTATTTGAAACTTAAGTCTCAGGGGCAATAGATTGAAGGTAGTTTTTAATCATCATTGCCTTCCCCATAGTTTAATTCACACACACACACACACACACACACACACACACACACACACACACACACAAGACTCAGTGTTGAGTCTGGACTTATAATTCCTATTAGCATAAGGTTAGTACACGGTCATAGTAAGTAGGTGCATAAGATCCAGACGGGACCATTATTTCAGATCAAAAGATTCCAGAATAGTTGAGGAATAGGGGCAATTTTTTGATTCCTTTCTACCAACAGAATCTGCCCCATGAGACCTATGGGCAAGAGCAACCACATCAGAGAGGAAGCCAGCTGGTGGCAGTGTCCAGTAGTGCATCTGGATGCATCTGCAGGGATCTGGGCGAGCCATGTCCATATCAACGCATTTTGCAAACATGGATGTTTCTGGTTTTGCTGGACTCAGAGACACTGTATTCCTCATCCTGATGGAGAAGGAAAGCAAACTGCAGCACTTCTGGGCCCTGATCCAGTCCCACAGGCTGTTGAGTCCTGAATCTACAGCTAGCAGAGCTTAGGTTCTAAGAAGATTTTACCAGTTTCGCCAGGAAAGCACGGGGACAAGATATTCATCATTTTAAGGTTTTTAAAAAAATCTTAATATTAGTTTTCTGTATCAGAAAACATTAGAGGTTCCCCCCTGTCCCTCATAGACACCATCAGGTCCTTTATAGTAAGCATTGCGGTATTTTCCCATGTACCTCTTCTCACCCCATTTCTTGCTATACCTGATGCAGTGTGCATGCTGTACTTATAGTTGGTATGCTATCCTGTCAGGAACTACTAAAAGTGAAAGGCCTGAAGCATGCCCAGTAGGGGTACAGTTCTTTCCTAATACTTGAGGTTGATGTTCATCTGGATCTGAGGGTGCAGAATCTATGGTGGGGAGGGCCAGCTGGATAAAGGGTTTGAGTACTTAGAAAAGATTTACTGGCAGTTGCAAGGAAGTGAATATGGCATATCTTGGTGCCTTAAATAAAATTCAACGAATAAGGATGTCGTGTTTCAGTAGATAAAAGAGGAGGAAATGGCCAGTGGAGAGAGCGCTCAGTTCGTGAAGTACCTGCTGTGCTGTCACAGGAGCAGAATTTAGATCTCCGGAGTGCAAACGGCAGGTTAGGCCTCGCAGTGTATGCTTGCAACCGGTCTTCAGGGTGGAATACAGAGAAAGACCCCTGAAGCTAGCTGGCCAGCCGGCCTACCCAAATCGTTTCTGTAAGAAAACAAGGTCCCAACAGAAAATAAGGCAGCAGTCGTGAAAAGACCCTGACTACATATTTATGTGCACACGCATGCATTCCACGCATCAGAGGTACACACACATGGAGGGGTAAAATTCCCTCATAAGATGGAAAGGACGCAAGGTGAGACTGCAGAAATTTGAAGAAACAACTCCAGCGTGGGGTTGTTCTTAGTCAAGAATAGAATCTGCCTTGTGGGAAACTGAGTCATTGCTACAACTTAAAATTTCCTTACAGAATGTTAGAGAAGTACCCCCAAGAGGAGTAAGTCTGGAGAAATTCTGATACGTGTTGAAGATGCACAGTAGAAAAGCTATGTTTAAATAGTGGAAGATTCTGAAAATCAAGTCAGGATGCTAAGAAAGATAAAAGTGGCCCACGCCAAATATCTCTGTCTCAAATCAGTTGAAAATTAAAAGCTTTGTCTTTTTTTAAGACTTTGAAATGAGTTTTTAAAGCAGTAAACACTTTAATTCTAGCTTGAGAGAACCTGTAATGTCACAGCAAAATGAAACGGAATATGAAAATTCCCATGCCCCCACATATAACCCTCCCCACTGTCAGTCAGCTGCAAGACAGCCGTGGGGTCTGCTCACTCCGCCTGCACCAGTTTATAACGGGACTTACTCCTGGGCAGCACTTGGAGTGGATTTGGACAAATACTTGTTTTTTGACTAATCTATTCAAATCCTTTACCCATTTTTAAATTCTTAATTAAAAATAAGTAACCTTGGTACTTGATTTAAAAGAGAAATCTCTAGTTTTTAAGTAATTTATCTATAGTTAATGATAATTCCGCCCACCTTTAATTGCTGTGTACAAATGGTTAGCTATCCTTGTTTTTATAGTGATAATGGGAAACATTAGAATCCTGCGATTGAACGTGGATCTTGATGTAGCTGTTTTGTTGAAGCAGTGTGGGTAAAATAACTTCAGGAATATAAATGTGAGCCAAAGAAAGCACGTGTTTTCATAGGACTGGTATTTCCCCATCTGTCTTCATTTGATATTAATCAAAACATAGTGCTGGCCGTTTCGTTTTTAGGAGGCAGAGATATGACTGTGCACATTCAGCGCTCGCTTCATAGGCAGCAAAGAGTGAGAGAAAACTCTTCTGTAGAGGCCAGGGGGTGGTGGGGCACTCAGAGCTTTGGATGGAAACTGTATCCCTGCTCTGTGGGTGCTGTGCTCTGGGCTCAGGGGCCGGCTGTTTCTAGTAGGCACACGGTCTCCTGATAGAGAAGAACAGTTGTACCTCCCTCCTGTTTCCGCCCGTGCGGTGTCTGGTTCCTTGTTTGGCTGCCTGACAAACGGGGATATAACCTGCTTCACTGGTAAGTCCTGTGCACCACAGAGACCCTCTTAGTCACCGCACACTCGATTCTTCTCAGCTGCCGCTTCCCAAAAGCCTCCAAGCAGCATAGAACCAGCTCAACAGGCCCCAGGGTTTGATCGGCTTATTAATTATAAATGTGTTCTTCAAATCCCCCCTGAGCGTTTGGGCCTGGATTCTGCCTGATACTGGTTCCTCATTTAATTCCACTGTGGTCTTCTCGTGTATTTGCCAAGGATGTCTGATGACCCAGAAAGTGGTCCCTCTGGGTCTAGACTGCATAGCATCTGAAAATGGAGTGCATTTGCTGGCACTGAGGGTGCCACCTGCTGCCACCTGCTGCTGTAGTGTCTACTGTGACGGTGTTTCCCTTTGGAGCTCTGTAAGTTATTAAGGAGCATATTTTGATGTTCTGTATTTATACTAAAGATTATTATATCTTATAGAGTATTGACTCCTCCCTAATGGAGCTCCTGCCTACCCCTCTCACCACCCCCAATATCTTCTGTTACTCTAAAGTCTGCTTTATCTGAAGGTTAGGGTTGGGGTTAGCAACCCTCACTTTCTTTTGATTGTCTTGGCACGGCATGCCTTTTTATATCCGTTTTTCTTCTGTGGGGAAGGAGAGTGAGACAAGATCTCATCCCGTATTTCACAGTAGCCTCAACATCTTTCCTTTCTTCAACCACTCAAGCGCTAGGATTGTAAGCAAGTGGCCCCATGATTGGCTCTTCTATTTATGGCCAATCTATATGTGTTTTTCTAAAGTGGGTTTCTTCTGGGTTTGAAAACCAGTAGTCTCGGTGACTGAGAGTATTTATCACTCTTGCAAGTGAACCAGGTTTGACTCCTAGCACCCCATGGCAGCTCACAACCATCTGTAGCTCCAGTTCCAGGGGGTCAGATGCCTTCTTCTCAGCTCCTCAGGCACCACACATGCATGTGCATGCATGACAGCCCCAAAACTCATACATATAAAATAAAAATAAATCTATATAAAAAGTAGAAGAGGCTTTCCATAGCCAAGACACAGTTGCCCAGGCTTTGTTTTTTGACACTGTTCTGACAGTTTCTGTCCTTCGCTGATAGATTTAGAGCATTGCTGTTCAGAGTGACTATTGATAGCACAGTTCATGCATACCATGTGTTTCTGATTTCTGTCTGTTGCTCTTGTTCCTGTGTTTCTCTCCCATCATTCTTTCATTTGAAGTTTTTGTTTGTTTGTTTGTTTTTGGAGATGGTTTTGCTGTAGCTTTGGAGCCTGTCCTGGAACTAACTCTTGTAGACCAGGCTGACCTCAAACTCATAGAGATCCTCCTGCCTCTGCCTCCTGAGTACTGGGATTAAAGGCATATGCCACCACTGCCTGGCTTCATTTTTAGTTTTAATTGAATATTTTATCTAATTTTGGTTCTCTGCTTTAAAATAACAATACCTTCCCATTTTTACTTTTTTTTAAAAAGTGATTTCTCTGGAATTTAAAATTTTTAACCCTCTTATTTCCCTTATGTGTGTATTTCTTTTTTTTTTTTATGTGTAAGTCTTAGTGTGCATGCATACCACGGCACACAAGTGGAGGTCAGAGGACAGGTCTAGAGAATGGGTTTCAGGGATAGATCACAGGTCTTCATGTTTGTATGCAAAGTGCCTTTAGTAACAGACACTCTGAACTGTGAATACATTGTTGCTAATAGTAGTTTCTGTGAACTATCACCCATAAGACCACTTAATAAGCAAAAAGTTTATATTTTACTTTGAATATCAGTTAATTTTCTCACTGCTGTGATAACATTCATGACAGAAGCAACTTTAGGAAAGGAGAGTTTCCTTTGGTGAACAGCTGGAGGGTGCAGTGGTTCCTGGCAGGCCAGGCACAGTGGCAGAAGCATGAGGCAATTGGCCACACTGCAGATCCGATACAGAGAGAGATGAAATTCTCTTGGCTTTCCCCCCTTTTATTTAGTTAAGAGCACTGGCCCATGGATGGTGTCACCCACATTCAGACTCCATCTTCCCTCCTCAGTTAAGCCTCCCTGGATATGCCCTTGTAGAGATGTGTCTCCCAGGCACTCAAAATCTCATGGGGCTGACATTCTAAACCGAATGCAGGTGCACCATCATTCAGTTATTTGTTCTGCAGGGCTTTCTGCTGGGGGCTCTGGGCGTCTGGCCTCTTTCACATTCTATTTCTGTAGAATCGTCTCTAACATTCATTTCTTCCCCGGCGTGTCTGGGGCAGCACAGTTCTTCAGTCTTTGAGTCTGGCCAAGTCTTTGTTTCTCCTTTACCTTTGAAGGATAATTTCTTAGAGTAGGGGATTCTGAGTTGGCATTTTAATGTTTTTCTCTTAACATTTTAAATAGTCTATGTTCATGTATTAGTTTGCATTTGTTCTTAGTTAAATTTAGCTGTAATTCTTTTCCCCTCTCACTTTTCCCCAAGGTTTTGTCTTTATGTTTTATCTGCTGAAATTTAAACATTATGTGTTTGTGTATGATTTTCATGTGTATTTATTTGTTCAGCATGGCATTCTATGCCTTTCCTGAGATCTATGAATTGGCATTTGATAATTTGGGGAAAATTGTTTGGTAATTTGGGGAAATCTCAGCAATTGTTTTAAATCTTACTTTTATACTGTTCTTTCATTTTCTCTTAGTATTTATGGAGAGTATGTTCTGAATGGAAATCCTTAAGACTCAATGGTTTTGTTGGTTGGTTGGTTGGGTTTGGTTTGGTTTTTTGAGACAGGGTTTCTCTGAATATCTTTTGCTGTCCTGGAACTCAGTTTGTAGATCAGGCTGGAAGTGAACTCACAGAGATTCACCTACCTCTGCCTCCTGAGTGCTAGGATTAAAGACATGCACCACGATGCTTGGCTACTACTCAGTGTTTTTTTTTTTTTTTTAGATTCTGAATTATTTCTGTATACCTACGTCTAAAATACACTTATGTTTTATATGTACCTTGTACAAAAAACATGAAGGGAATTAAATTTTTTAGCTTATTCTTTGATAATTTCATACATGTAGATAATATATTTTACCCTCTCATTAAGTTCTCTTATACACACTCATACTTGGTGAACCTTGAAGGGAAAATTTAAAGATAATCTGTTTATTTTTTCTTGTGTATATGTAGGGTGTGTGTGTGTGTGTGTGTGTGTGTGTGTGCATGCATGCATGACTGTACAGTGTACATATTTATGTGTGCATGTATGTGGAAGCCAGAGGCTGGAGTGAGGTGTCTCCCTTGATCACTCTCAACCTTAGATACTGAGGCACCATCTATCACTTGAGTCAGAGCTCACAAACTCATCATGTATAGCTAGCTTGTTCTAGGGATCCTTTGGATCTTCCTCATCCAGAGCACTGAGGTTACAGTCAGGCTGCAGGCCCACCTGGCCTTTACATGTGCACTAATGATCTGACATCCAGAACTCTTCCCGAAACGTGGGCTCTCTGCCTGTTTGTTCAGGATCCGTGTTGACTTTGCGGGTTGCTGCTCTGTCTGACCCACTCCAGTGTGCAGGCTCTTCTCAGGAAGTGCCTCCTCCAGGGGCCATGGCCTCTGGATACGACATGGCTTCCACACACAAGGACAGAGTGACAGCTTCCAGATGCTGTTAGTGACAGTGTATGCTGCTCAAAAAAACATTTGCTGTGCATGCTGTGGTGGTCTCTCTGGAACTGAAACCCATTCTTCTCAGAATAAAATGCTCCAGATTCCAGGGCAGCATTAGGTCACTGCCGCTGCAGCCCATGGAAAGCCTAATGGTTAAGAATTTTTAACTCTATTAAAATTGTGTGCAATACAATTGAGGTCAGAATCTGCTGTGTTTTAAACCAGCAATAATCCTTTCCCGCTGTGCACCTTGTCTATACAGGCTTTCTGAAAACCACTGTATTTCTGTCGCTTTCCCATGTGCTCATGGTCATCCAGTTAGTTTGTGGGTGAAGGTGAATGGGCAGGTGAAGTGACCCAAGGGAAGAAACAGCAGAGGGAGGCAAGCCAGTGTGTGCTTAGGACTGCTTCAGGTGGAGGGATGAGCCGTGGAGAGGCACGCTGTGGAGGGGCGAGCCTGGAGGGACGAGTTGTGGAGGGGCTAGTTGTGGTATAGAGAACTCATTTGCACATCACTGTAGCACCAGCTTGGATTTGCTAGCCAGTAAGTTAAAGCCCTGGGTAAACTACCATCAGGGTAGACTTGCAAAGTCACTCATTTCTAGAGCCACGGTTGGGAGACTGGAAGCCCCATAGGACGAGTGTGTGATGCCACATTATTGACTACTCAGGTACAGCAGAGTTTAAGCCCTTTCTTCCCATGCTGTCTGTGACCAATGTTAGCCACCCTCTCCCATTCTTTTTTTTCTATGTTTAACCTTGCTTGTATATTTTACCTTGCACAGGACCAGCTCTCTGCTGACATGTACAGTTTTGTGGCCAAAGAAATTGACTATGCAAACTACTTTCAAACGGTAAGGGTCCGCAAAGGCAGACGGTCATTTTCCACCAAGGCAGGATCGCAGAAAGTCTGTACGTGTCCTGGGGTGGACAGCAAAGGAAGGTGGGCATAAAAACCAGGGCCTTCTGATTGCATGATAGTATTGTGGGAAGAGGTATGGGTTTGGGGGACGGCGCTTTGCTGCTTCAGTCTCTAGGGGATTCTGCCCTCCACGTGGAGATTCGTTTCAAAACCTAAGCTTAAAACAGAACCTGGTCCCTGAGGATTATTACAGCTTAGTGAGCCCATAGCAGGACTTCTCAGCCAAGAGTGGCTTTCCCCGTTTCCTGGAGACCCTGGAAGTCTGCAGATGCCTCTGGTTGCCCGGCTCAGGAAGGCTGTGGCACTGTGTCTGTGTTAGAGACAGGAAAATGCTAGCCCTGTCAGGTGCGCAGGCTGCTCCCTACAGCAGACTGGCCCAACCCAGGAAGTCAGAGGACCCATGCTGGGAAACCCAGATTAGTGACAAACAAAGGATTTGAGAAGAATGGGAAACTATCCAATGCCTTACAAAGGCTTATTTGTTTCTGCTGAAGATTTTTGCCAAGTTCAAGGCAGGTAGATAGATAAGCAGGGATTTGTGACCTGGTGGCTGCCTCTTCTCAGTGAAAGCAGATTTAGAGTCCAGAGGCAGGATACCAGTTAACTAACTTCAGTCAGCCAATCCAGATAATTTGGATGCTGGCTCCTTGCCAGAGTAAACATAAGGATAAATAAGGAAAATCATCGACAGGTAAATCATACAAACATGGAAAAACAGTTGAGTGTACCTGTTCCCAATGTTGAAAATAAGGCTAAAACCTATGAACTTTTATTTTATGGCCAAGGCAATGATGGGATAAGAATCGAAATGAATCAGAGGGAATAGCAGGCAAGCAGACAGATCTGAGAAGTTTAAACTACTCAGTGGTGTCCAGTGGGGGATCAGCTGTGGCACTTTCCCCGCATTATTAGGCGTACAGACTTTTGCAGCCCCCACTGCAACACACGTACCTACAAAAGAACTGGTAAGAATCACTTCCAATATGGAACAGCTGGTTCAAAGCATAGTTGAGAAGTTGCATTGATGAATTTTCTGTTGCTGCAGTCAAACACCATGCCCCAAAACAGCTCTTAGAAGGGAGGGTTTGTTTGGGACATATGGTACCAGACAGACCAGGCAGGCCTGGAGGCCCGAGAAGGAAGCTGCAAGCTCACATCTCAAACACAAACAGGAAGCAGAGACAGCAAACTGAGTAGGCAAGGCTTTTTACTCTCCAAACCTCCCCCCAGTGACATATTTCCTCCAGAAAGGCCCGCCACCTGAACCCCACTCCCCGAAAGAGCAGCACCATCCGGGGACCAAGTGCTCAAGTCCCAGAGACGATGGGGACCATTTCTCACTCGGGCCACCACAGTAGTTTATTTTCAAATGCGTTCCATTGGTTTGACCTAGGAAATTCTTAATCTGCAGCCGCCGAAGCCAATGAAATCACCGGCAGCCAGGCTTTGTCAGGCTGTCCCTGGCCGTCACGCGCTGTTTTCTCAGGCCCTGGGTTCCCACACTAGTGCTGCCATTGTTCACACTCCGTGCCAGACTTTTACTTAGTTTTGGAAAGATGGAAAGTCAGACAACAAATGAAGTCACCGTTGGCTCGTGAGTTTTCCTTGGCCCGAAGCAACGTTGCAGTCATCTCTTTAATGGCTAGGATGGCAAGGGGCACACCTTGATGGACTTTGTCCCTGAGGTCCCGGTATGATAGCCAAAGGCTTTTAACTTCCCAGTGTGTCTGAAGGAGTAGAGCCACGTGCTCTCTGACCACAAGCAGGGTCAGCGGACTCACAGAAATCAGTGCGCACACAGGATACATGAACTTGTGTGTATCCTGGGCAGATGAACCTTAGCATGGGTTTTCCCCTTACATTCACGATCGTTGCATCTTTCATTGCTACCTTTAGCTTTCAGGATGGGCTGCCAGGTGACTTCAGGTGATCTAAAGCAAGCTCTGGAAGCCAGGCTCCAGCTCAAATAGATTCCCCCATTCCTTCCTGATTCTTCTACCTCCCAAATTTCCACCTGGAGTGACCCCTTTGCCCTACTGGCTGAAGCACATTGTCACTGGAGGAGGCTGAGGACAATCCTTCCTGTTCCCTCCACCGGCGAGCGCTGTCATACAGAAAGGATGCCACTGTCGAAGACTGCTTGCCTTTTTCTTCTTGTGTTTTCTCAGCTGATAGAAGTGCAAGCTGAGTACCACAGGAAGTCCTTGACACTGCTGCAGGCTGTGTTACCTCAGATCAAGGCACAGCAGGGTAAGTGTAAGCTTCCCTAAGAGCTGAGAGGGTGGGGAGCCTGCTTGCTTTGTGGGTGAGACCAGCTCCCCACCTGGGCTCTCCTGGGAGCACTCATGTTTAGAAGAGCCGGTAGATCTCCCTGAGCTGGTGATCCCCAGTGACCTAAAGCTGAGCTCATCCCTCCATATCACCCACCAGAGGGGAAGAGCTGGGTATGTGTGGTACTGACGCCCGTGGTACCGGCACAGCTGTCTCCATGCCTTTCCATTTTCCACTAAGCTGCAAAAATGAATGCTCATCTGGGCCCTCTCTTTGGTACTCTGTGTAGAATCCGGGAAAGGGGAGAAAGAGTCTGGCATGCGTGGCCTTGGGAAGCTGCTAACTGACTCCTTTCTTGCTCACCTCTCCCCAGAGGCCTGGGTGGAGAAGCCTTCCTTTGGGAAGCCCCTGGAGGAGCACCTCATGATCAGTGGCCGTGAGATTGCCTTCCCGATAGAGGCGTGTGTAACGATGCTGCTGGAGTGTGGGATGCAGGAAGAGGTAGGCACAAAGCAGCCATGCCCACCCCGCAGCTGGTCTGTTCTTTCAAGAGGCAGGGTCCTCAAGAGCTTCTCTCCTCTAGCATTCCCCACCCTTGATCCCCAAGTCAAGGCATTCTGTGATACGGGCAATACCATCTCTGCAGATACTAATAGACACCACATTCTCTTGGGAACCCTCACTTTCACAGAGAGAACAGGACTATGGGAGGCTGACGTCTGCCCACAAGAACTGTATGACACAGTGTAGACATCCCTTCTTCATATTTAATGTAGTTTGGTGATTTGAACAATCTGCTGCTGCTTTTGCTAGTATTAACCTTACTGCCTCCTTTCCTTCCTCCTCGCCTTCTTCCTCCTCCTTTCCCACTTCTTCCTTTCTCTCTTTCCTTCTCTCCCTCCTCCTCTTCTATCTAATTCTCTTTCTCCTTCGCCTCCCGTCTCCTTTCTCCTCTCCCCCCTCCTGCTCCTCCTCCTTTTTCTTGCTAAGTTTCTGATTTTCAGAGTAGCGATCTCACCCGTTTGCATCTGGTCCTTCTGAACAGATCCTCACAATTCGACTGATTGTGACATTAGGGGTTTTTTAAAAGCCGCGTATAAGGAAGGGCTGTGAGGAATTGATGGTGATCGTTGTTGGTCTTGCCTAGTCAGTCATTTGTTTGGTTTCATCTACAGGCTCTCTTAACATCTTTATCCCATCTTCCTTTAGCCTGATGGGCTCAGTATTAGTTACTAAGCAAAATATAGACATGGGATGGGGGTTATAAATTTACTGGAAGAGATGAGTCTAGCATCTATCCAATAAGGATGATTAGTCTAAGTCAGGCTGTCTTCTTTAACTGATGCAAAGCCGGGTAGGACAACTAAGGGCTGAGGAAGAGAGGGAAGGTAGCACTGTGCATATCTGTGTTGACTGGTGTGTGTGTGTGTGTGTGTGTGTGTGTGTGTGTGTGTGCGCGCACACACCAGACCTATTCTTCATAGTAAAATTTAAAGAGCTCACGAACCAAGGCGCTGGCTGCTTATGAAGGAGGACTATTATCTTCCTTAGGGTTGCTGTTGCTGCGATGAAACACCATGACTAAAAAACAAGTTGGCAAGGAAAGGGTTTGTTTTGCTGCTCATCACTGATGGAAGTCAGGACAGGAACTCAAATAGGGCAGGATCCCAGAACCAGCAGCTGATGCAGAGACCATGGAGGAGGGAGCTGCTTCCTGGCTTGCTTCCTCTGGCTTGCTCAGCCCACCTTTTATAGAACTCAGGACTACCGGTCCAGGGATGGCACCACACATCATGGGCTGGGCCCTCCCTTATTGATCACTAAAGGAGAAAATGCCTTATAGTTGGAGTTCATGGAGGCATTTCCTCAGCTGAGGCTCCTTTCTCTTTGATGACTCTAGCTTGTGTCAAGTTGACGCACAAAACCAGCTAGTACAACTATGAAACTTCTGAACATCCTGATCACTGCTATACCAGGGGCTAGGAAAACCACACTAGGCAACAAACTTGTGTCCAAGTCAGGACTGAAGTACGTAAATATAGGTGATTTAGCTTGAGAAGGGCAGTTATATGATGGCTATGATGAAGAATATGGGAGCTCCATTTTGGATGAAGATACAGTTGTTGATGAGTTAGAGAATCCAATGAAAGAAGGCAGCCTTACTGTTGTACCATGGTTGTGTTCCTTCCCTGAACACTGGTTTCCTATAGTGTCTGTGTTGAGAACAGATAATGGTATATTGTGTAAAAGACGTGAAGCAAGAGCTTATAATGAGAAGAAACTACAAAGCATTCAGTGGAAGATTTTTCAGGTTCTTTTTGAAGAACCCATTGCATCTTACAAAGAAGAAATTGTGCATTAGCTATCCAGTAATGAGCCAGAAGAGCTGGAATATTATATCAGCCAAATCTCAAAATGGATTGAACAATGGGTCAGACGTCATAACTCTCAACTCACAGACAGGCCAACCGGACCTGGTAGTGGACACCTTTAATTCCAAATCTCGGGAGGCAGAGACTAGTCTACATAGTGAGTTGTAGGCCAGCCAGGGCTACATAGTGAGACTCTGTCTCAAAGGGTGGGGGGATGCACTCCTACAATACAGCCATCACTTATCACTCAGTTCACTTAAGAGAAATTGCCCAAGGATCAGGAGAAGAAAGCTAGTTTGTAGTTCTAGCTACTGCCTGGATATTTTTCTTCATGAGAACATTTAAACAAGCTCAGGTATGACTATAAAATACTAGAGATTAAGACTGAAAAATGTCATCTTTTAAATTTAATCTACAAAATGTAAGTGATCCCTTAATATTGGAAAACTAAAGATAAAACACATAAACTTTAAAGGGGGGAAAGAAAACAGTAACTCTGGAGCTGGGGAGATGACTCAGTCCTTAAGTTCCTGCTATGCAAGCATGAGGACAAGGACTGGAACCTCCAGCACCCAGGTGAAGAAATGGGTGCAGCTGTACACTCCTGTAACTCCAGTGCAGGGTGGATGGGGGCAGAGCTGGATTTCTGCGGTTTACTAGATTCCTTCCTAGCCACAGACCTGTGAGTTCCAGCCATAGCAAGAGACCCCTTTGCAAGGAACTAAGACAGAGAGCAATAGGGGAAATGTCCTTCTCTGGCATCCTCATGTGGACACCTGCCCACATGCATCCACTACCCATACACACCAATAAATATGGGGGCTTTGTTTATGGCTTTATATTGTTAAAACTTTGTTACAGTTTTCATAGTCAGTGAAAAAACAAAGAAGGGTTTCCTTGGTCCCCAAGAACGTCTGATGGGGGAGGTTAACTGGGCTTGTCTTGCCAGACATCTCTCTCTTTCTCCCTCCCTCCTTCTCTCTGTCTCTCTGTCTCTGTCTCCCTCCCTTCCTCCCTCCTTTCCTTCCTCCCTCCCTCCCTCCCTCCCTCTTTCCCTCCTTCCCTCCCTCTACCCCCCCTTCCTTTTTTGAGGCAGGCTCTCACCCTATTGCCCAAGCTGCTATGGAACTTGCTATACAGCTTTGGCTATTTCTTTTAATTACAGAAAAACTTACACATAAAACAGTAAGTGTTTTCCCTAGCCACTTTGTATCACCTCCACCTCCATTTGCTGCCCCTAAACCTTGCCTTGGGTATTTAGAAGCAAATCTTATCTGCCATAGTCTTATTATATGTTGCAAGTAACAACACTTGGTTAGCATCGTCAAGAACCTAACCAGCATCAATTGGTGAACTGGCCTTTGATATTTCCTGTCTCATCCTCACTTCTCTGGTGTCTGCCCTTCCTGGGACATTCTTCCTCTAGACAACCATCCCCCCCCCCAGTTTTTGCCTTTTTTATATTCTGCATCACCTCCTTTCTTTCACTAACAAATATGATTAGATTTTTTTTTTTTGAGCCTAGAAAAGATTATCTCCTTGCAGCCCAGGGCAGCCTCCCATTCCTTTCTTAATCCATTGGTTTTTTTTGTTTTGTTTTGTTTTGTTTTCTTATGAAACCCAATTCCAAAACCAGTCAGCATTCACTGCCCATGTGCACACCACTGGGTGTGTGCACACCACTGGGCGTGTGCACACCACTGTTCACTCTGTACTCTTCTTGTGGTGTTACGTTTTATTGCTGTGACAAGACACCATGGTCAAGGCATTTTATATAAAAGAAAGCATTTAATTTAGGGCTGACAGTTTCAGAGGGCTCGAGTCCATGCTGGTGGAGCAAAGGTATGGCGGCAGGAACAGCTGAGAGCTCACATCTTGATCCTCAAGTAGGAAATAAAGAGTACTAACTGAGAATGGCATGAATCTTTTGAAACCTCAAAGCTCACCCCCAGTGACAAGCTCCCTCCAATCCTTCCCTAACAGTTTTAGCAGCTGGGAACTAAGTATCCAAGCATATGAGCCTCTGGGGGCACTCTCATTCAAAGACCACAGTCCCTGTCCTGTGGCTCAAACTGCCCCCACTCATCTTCCCAGGGGGCCAAGTCCAGTGAGCAGCCCCAGCCTTGTTTACCACACTGCCTGATACAGCCTCTGTAGCTGTCCCACAGCCTGGCCCATGGGACCCCAATATCCCTGCTGAACACAGGCCTCTGCCCCCCTCAGTTATAGTCATCTACTTCTCTATCTGTACCTCAGCTTCTCTGAGGAGTCCTCTCAGGGATCCACTCTCTCTCAGCTATGCTTCAGCCTCTGTGTGATTCTCTCCTACATGCAGCCTCCATTATGCCTTTGTTGCCGTTTTCCAGCATGTCTTGAAAAGTCCTCTGATACCTTTGCATTGAACTAACTAGCTACATTCATAATCTTCCTTTAATGAAACAGTCTTTGCTGTTAGGCAGCCAGCCCTACCTGCTTATTCCCCTCTATCTGTCGGTTCGCCTCTATCCATACCAGTCATCCGGTGGATGCCCAAGCATGGATAGCCCAAACCCTGCATTGCTTTGTGCCTTCCTATGCCTGCACGCACACTTGTAAGAAAGTTAAATTTATAAATTAGGCACAATCAGAAGCTGTATTAGTTAATTTCTGGTTAACTGATAAAACACCATCACTAAAGCCAAGAAAGAAGAGGGATGAGAGTCCATGGTGGGCAGGCAGAGCAGGCACGGTGGCACAGGCGGGAAGCTGAGAGCTTGCATCTGTAACGGCAAATGTAAAGCCGTTCAATGTAAAGAGAGCAAACCAGAAGTGTCATGAGGCTCGGAACCCAGCTCTGCTGGCATATTTCCTCCAGCAAAGCACCTCCTAAACCTCCCCAAACAGTGCTGCCAACTGGGGACCACATGTTCAAGTGCTTAAGCTTATGGGGACCTTTATCATTTAAATCCCCATGAAGATTAATAGTAACCAATAATAAAATAGAATGGTTCTAACAACACATTCTATTTTAAATATAGTAAATTCAGTAAAAGAATCTGAAGTCTGTGAGCGACTCCTTTCTAGAAATTCCTGTTTAGTATTTCCAGACTGCAAATGGCTGTGAATACCTCATGCTGTGGAAAATGAAAAATGTAAGTAGGGCAGGAACCATGGAGTTTAATAGCTTGAGTCCTCCTCTGTTGTGTTATCCATCCCTAACAGTACTGGCCCTTCCTGTGTGGCCACGGCATGGTTATAAGATGTCAGCCAATCTTTTTGTGTGCTCTATAGTGTGATGTCCTTGTCACGACAGCCCAATGGACACATTTGCCCAAGCTCCTTAGCATAGCTTCCTCACACCTAGGCCAGTGAGTTCTAGACATCTGCTTGTCTCACATCCTCCACTGAGAAAGGAGCTAGCCAACCCTACAGCTCGAAATCTCCATCCTAGACTGGGAATGTTTTCTTCAGAAGCAATGTGGAGGTCTGGGCTGCCATGAAACCTGAGAGGAGGGAGGGTCACCTTCCCAGCTTGCTTTTCAGTCTGTGGGGCACTTAAGGAGGCAGAGTGGAAAGCCAAAAGACTCCATACTTCTACAGCCCTGTGCCTGGAGCTTCCTTCTCAGCTCTGGCCTGCATTTATCTTCTCTTCCAAACACGCCTGTCCACCTCAGTTTTACTTTTTAATGTGAGGCTGTTCATATGGCCCTAAGTGGTAGTAATACCAAAATAATGAATAATGGAACCTGAAGCATGGCAGGCCACCAACATGTTCCTTTCTTCTCAAGACACAGGAGCTGTTTATTTCGCTTGGTGTCTCCCAGTGTGTATTCATGTACACACATACACACGCATCCCGTAGACCTCAACCTGTGGGTTGCAACCTCCTTCAGGGATCAAATGACCTTTTCACAGGGGCCACCTAAGACTACCAGAAAACACGGGGATTTACATTACAATTCATAACAGTAGCAAAACTACTGAATGAAAATAGAAATTTTCAGTAGCAAATGAAAATTTGATGGATGGGGGTCACCACAACATGAGGAACTATATTAAAGGATCACAGCTTTAGGAAGGTTGAGAACCACTGCCATAGACATTTGTTTGCCCAGGTTATTAGACCTGCGTGTCTGGAAGCTCTCAGGTAGATTCTCCAAGATGTTTACTTTAAGTGTAAAAAAGACACCTGAGAGTCCAAGGTTCACATCCCCAGTAAGTCAGTGCAGCGAGCTTCCAGGCAGTGAGCTGCTGCACCGAGAGCAGCATGGTGGACTCACGAGTTGCTTAAGTCTGGAGGAGACACCTAGGAACAGGCAGCTGCATCATCAGAACGTGGCCCTAGTTGAGATGCTGAAGAAGGGGTGGTCCAGAAGGAAGAGCAGGTAGACTTTCCAGCTCTCTGTTTTTCTCCTATCCCTCTGAGTTGCTGGCCACACTCTAACCCCGCCATCCTATTGGTAGGGCCTCTTCCGGGTAGCCCCCTCGGCCTCCAAGCTGAAGAAGCTGAAAGCTGCCCTGGACTGCTGTGTGGTGGATGTGCAGGAATACTCGGCAGACCCCCACGCCATTGCAGGTGGGTACCCTCCCCCTCTGAGCCAGGGTTCACAGGAAACGGGTGAGCATGGACAGTGTGTGGCTCCATGTCAGGAACAATGGCTTCAGACGTCCACGTAGGGCCCCCTTTCAGGCCTTGTTCTGATCACTGATGGAAGACTACCTTATTAGTCCGGTGAAGGCGAGGCAATGTGGAAAATAAGTTGCAGGGCTATGTAATTTTCAACTCAGGTACCCTCGAAGCCTGGCAACTATTCACGTGGGAAACCACTATTTGATCATGTGTGGGTCAAGGAGTCATGGCCACTTGGAGTAGTGTAGGCTAATGCATTTTGTCCTACTGTGGTGTAACAGCTTACTGTATTTATGCCCAGGGGCTTTGAAGTCTTATCTTCGAGAGTTGCCCGAACCTCTTATGACCTTTGAACTCTATGAGGAATGGATCCAAGCTTCCAAGTGAGTACCTTATATTGAATTGCATGTGGGTTAGGACTTTGAGGATACATTCATCTGTTGGTATCTGTGGACCATTGGATACTTAGGTTCTTTTTCCAAAGCAGCCAGTATAGTGTTTTCATAGAACCTCATGTGCACTTTAAGCCATCCATAGATTACTTATAAAGCCTAGTGCCACGTAAGTAGTTGCTGTGCCGCATTGCTTGTAGGTTCTCTGAAGTATGAAAGCCTGTGGTCTCAGATAAGCACCTGCGCTCTTTGCTTTCCATCATGCAGCATCATGTTCCCAAAAAGGTTCGCAAAGAATGCAGAGTGTAACTCTGTTTGAGAAGTTACTGATGGCTCATTGAAGGGCAGAGGCAGTGCCTCGTGTTCTGAGGCAATTAAGCTGATAGGGCTACTCTGACTACTAGGGAAGATGGGTATATTGCTGAATGAAAAAGACAAGTTAATAAGAACACAAGAGGGGTGTGTGTGTGTGTGTGTGTGTGTGTGTGTGTGTTAATTATTCCATTATTTGAGGTTCTAATGTAATTACATCATTTTCCCCTTCCCTTTCCTTCCTCTAAGTATATTTTTAAAGATGGAATTTTAGAAGTGGCCCTATGTGTACATTAAAGAAGTTTCTGGAAAGGCCCAACTAGACAATAGCAGTGATTTCTTTTTAGCAGAAAGAGCAAGAAAAGAATAGTCTTGAGGTATTTGCCCATATCTGTTACAGAGATATTTTAGCCACAGTGAGTTAGTAACACTGAGGCATACCATGTGGGCAGTAGATACAACCATGCTCTCTGAAGACTGGGCCAAAGGAGCAGAATTAGCAGGCCAGCAGTCAGTGCCGCAACTATCTTAAAATACAAATGACCATGTGTAGTGAGGATGTAGACAATATGGGGACAGGAGGATTGGCCCCAGAGCCAGCATGGTGGAGAGCAGAGTGAAGAGTATGCGGGTAGCAGAGAAGAGGTGGGAGAAGCTTTTAGGAGAGAAGGTTGGGAGCAAAGGTGCCTACAGATGGAAAGAATTCCTAGTAATCTCTGGTCATGGGACTTGGTCATCCAAGGCATCCAGCTGAGCCTCTCAGAAAGAACACCAGAGGCTGTATCAAGGGTCATCATCTCTTTCAATCAAGTGAATCGTCATTCTTTTTAATTGATATATAATCTACAAGGTTTTAGGGTATGCTGTGATGTGTCAGTAAGTGGGAATATTGTTCAGTGGTCAAGCCAGGGTCATCGTTAGTGTACTCATCACCTCAAAGGTGCATTGCTCATTAGTTTTCCATTCCTTAAAATCCTGGGAGCTCAAAGATAACCAGTTCACCTTAAGGTGAAGGCATGATTATCAAGCTAGAGAAGGCAGTCTCAAGTACATTGCTAGCACTGTTTGTTTTCCAAAGCAGAATAGAGTTATGCTATGGTGAACACATGGTCCATAGGTTTTACTGTGAAGGGGGGGTCTCTGATTCCATGGTGAGGTTAATAAGTGGTACCATCTGTTGAATGCTTTTTAGAGGCTTGCCATTGTTCTAAGCGCATAATCATTTTTGAACCATCTAATTTTCATAGCTTTCTGAAGTGGGCTAGGCTGTTTCCCTCCCTTGTAAATGAGGACTCTAAGGTGAGGAGTGAGGCTGGGGCAGCAAGTTACTTGCCAGCTAACACGAGAGTGAGAAATCGAATCAAATGAGCCAAGTCCTATATTGTAGGATGCTGCTTGTTTGTTCCCAGCTGTCCATCCCCAAAATAACAACACAGAAACTGTATTAATTACATCACTGCTTGGCCTATTAGCTCTAGCTTTTTATTAGCTAACTCTTACATCTTAATTTAACCCATTTCTATTAATCTGTATATCGCCACTTGACTGTGGCTTACCAGCAAGGTTCCGGCTCATCTGTCATGTCTCTCCAACTCTGCTTTCGTTCTCCCAGCATTCAGTTTAGTTTTCCCTGCCTAGCTCTACTCTACCCTATCATGGGCCAAGGCAGGTTCTTTGTTCATTAACCATTAAAAGCAACACATATATAGAAGGACGTCCCACACCAGTCCTAGAGTTCATGCATGCAGCCATTGCATCTGATGCCTTTGCAAAACAAAACAGGGATTCTAGTGAGAAACAAGAGCATATCCTTTGACAGAGACTGCCCCTGTCTTTCTCCTGGATAGAGAAGAGCTCTCGATGAGAATCTAGAGAGAGGAAGGGCAGCTGAGAGTGGCACTGGGGGTGTTGCAAGACATGCCGGTCCCCATCATTTTAAAAGGCAGTGTGTTTTAAAATAAAGGAGTGGTCCTGATGACTCCCGGGCGCTGAACCATAGAAACGCAAGGACTTGTTTCTGTGCCTGGATGATAAGCATTTCTAATGCCAAAGATTCATGGGGAGTGGTGGAGTCTGCCTTCCATGGTCTCATCATCTTAAGAAACACCTTTTCCCTGCTGTCCGAGTGCATCAGATTCTCTTGGTACACTTTCAAAAGATACCAGGATCTGATCCTGCTTCTTGGAGATCTGGATTGAACTGCCTGGGATCCTATGTTTTCATGCCCCACAGGCAGCTGAGAGGATAACCTTGGCCCTGTGAAGAGGCTAGGTGTCATGCAGGACAGCACTCAGCTGCACTCAGAATGCAGCACTCCAGGCTGATGAGCATATGTAGACAAATCTGGGGGTGCTTAGGACATTCAAGACCCAGGTGGGCCACGAAAGAGAGGAGGCCAGATTCCAGATCATGACTGGTGCTAGAGAGGCCGTTCTTTGCAGTGAGGACAGTTAATGCAGTGACTCACAACTGGTCACAGAGACCATAATTAGTGCCTGTTAAGGGCTGGGCCTATGTCTGTGCCAAACCTGCTCCACAAAGCTCAGGAACATTAAAGGAGGAGGAGAAGTAAGAGCTGGACGTCGTGGAGGCGGCACTGTGAAATGCTGGCTTCTGGACAGGACGTGGCCCTTGGACTTAACACTCACTGCAGTTATGGCTAACTGTACGAGAAAGACCTCACAAGACTAAGACAGCAGGACAGCATTCCAGCAGGCTGAACTAACTGAACTCAGTGGATTACATACTAATAAAAGCAGAAGCCATGACGATGGGAGGGAAACATGCTAGAAGGGGTCCCAGGGGAGTAGGATGCAGAGGTTGAGATAGATGGGATCCAGATGTATAGTGTATGTGTATGAAATAATGAAAATATAAATAAAATACACTTTTAGAAACAAGGTGCAGACTTACTGGGACCAAGGAGGTGACTTTGGGAACCTGGTAAAATTAAGTACCTCCATGGTAGAGCATGCAGAGATGGAGGAGGACGCAGGGTTCCGGGGCTAGGAGACCATCCTCAGGACAGATGCTCTGGAGGAGGGGGAGGATGCAGGGTTCCGAGGCTAGGAGACCATCCTCAGGACAGATGCTCTGGAGGGGGAGGACGCAGGGTTCCGAGGCTAGGAGACCATCCTCAGGACAGATGCTCTGGAGGGGGAGGACGCAGGGTTCCGAGGCTAGGAGACCATCCTCAGGACAGATGCTCTGGAGGAGGGGGAGGACGCAGGGTTCCGGGGCTAGGAGACCATCCTCAGGACAGATGCTCTGGAGGAGGGGGAGGATGCAGGGTTCCGAGGCTAGGAGACCATCCTCAGGACAGATGCTCTGGAGAAGGACGCAGGGTTCCGAGGCTAGGAGACCATCCTCAGGACAGATGCTCTGGAGAAGGACGCAGGGTTCCGGGGCTAGGAGACCATCCTCAGGACAGATGCTCTGGAGGGGGAGGACGCAGGGTTCCGGGGCTAGGAGACCATCCTCAGGACAGATGCTCTGGAGAAGGGGGAAGATGCGGGGTTCTGAGGCTAGGAGACCATCCTCAGGACAGATGCTCTGGCTGACTCCTCTGATGGGTTGCTCTCTGACACCTCCGCCTCACAGATACCTTCTGCCTCACTTTAAATGTCAGCTCCGCAGAGGAGCCTTCCCGGGCATCCTTCTTCCCTTTGCCCTGTTGCTTTTGCACTAGAGAAAGTACGAATGCCTCAGGTTGTTGATATAGCTGATAGGTTAAGAACTCTGAGGGCTTCTTCCCAGCCTAAAGGGCTGTTCCTGGCACAGAGGGACTCATTCTAATATATGTCTGTTGACTTACATTCCTTGAAAGGTCGGGTAGCATCTGCCCTTTGCCAAAAGACAAATTCAGTTTAAAAATCTAACAACTTTCCTTTTCCATTTGATTAACTGAGCAGCACTTGATTCCACGAGGCAGAATGAGTTCTTCCAGTGAATTCATCAGGACGGGTTGACTTTACAGGCAGAAAAGCCCCAAGAAACAGAAACAACAAAACGTAATTGTTTTAAAGGGACTCCTTAGGGGGCGAGGCAGAAGGGGATGGCCCTGTAGGCTCAGAGACACTGGGCCTGGTTCCTGCAAGACTCCTGTTTTAGGGAACTAGTCCCGACCTTACTAGTTCACTTTGATTGTGTGGCTTTAGCACAGTGGCCCCATGACAGCTTGGTCTGTTCTGCCAGGCCCAGTGCTGTCCGCACAAAGAGGTGACCTCCCACAGACTGCACTGTCACCTTCAGAGAAGTAGGAGATGGAAGAGGACATGGGGCCGTGCACAGAAAGTGCCTACACCAGGGACAGAGGGACAGCAGTGGTGGCGGCAGCTGCAATGCCAGTCTTTCATGTCTATTGAGACATCAGTCAGCAGTGGGGTTGGGGGAGACGGGAACACTTGGGTCACATTCTGGTTTAGACTGTTCGCACCAGCTCTGTGAGGCAGGTGTCGCTAACCAAAGTCAGAGTTTCCACCACACCAGGGAGCAGAAGGGCTGCTTCATAGCTTCCCAATCCAGGCCCACTCTGACTAGGCATTGCATAAATACGTTCTGTTCCTTTCTGTTCATAAATGGAGCTTTTAGCTGAAGGGTCTTGTAGAGGTTGCTTGCCTCTATCCCAAGGCAGAAATGAGGGGCACAGAGAATTTGTCTCACTTTGGTCGAGATCAGCACGAGGACCCTAGGGGCACCTGGCAATGACATGTAAAGGTGAGGGTATATATATATATATATATATATATATATATATATATATAGAGAGAGAGAGAGAGAGAGAGAGAGAGAGAGAGAGAGAGAATATGTGTGTGTGTGTGTGTGTGTGTGTGTGTGTGTATATATATATATATATATATATATATATATATATATATATATATATATATATATATATTTGGAGAGAGAAAGAGAGAGTGTGTGTAAATAGCTAGTGGGAATGATCCACTCACTGAAGTTAAGTTTTGAAAGGTTGGATTTATTTATGTCTGTGTAACTTACGTTGTTTGTTGAGCATTTATGCCAGATATGGAGAGATTTAATATGCAGCAAGGTTGAAGTGTACGGCAGGGTCAGATTCTCCCAACCGGTGGCCTGTGTTCTCCCGACAGCACCAAAGCCCTGTGCTCCACAATCGTCTGGCCTCTTAACCTCACTGTTCGCCTGTTCTATTTGTTCACCTAAGACCTGTGATCCATGCAGATGAAGTTTTGTTGAAGTAGAGTAGGGCAGGACTGAAGGAGAAAGTTGAAGGGGAAGTTTTAACAGCCACAGGAACTTAATTATAATCATTTGCAGTGATTGAAAATGTCCAGTGCCCATGACAGCGACTGATGAAAAAGACTGGTGATCAGTGTTACGCCAGTTTGTGTTCAACCAATGACTTTTCCTGTCCATTTCCCAGTATTCAGGAGCAAGACAAGAGACTCCAGGCTCTCTGGAACGCTTGTGAGAAGTTGCCCAAGGCCAATCATAACAACATCCGGTAAGAGGGGAGTGGAGAAAGTGGATTGGGCTTGCGCAAGCCCAGCTAACCCGTTCCCTGGATAAAGATCGTGGAACCTAGCATGCATGGGCACCTTATGGGATCCATGGTACAGTTCGCATGCCTGTCCATTTTAAGCTTCAAACAGCCTGTGAGATACGGCAGGGGCAAGTTGATAGGTTTTGCTGCTAAGGAAAGGGTCAGAAGCCACATGTCATCAGGGGCTATCCAACAGCCATTGGCTAACTCTATGTAGCTTTCCATTTTGTGAAGAACAAGGAATATTGCACACCCTCTTAAAGTGTTTGAGATTGGCGAATGTCTAGCTGACCTAGTCTGGAGCCAAAGGAGGCAGATGTGACCTTGCGTTAGTCACAGGTAGGGTGGTGAGGGAGTGACTTCCACTCCTCTGTCTTTTCCAGGGACCACTTCTCTGCTGCAGATCCTTCCCCGCCCTTGGCTTCTCCTTCTTGCCTTGCCTGTTTCTCTCTTGCTTGCCTCCTCTCCTCCCTGTTTCTCAGGGTGCAGATTTTCAGCTTCAGCTTCTGCTTCCATCTGCCTGACAATTTCTGTTTCCCTGTTAAAAATCCTTAGAGCACCGCTGTGATATTCCTCAAAGCACTAAACCCCAAATTACCACAGGATGTGGCAGCTCCACTTCAGAGCGTCAGCCCAAAGAAACCGAAAGCAGAGACTAGATATGTCTGCACCCCCATTCACCGCAGCGAGAGTCACAGCAGCCAAAGTGGAAATAACCTAAGTGTCCCTAGACAGATAAATGGATAAATCCGATATGGTGGGCACACACAGTGCAATTGTGGTTCTTACAGTAATGAGGATGAAAAGGTTTGGTTCCGTATAGGTGAGGTATTGAGAGTAGTTGGAGTCACAGCTATTGAAGGTGGTTGCCAGGGCTGGGCAGAGTGGAGAATGCAGGGGCTATGGTCTAATGCGTACAGTCTCAATTTGAAAAGGTCAAATGGCCCTGGAGGTAGATAGATGGTCGTCTGGCAACAAAATAGCTATATATCACTACGATATAGCTTGTAGTACTTTAGTGTATGCCTACAGATGGATACAGTGAGCTGTAGATATTTTTTTATTAAAATTTGCATTTAAAATATCCTGGTCCAAGTCAAATATGCATGACTCATGACATGTTGGTAACCTCAACCCTCAGCCATGGACAAGGATCCAGGCTGAATGTTCTCAGAGATCTCACATCCTGGTCCAGTCCTAGGATGCTTCTTAGAGGTTGAGACCTAAGCAGGAGAGGCTGTGGATGGAGCAAGGACGGGGAGAAGATCATGACTACTGGGTTGGACATCCCACTCCTCAAACGCAGGTGCACCATCTGCTGTAATGTCAGATGAGTGAAAAATCCTCCAAGGAACTTCCTGTGTTGTGACAAAGGGTTTGGTTGGCAGCCTTTTGTAGCTAGGAGTCCAGAAGAAAACACAGACCAGGGCCTCCAGAGAGGACAGGGATATTCTAGGTGTGGCATGCCCAAGTGGTTTCGGGGTGTTCACCTTGTACACAACTTTGTCATTCTCCTTTGAAAAACTAAAGTGATGGAGATGTAATTCACACGCCACTGTGCGTTTTGGAAAAGTGACATTTAGGATTGAGTCTACATTCACAGAGTTGTGCACCTGTTGACAGAGTCTGATTTTTAGAGTGTTTTTAATCACTCCACAAAGAAACCTGGTTCCCACTACGGCCATCCTTCACCACCCCCACTCCAGGCCAGCAACCGCTAATCCACCTTCTAGTACTGTGCCCTTTCCCGTTCTGGATATTTCACCAATGAAGTGGAATTACACTGTGTGACCTTTTGTGTCTGTCTTTTTTTTTTTTTTTTGATTGCCATATTCCCAGGACTCATCCACACTGAGAATTGGATTCTGTCAATTCTGTCACATTGAAATGGTCAATTCTTCATTCTTTTTTTTATGCCATCATAGCATTCTACATAAATGCATTCACTCCTGGAAGGGCATCTGAGTGGCCTTGGCTCTATGCACACTGCAAAGCATGCTCTCCAGGTGTTTTTTTAGCAGCTTGTGCACAGGCGTATTTCTCTTAGGTGTATTCCCAGCAGTGCAATTGCCGGGCCATGTTCTCTTGTCATTTGCTCTTTCTAGGTAGCCTGAGTGATGGCAATAAAGCCCCAGCCTGTGAATAGCCATAGACACCTTGTTACACAGAGAAGATGGCAGGAGGTTACACACGAGGTGACAGGATTTGGTGATAGATACACCTTGATCATCCTGTATTAAGGCACAAGGACAGATGGGGCCTGGTTATTTATTGGTTATTCACTGGAATAGATGTGAGCATCTCCCTGGCTGAATTCTGGGCCTGTCTGCTTTGGGGAAGAGAATCCAGAATTCCTATCTCCTGATGTGGGTTATTTCTTCATTTACGGCTGCTCTGTGAGTCTCCTTGTCAGGAACGTCCTACCCGAGAAGTTCCTATTCGGCCCTATGGGACAAAGACTAGTATTGAGTCCTAGTTAAACCCAGCTCTTCTCATTGCCTTTCAGGTACTTGATCAAATTTTTATCCAAACTGTCTGAATATCAGGATGTAAACAAGATGACTCCTAGCAACATGGCAATCGTCCTGGGACCCAACCTCCTGTGGCCACAGTCAGAGGGGTGAGTACAGGAAGGGGAGGTCCTCTAGGGCGCCAGGCGTGGGCAGGACAGGAGGGCTGGGCCCTGGATCACCTCAGCCTGTTAGCTCCAGTTCTGTCGTGGCCTGCTCCTTCCTGGAGTCAAGGGAAGGAAGAGAATTTCCTGCAGCTCTCCCTCGCTGACAGGCTCAGAGGCTCTCCCTCGCTGACAGGCTCAGAGGCTCTCCCTCGCTGACAGGCTCAGGGCTATGGATCTGTGGAAGGTGTTCTCTGATGAATCTAAATCAGAGTGGAGGGTGACAGAGGAAGGCAAGGGCCATCATGGCACCAAGCAAGGCAAGCTCTCTTGGGCCCTCTGGAGGCTTCCATAAGCATCTAGACCTAAAAGGATGTTGGGCTGGCCGTCTGCAAGATGCAGCAGACTTGAAAAGCAAACAAGCTCCGCTGTGCTGAAAAAGCATTTATGGCTAATGTGTGGTCACCAGGAGTGATCCTGTTCGTAAAGCTTCAGGGGGGCAGCTGACAGACCCAGGCCTGCAGAATTCCAGATCAGGGTCCTTTTTGGAGCTTGGTGAAACTTAGTGAAGCTTTCGTCCCCCTTCCTCAACTGGTGAGCCCACCCCTCTGCTCTGTCGGCAGGAACATCACCGAGATGATGACCACAGTTTCACTGCAGATTGTTGGCATTGTGGAACCCATCATCCAGCACGCGGACTGGTTCTTCCCTGGGGGTTAGTATCAGCACTCACATATGGGGGACAGAGGGTCAGAGGTGGGGACAGGAAAGTCGCTATGAGCTCGGAGCCTGTGAAGCCAGGGGTGTTTTCACTCCTCCTGCACACAGCTGATGCACCAGGCATTGGAGCAGAGTCTGGGATACTCCCCTTTCTATCCCTACCTAGGAGACATTCTAGTACCTGGGTGTCCATGCCTTCTGCTAACCAGGTCCATGGGTTCTCCTGACCTAACATCTACAGCATGGTTGATTCCCATCTACAAAACAAGGGAAACTGGTTGAGTGCAGAGTGCCCCTAGCTCCAAACTGCTCACTTTCCAAATGCAGAGGGTGGCTGAGCCTGAGGCGTGTGGTGGGGGTGGGGAAGCACTTCCGTTCAGGGCTCACGCATCATCTGGGCGCTACCTTTCCACCGATTGAAGTGGTGGTCCTTGAGTTGCCCCTCAGTGCATAACAGCAGGGCTCCAAGGCAGTGAGTTGCTTTTTGTGTGTGTGCCTGGTTCAAAATTATATCCTTGAGACAGCTCTCTTACAAGGGAATTTACAAGATGTTATAAGCCATGGGAATGCCATTACATGCGTGTTTCTCCATGGTGATCATTTTATGGAGACAGCAGTTGTAATATTTGCTAAAGCAACAACACACTGATCCTGTATGTCATGCGGAGTAAATGCTGAGGGTGAGCTTCAGCTTCTAACTTGTGTGAGAACAAAATGTGACTAAGGCTGGAACCCTTGCATCACAGTTCAGTGGTCAGGGCTGGCCTGGTTATCTTTCTCTATTAATAGCCAGTCTGGCAATTGCTCAGTCTCTTCATTGGCTGATCAGTACAATGAATTAATATCATGAGGTTAGCTGATATAGACTGTGAGGTGAATTTTTCTAAAGGCAGCCTGTGAGCAACTCTCATCCAGGAAGGGAGTGCCATTAGCAAGAGATCACGTACACTGGTCCTTTCTCCCTGCAGAGATAGAGTTCAACATCACAGGCAGTTACGGGAGTCCGGTCCACGTGAACCACAATGCCAACTACAGCTCAATGCCTTCCCCAGACATGGACCCCGCTGACCGGCGCCAGCCAGAGCAGGCCCGCCGGCCCCTCAGTGTTGCTACGGACAACATGATGCTGGAGTTTTACAAGAAGGATGGGTATGAGCTAGTATCCCTTTTTCAGCATTGGAAATATTGGTTTGGGGGAGGGTGTGTTTAAGAAAACCAGGATTGACAAGAAGGCTGTACCTATTAATGACACTTGAGGTGGCTTGTAGCAATTCGTTTGGGACCTTGTCCCTGATGCTTTTTTTCTGTGCTGTCTGGGACAGGTCTCTTTGGCTTGCGTCTCTTTGGGCCAGAGGTAAATACAGCCTTCTTAGCTGACCGGATTGCCATCAGTACGGTTAGTTCTCAGCAAATATATAAATGCTGGTCAGTGAAGGGAATTGATTTTTCAATCATAAACTTTATTTATCTTCTTGTTTATTTCAACATAGTCTTATATAGCCCAAGCTAGCCACACACTGCTCATGTAAACAGGGATGACCTGAAACTTCTGATCCTCCTGTTTCCATCTGCCAGATGCTGGGATTCTAGATATGTATCTGTATACCTGGCTTTAGGCAGTGTTGGGGATTGAACTCAGGGCTTTGTGCTAGATAAATGCTCTGGCAGCTGAACCACACCCCCAGCCCCTAAACTCCTTATTTTGATTCAGAATACACAGACGTGTAGCTGGGAGTCTAGCCCAGTGGCACAACTCATGCTTTGCATATGTGAACTTAAATCTCAATAGTATAGAATTTCCAAAAAAAGCCCAACATGTGTAAATGTGCGGCCATTCCCGCCTCTGCATTGTCGTTGCCTGCTAACCTGCCAGCTCGAGCAGCTTCCTTGCATATGCAGCACCTTTAATGAATAAGTTTCTCTGTGAGGCACGAAAGGAACCCTCACCTAGGAGAGGCCCAAGTATACAGCTTTTCTAAGTTCCTTAGGGTCTGTCTGCTTGAACGCAGTTCAAGTTCACCCAGCTTAGTGGGTGGCACGCCACCCCTGAGCCCCTTAAATCAGTTTACATAATGCCTAATTACACAACCTGATCCCCTTAGTAAGCAGCAGGGACATAAACAGGTTATGTAACCCACCCCAGTGAGTCCTGGCGAGCGGTCACCCAGGGACAGCAGAGTCTATGATGAGAGCCCAGCCCACCAAGGGCATCAGCACACCTGCTGCAGGAGTGGCTTACCAGGCTTTGCCAAGTCAGTCAATTAAGGAGACTGGGATTAGGAATCAAAAACTCCTTCCATACAGTCACAATCTACAACTGCTTCGGGGCAGGAGCATGGAGCCCCAAGTCAGAGTGTCTGAAACTGGGATGACAGGAGCCAAAGCAGCCAGATGCCCCCCTAAACCAGGAACCACTAGGCTGTACTGCAAAGGCAGATGCCAGAAGTGCCTGGGGGACCTGTGGAAGAGTGGGGGTCAAACTGTCCCTCCTCCTTCTGCATGGAGTTGGCACTGGGGGCTGGAATTTACAGAAGAGCTCTAAGACTGTGTCCTGTGATACAGGAGGTGGGGGTGGGACGGCTGTCTTCAGTGGGTTACTGCTCCTGCCTGTGACCTTACTCAACAGGCATGATGTGTGGGGTTGCATGTAGTTATTTGAATATGTGTGCATTTGCGTGTTGTTTGTAGGGAGAGGGAAAATGAAAACTCTTAGGTATTCAAATACGGAACAGAAAAATCTTTACCAAAAAAAAAAAAATAGCAAAACTAGAATCAGAGAGACAGAAATCTGGAGCGCACCTTGGGTGTTTCTTTTAAAAACTCATTCTGAGCAGCAGCTCAGTGCCCATGCAACCCCTCGCCAAGCCGTCAGCATGCCCTCATGAGTAGATGCTGGTGATGGCAGCAGCCCAGTGCCCGTGTGACCCCTCGCCAAGCCATTAACATGCCTTCATGGGTAGATGCTGGTGCTGGCAGTAGCCTAGTGTCCATGTGACCCCTTGCCAAGCTGTCAGGATACACTCATGGGTAGATGGTGGTGCCGCCCAAGCCATAGAGAACACCTCAGAACCAATGGACTTTTCCAAGTCCACTGATCTGTCACAGTGTACAGGTGTGGCAGCAACTTAACCAATGACATTTCAAGCTGATGCCACATCTCTAGTGTAGTCCTGTAGCTTCAGAGCACTGTGAGTGAACTATCCCATCTGTGTGCCATGATGATCTTAGGTTGGGGACTCTGTGAAGCTAGGTGTGTGTAGGCACTTCTGCCAAGCCTGGTGACCTGAGTTTGATCCCCAGGCATCACAGGGTGGAAGAAGAGAATTAACTCTCACAAGTTATCTTTGTGCTGTGGTGCATTTACATACACACACACACACACACACACACACACACACACGCATGCATGCATGTACACAGGTGCACACGCACACAAAATCTAAGTTTATAAACTCAAAATTTTATTTCCATCGTCGACCCTCCCCGTGTATGTATTGCTGCAGCACATGAAGTAACATGTACTGTGTGTATTTTAAAATTTGCTTTCCACAGCAAATGAGATGGAAAGCATAGTTTAAGTTGACTCTCAAAGAGCTGTCGGACAGGGCATGGTTTGAAGCCATGTACCGCATGATGACATTGGGTGATGATTGTTCACATACATGACCATCGTATGAGACTGTGTAACTGATAATGTCACAGCCAGCATAGTTTTAAGTATACTCTGTCACGTGCAGACAAAAATGAAATAGCCCAGTAACAGATATCTAGAACAATGGTCAGTTCTGAACTTTGAAAGAAAGTGGACTCATTGCTCATGGAGTGAGAAGAGAATGTTTTAAGTCCACTGAGTAGCACAGTGTTCACTAATTCTCAACTTCCCCACTTCTGAGCTCTTAATGTATCTTGAAAAAAATGTTAAAGTCTTGTAAGTCTCCCACTAAAATGTTGACATTGAATAGATCTTGTTGAAGGTTTTTGCCCAAGATAAAAGAAAATGTAAACTATGTATCAATAAAGCTGTTATTATAAAATCAGAAACATTGGGGCAGATAAACCAGATAAAATTGGGCCAGAGTGGGAGGTCTTCTGTCAGTGTCAAGATCATCTTTTGGGCCAGCGGCTTCTGATGTCATGTGAGGCAGCTAGCCCTCCACCGGGCTGGTCATGAGGCCTTTCTGAGTCACAGCACCGCAGGTGGAGTGTCTCCAGTGAGTCACGGGTCAGTGTTAAGAGCTCAAATCTGTGGTTTTCATCATGACACACAGGATGATGGCCACCCACAGATACGGGGTCCAAATCTGCAACCTGTATATATTACTTTGTTCTGGGGGGAAGAAAGTTTTTGCAAAAGTGAATAAGGGTCTTGAAGTAGGAAGCTGAACTGGCTTCTCAGTGGTCCCTATAGGACATCAATTACAGGAGGGAGACAGAGAACCACAATGCATTAGAGCTATGGAGGTGGGGCTGAAATTTGCAGGTGGCCTGACACCAGAAGCTGGGACAGAAATAGATCATATGTCCCCTAGAGCCCCTGAAGAGACCACAGTCGCACTGCTGCTGAATAGACCATTGTGATAGGGAGCCTGGAATCTGCTTCCAGAACTGCGTGTTTACAGCTGTCGTTTGCCCATTTTGTGGCACCTGTCACTGCCACTGCAGGAGCCCAATACAACCATTAGCAGGTGCCAGTGAGTAGCATTGTGGGAAAGATGGCAACAGACACGTAAGCTGTCCTTGCTCAGTGTTAGTGTCTCAGTGACCTTCCCTGGCATCTGAGCTAGCCATGGTGGTGTTCTGGAACTTCTGAGACTAGCCTAATATGTTCTTCCTATGTCTCTTGGGACACTCAATTTTGGAATGTAGTTAGTGCAGAGTCCAAGCATCCCCTGCAGAAAAATTGTGGTCCCAGAGGAATCTGTCCCCAGGGAGCAGGGAGCTGGCAGCCAGCTCTGTCAGGAAGTTTCAACTTTTGAGTGTCATCCCCACATCTTTAAGGTAGCAGAACAGTACACACCTGGGCTGGAAGAATGATGACTCAGCAGTTAAGAGCACTTGCTGCCCTTCCAAAGGACATATGCTCAGCTCCCAGCATGGTCGGGCTGCTTCCAACCTGTTGCACGGGTTTCCATGCCCTCTTCCTGCCTCCACAGGCAATCTCACATGTGTCACAGATGTGTCACAGACAGAAGCACATATATATAAAAATAAATCTTTAAAGGAAAGGCATGCCTGGCCCACACCTCTTGCCAATCCTGACCAAGCCTTTTCCTTGCCTCTTAAGAACTTGGTATTTTTCTCTGTCTATACTATGCCAAGTATTGGAGCTAACTCTACAAGCATAAAATATACTAAAGCCAAACTGATCAAAGATACCTGAAGTACATAAAGGGCTCTCTTAACTTACAAACCATTCTTCAGGCAGGAAGATCGTGACCCTCATAGTCAGGTTCCCTGTCCTCTGTCAGTTTGTTCTCCAGTGAACCTTTCAGCCGAGATGACAGTTCTTATTCCTGCCCCCTCTACCTGCCGTCCAGGGCTGAGCACCGAAAAGTACAGATGTAATAGTCAGATTCTGCTAATGGAACCGAATCCCTGCCATAGCCAACTTCAGAGGAGGAGAGTTTACTGTGAAGAATGGCTTCAGACTTCAAACCGCTGCTTGGCCTCATTGCCCTTGGGCGTCAGCGTACACACAGAAGTTCACAGCAGGGGATGCTCAGAGAAGTCCCAAACCCCTCTTCTGAGGCACGCTGCTGGTAACCTAATGTCCTTCTATGGGGCCAGCTGCTAAAGGCTCCATCATCTTCCCAGAGGACCAGAGATCAGGCTTTTAGCATATAGGCCTTTGGAAGACACTGATCCCAACCATGCCAGGCGGGGTTGTGTGAACCTCCCCTTAATTTTAGTTTCTTACTTCTAGAATCTTCTGTCAGGCTGCAAATATTCTTTCTTCCGAAACCTCGCTTGACTGCCAGACCCCTACAGGACAAAGTGACAGAAGGAAGAGGGGCTCTGAGTCACGCTTCTTCCACACTTTATTGCTAGGGAAGTAAGAACTCGAATATTAAACCCAGGCAGCATCTTCTCAGTGTCTCCATCTCACGCTGTCCCTAGTTCACTAACACAGTATCCTTCTTCACCCCTTAATAAACACAGTCGTGCCTTTATCAAGTAGACATTTTATTTTGTTTTAGACAAAGTCTCATCCTGTAGCTTTGGCTGTCCTGGAACTCACTATGTAGACCTGTCCGCCTCTGCTTCTTGAGTGCTGGCATTAAAGATGTGGGCCATCATACCTAATTAGACACCTTTTAAAGTGTACTTGGCATCTGAGTGACAGGACATTACCACTGCTGATTCTTCCTCAAGACTATCTGTCCCTTACAAAAACAGTTTAGGACTAGAAATAGTTCAAATTTTGAAGTATATGATTAAACCTACGAAACATCTTGGGGGTAAAACCCAAGAATAAAGATGAAATATGTCTCTCATATAGATAGATAGATAGATAGATAGATAGATAGATAGATAGATAGATAGATAGATAGATAGAGATATCCTGGAGGTCATTTTACACAGCATCTTTCCTGCTCCTGCTTTGACTGCAAGGCAACACTTGAGGCCGCGTGTAGGATTTCTGACATTCTCATCAGCTCACAGAGCTTTGGGATTTGAAGCATTCTGCATGTCACATTCTCAGATGAAGGGTATTTGGCCTGTGCCTGGTCTCCTTGGGCTGAGGGTCTTATGTTCATTATTCTATGAACACCCCCAAGATAGAGAGGTGTGCCCCTCCTCCCTCACAAAGGATACTCAAATCACTCATCTGTATCTGTATTGTATAGCTAATAATTGACAAGTCTGGCATTCATGCCAAAAGGTACTGCCTCCAAAGCACACTCTGCTGCCTTGACCAGAAGAGAATACAATACGTAGTCACCACGTCAGATACGCAATACAAACCAGCCTGTAGACCCCTCCTCCAAGATATGTTGTCATTTGCTACAACCCCGCCTCATCACCTGATGAAATTCCATTTCCATAGCTGGGCACACCTCTTCTTGGACTTACTTCGTGTTTATATCAGTTCACTTTCTGTTACTATAACTGAATGCTGGGGGTTGGATGCCTTAGCCAGTGTTCTATTGCTGTGAAGAGACACCATGAGGTAACTCTTATAAGGGAAGCATTTAATTGGGGCTTATAGTATCAAAGATTTATAGCTCATTATCATCATGGCAGGTCAAGGCAGCAAGCATACAGGCAGACATGGTGCTGGAGAAGAAGCTTAGGGTTCTACATCTTGATCTGAAGGCAGCAGGAGTCTGTACTGGGCGTAGCCCCTCATTGACAAGGCCACACCAACTCCAGCAAGGCCACACCTCCTAATAGTGCCATTCCCTATGGGGTCCATTTTCTTTCAAGCCACCACACTGGGTAAAGAAAAGAAGTTTACATAACTCGTAGTTTTGGAGCTTCCAAGGCATGGTGCCAGCCTTGGCTTAGCAATAGTGAAGGTCCCTTTGGCTGCATCCCATGGCAGATGGCAGACGGAGTATATGCGTAAGCAAGAGACGGCATGGCAAGACAGGAAGCGAGAGAGGTTTTGGGATCATGCCTGCCCGTTGGTGAACCTCTCTCATGTGAGAAGCCGGTCCCATCAGAAACTTCTCTGGTCCTTCTGAAGATAGTGTCACTTGTGACCCTATCATCTTGGGTGCTAGGCCCCAGCTCCTAGCATCTTTTACCACATTCTCAGAGGACAGACACTCTATAGCCCTCTCCAAACGCATCTCAAACGCATGCACAACCCATTCTGCCACTTCTCCCTCCAGACAGTGCTATGAGGTATGTCAGGTCTGTCATCACAAGTTACCCTTATGGATACTGGAGGCAGGAAGGAAGGATTTGCCCCATTCTGTCTATGAGGAAAGAGTTACAAGAAGTCAATAATAATTGGTCTATCTAGGACTGAAGGCATGGGTCATCTCAGAACCAATTCTTTGTTAAAGTCTCATTTAAAAAATCCAAAGTGTAATTTATTGCAAATCTCATGCAAATGGTGCTTGGTTGTATGTAATGATATACTTGTAATGCCAGTCCCTGGGAGGTGGAGGCCAACCTGTGCTCCACAAGACGGTACGTCACAAAAGCCTGCAGTAACAAAGAAATAAATGAAAGGTTCTGGTAGGCAGGGAGGAATGAAGACTTGGCATCTGGCCTACCCACATGAATCCCAGCGAGGGTTGTCTGACTGATGTTTCCTTACCCTTCAGCAGTAGGAACCGAGCACTTCACCCTTGACTCCCAGATTCTGCAGGCACACCCCTTGAGTCCTTCCTGCTTCCCCAAGAGAGGCCTGGAGGAGCCAGAGCACAGTGTTCCAGGAGGCCCTCCCTGGGGCTCGCTGTGTCCTCCTGTCCACAGATTCCCCAATCTTGGCTTTCCATGGTCTCCTCCTAATCTGGTATTTGCTCCCTTTCTCTAAGGCTCGGTTTTCACAAGAGAGAGTCGTGGAGGCGCTGGGGCCTCCACATTGATTTCGAGTTTCCATCAGCAGCACCTGCTGGAGTCACCCACTTCCATTCTGTCCCCCTTAAACACAAGCAGCACCTTGAGTCTGCTCTGATCTCCCTTGTGAGACAACAAAGACTTGAGAACTGTCGATTCAGACTTACAGTCTAATCCCCTCGTCTGTGGGCAGCCCCTTTGGGGGCAGCTTTGTCATGGCTGTCATGGGCTGAGTTTATGTGGACATTCAGGCATATAGAATTAGCAGACTGCTCCTTTGAGTCTAAATGAATATTTAAGTATTTGTGAGCATAGCTTCCACCTTTGCTATTGAGTCACCCCAAGTTTTATATAACTACTTGAAAATGTCAGTGGACATGGTATGTGTGTTAACTGAACCCACGACGTTCCACCCATCAGTCTCTCCAGCAGGCAGAGGGGTAACTGGCATAGCTCAGCAGCCTCTGGTGAAGGCGGCAGTGTGCACTCAGCTTGTAGTTCTTAGTTGCTGACATTTGCCAGTCGTAATTACCAGGGCTCGTTCAATACCTAACTGGTGCCCAAGCCTGCTCTTTCTGCTGCTGAACCAGATCAGTGGATAGACTGAGGACTGGGGTTCTCAGTATTGGATGCTGCCCTTGGAAAGAGAAAGAATTTCCCACAGATTTCCCTCTCTGATGAGGGAAGGCCTTCCTAAGCAGACGAGAATGTGGCCGAGCAGAGGGGTGGACTTCTGGACTCCTGTGGCTGCCTGACCTTGGACACTGAGCGTTGTGGCCTCCCTCCCCTTGTTCAGGAATAAGCTTTTCTGCCCCTTTGTCCTGATAAATTCTGAAACCCAGAAAGCATTGCTGATCCTCCTTGGCCTGCTGTCACTACCAGGGGACACTCATGGGCCCCTGCTCCAGTTTGATGACATTCCTGAGGTTCTCTGGATGCTCTCTGAAGGTGCTTGTTCAAGATGATGAAAGCCAGTGGGTCCTGGGAAGAGATACTCCCCCTCCATTCCAAGAGGCCCTCTTGAAGCTGTCTCCAAGGGGACCCTAGAAATGGCAGCTATAGCACTAGGCTATAGGTTAGGAAGCTAAGGCAGCCTCGGTTTGTTTGGTAGCACCCTCACCGCACCCCTCACCTCAGGTCTGTGCGGAGGCGTGTTTCCTTGAAGGATCCACTCCACCTGCTACAGCTTATCTCTGTATCAAATTGGCCTCTCATCCTGCTGCACCTCTACAAGGCAGGACTCCATGGTGCACTAGCTCAGCCCTTCGGACCACTGAGGGAGAAGAGGGGTGATGAGCAGGGGCGTGTCCTCTTACTTTCCCCCTCCTGTGCTGATAAGCACTAGAGATGCGCGTGTCCTGGAGTCCCGGAGTGCGGCTTGTCCTCACACAGAAGTTCGTGTCTCCCCCCATATCAGAGTTCCTGTATTAGTCAACAAAGCTGTTGCCCAAGGACACGGGACCAGGTCCCCCTGGTCCGAGTGATGGGGTGCTAACTGCTTTCTGTGTCTCATACAACTTGAAAACGAGCAGATGTCTGGCGCTCTGACGATTCCATGGTCCCCAAAGCCCTGGCAACTAGACGGCTCTGCTCTGTCCACCGGCACGATTGTGGCTTGTGTACACACAGGAGAGGCTTGGAGGGCAACTACACAGTAGTCACCCTGTCACACAATCCGAACTTTACATCAGGACTCTGACCGTCACAGGACCCCTTGCAGACATACCACCTCTGTATCCAAAGGAAGGTGTAGATTCATTGACACTAATATCTGTATGTTTCTGTCCCTGCAGCCTTAGGAAAATCCAAAGGTACAGTATCCTCTAGTAGCTACGAGGCCACTTGCAGTCTCTTAAAGCAAGCAAGCTGTGTGGTAGTGAGCTCGGCAAGAGGGTGAATGTGCCATGTTTGGTTGCTTGTCCGACTTACTTGGAGCTGTGTGTCCATCATCAAAATAGACTCCAAGCCTGGAGGGACCAGAGGCATGAGCAGCTCCGTCCATGCTATATAAATCAGCAGCTGTGGCCTACAGAGGTTGTGCCTTGACAGGATACCCAGCAGTGGCAAAGCTGGGGCTAGAACCCACCTTGCAAAAAAGATGTATTTAGAAGTCTCCTGCCGGTTGGTTCACGTCCTAGACTGGTGCTGTCTATCCATGTCCCACCGTCCTTCATCTCACATGGGAAGACTGTTTCCCTTGCCCCACAGGTAGGCCACATTCTGCTCTGAGGACAGCTTGAGTTCCACACCCCAGGATGCTTTGGGGGCCATTATTCCAGGGCCTGCTGGCTTTGGCAGAGGGTGAAAGCACAGCTTGTGGGCTCCCAAGCTGCTGGCTGTGCCCCATTGTGCGTTGCCACTGTGGGGAGGGCTGCTCGTGCCAGGCCTGGGCTGGTCCCCAGCAGCCCAGGCACTGGAGCGTCGCTAGCCATACCTCTCCACTGTAGGCATTGCTTCCCAGGGCCCAGGAGGGTGCTAAGGCTGCTGCTCTCTCCTAACACAGATTGCTTGAATGTCTGCTTCATGGGGGAGGGAACATGTCACCTGTCACATGTGGGTAAGCAGATGTCTTTGTGTCCCTCGCTAGCATGGGTGTGAGGGTCATGGACACATCTTGGGTGGCTCGAAGAGGCTCCTCTGCTGGTCGGAAAGCATCCTGCGCCCCGCCTTCCATGCAGCCTCCTGCCCCACCCTCCGAGCTGGCTGCACCCCTGCCATCACCCCTGCCGGAGCAGGTCCCAGACAGCCCCGCCACTCCGGCTCCTGCGCTCTCTCCATCAGGTGCCAGCCTGCAGCCCACCCCTGAGCGCCCCAGGTAAGCCCAGCCCCCCCGCCATGGAAGGCTGGCCTGTATGCTGGGGTGCCTGGGCTCTGGCTCCCACTCCAGGCCTCCTGGACTTGCTCACCCCCACCCCGCCACATCAGAACATTCATGTTTGGCTTTCTCCATCCTGCCAGCAGCCAGTCATCTGCATCACCTGCCCTGGATTACCAGGTGAAGCACAGGCTTTCCAAGAGCAGCATCCCCATGCAGACATAGAAGGTGGCACTTCTCCAGCACCCGCTGGGGACGTCCCACCCTCCATGTCCCTCTTCCCGTGCCTGCATACGTTCCCTGGTTTGAACTTTAGGATGTCAGCATCTCTCCCTTTTGCCTTTATGTTTGTAGAGGTAGTTTTTACTACTAACATTAGTGTAGACCAGAGGTGTAAAGGTGGCAGATACCCAGGGCGTGGTCATCTTCGCAGCATGCTGTCTGGTGGCATTGCCTTTCAGAGAAGAAAGAGAGCATCCATTTCATCACCAGTTCAGTGAACATTTACCAGAACTTTCTCTGTCTAAAGCTAGTAACGTGGGATTTTTGTCTACATCTCATACCCTCCTGATACAAAACTAAGCTCAGTGTGGTCCAGGATGGAAGGCAGGGATACTGTACCTGGTAAGGCCCAGACAGAAGGCAAGACCTGGAAGCGGGAGCGCATCATGGAATGGTTTGTTTCTCTTCTCATGCAGCAACCAGAGAACTAGAGAGGCTGATTGCTTGGGCAGCTATGCTAGGGATCCACACACCCCCACAGACACGGGGTGGGATGGGATACTGGGTAGCCTGAGGCTTTAACTTAGACTGTTCCTAAATTAGATTGCAGTTATTGTTTTATTGCTTGCTTCCTTTAAATGAGTAGAGCACAATTCCATTTCAAAATATAAAAGTGACATAGGGCAAAGGAGATAACCATGGATTTGGGGAGTGGCGCCCAACACTGGGTGTGCTGGAGTGCTTGCTGACTGTAGCTCAGAGAAGCCCTGATACTGGCTTTGCACTCACAGGACTCTGGGTCCATGGGAGCTGCACACTGGGCAGTGGGATCTTAGAGATGCAGAGGTTGGTAGCAGTGGTCCAGACAAGCTGGTCAAGAGAGAAGACACATGGCCAGCGCTCAGCTGCATCACTGGTTTTCTCATCTTACAAAAGAGACGCAGTGTGGCTTATCTGTCCATATGAATGCTACTCCTGAGGATGGATCCCCTGGGCTCTGAAGGCACTCCAGGGCTGTTGTACATTGGTACCTCTCAGGGGCACTTCTGTGGAGGCTCTCGCTCATTGGTACAGATTGTTGCAAAAGTCAGACATGTCCCCTTTGACTGGAGAGCCATTGCCAGAGGCTTGGCAGCAGAGGTTGTGTTACCAGCACTTGCTGGGCACACTGACTCTAGGAAGCCTTCTTGATTTGTTAGCTATGATGACGAAAGGAACAAGAAGATCCAGGTCTTTAGTTTCAGAATGACTCAGATTTCCCTGGTAGAGGACAGCACATAGAGCGGGCCACATGTGTGTTCCATGGTGCTCACTGGTCACCAGCGGGCTGAGGATGCTGGCTGTGAATACCAAGCTGAGAGTGGAGCCCTCACCATCAGTGCTCCAGGAAGGGAGAGGCACCTCACCTGTTCGGGACCATCAAAGGCACTGAGAAGGGACTGAGACAAAGCAGTGAGAGTTAAGCAGGGCCCAGACACTGAGCACTGCAGTGAGCAAGACGGGTGCTGGAGCTGACTGTGCTCAAGAGTTCCCTTGTCCTGTGTTTGTGTTTCAGTGTGTCTAAAAGCAAGGAGCTGTCTCCGGGGTCTGGGCAGAAAGGAAGTCCAGGTTCCGTCTCGGGGACAGCCTGCCCAGGGTCGCAACTGGGGCCACAGCCGGCTGCCAGCCCCAGCCAGC